>NW_016690288.1:1889076-2292388 GCF_001604755.1 Lepidothrix coronata
GAGAGACTGCAAACCCAAACTGTAAATAGCACATTGTAAATCACTTGTCAGCACAGGCAGCTCTCCCCGGGATCACACTGCCGGTGACAATCAAACCCATCTGCTCCCGTCCCGACCACTGTCACCACAGCCCAGGGAGCAAACACCCACCTCCCGCTCTGCTCCCATTACCTGCCAGGTATGGGCTTGTCTGAGAGCCTGCAAAAGCCACTCAGGCTGTGGGTGTGATTAAACACTCCTCACACAGCGGTCATTTCACCCTCCACACCACGGGTTTGCTGCACTGAGGCACCATTGTGCTGTCCCTGAATCCACAGCACAATTAATGACACGATGCTCACGAGCCACAATGGCAGGGGACAGTGATGGCCACTTGGATCAGCCACCAAAAGCAGTCTCAAATGTAAGATGTATAAATTCGGGGTGAGGCTGCCAAGGAGATCGTGGACTTAATCCTGACAGCTTCAGTCCTTCCCTCCCTCCCCCTTAATTGATCCATGTAATGCACTACGAGGTGAAAGCTAATAGTTTATAATGCCTGTAGCTGATGGCTGCCAGAGCCAGAGGGGTATCTTTTGCTGCTTCCCATTTTGCCTTTATCTCATTAAAATTTATTTCCTAATTCATCTCTCCATCATGAGTTTTATTCCCTTTATTCATCATCCGCCCTTTATTTATTACCATTTGTCTCCTTCCCTGCCGTCACACGGTATCTGGGATTGGGATTTGATATTCTGCAAGTGTCTTTGGGATCAGATGGTGCAGGCAGAACCCAGCAGCTCTCATACAGACATAGTCAGCTAAGACCCCTTGCTGGTTTAGAAGCATTTCCAGAGACGATCCTTTTCTGCAAGAAGATGCAAGAATCTCCCAGCAGATGAACAAAACAATGAAGGAAATGGTGGAGGTAGCAAAAGTTAGTGTCTTCTGCTCTTTCCAAAACACACACCCACTGAACAAAGATCCTTCCCTCTCATTATCAGAATACTCTCAACACTCCTTCTGCCCTGAAAACTCATTGTTTCCTGGTATACCCCACTGTGCTTGGACCTCAAGGAATAAAAACTCATTAAAATCCATTTAAAAATGTTTGCCACCATTTTACTAGTTTAAAAATGTTCACTTTAGGATTTCCAAATGATTTTTACAGAAAACACATAAAAACATGCCACCACCAATTAACGTAAAGGAAATTAAATTTAAGACGCTGGAGAAATATTCTGATGAGTCTTATGTTTGCTTAATGCCAACTAAAATTTCCTTGAGGCATTTAATAAGTACATTTATAAAAGCTCACAAAGCAGAGTTCAAAAGTCTTCTCACTAGTAAAATATGAGCCTTAATTAACCTACAGTTTCACATTTTCTGGATTTCAATAAACCTGTAGGCATTTCAGCAGAGCTGGATAAATACCTGCATGAACACTGCAAGGATTTTCTCTGAAAACTAATTAGCAGTGCTTTCAATAGCTGACTTCAACTAAATCTGTTTGACGAGGGAGCTTCATACCCTAAATCCTGCAGTGAGAGTTACTTCCAGCAGATAACAGATTTCACAGAAAAGAATATCCACCAGGACTGTCCACCACTGGGGAAACTACAAACAAGATCTGCAGGTATAAAACATCTCCCAGCAGGGACACACTGCAGCCAAGGTCTTATGCTAGCACAGGAAGGCAAGGGACTGCATTAGGATTGCATCCTGCCACCCAGTTACAGTATTCACATGTGGCAATTCAGGATTCCCCCAGGGACAGGAGAGGCAGGATAAATTGTTTATATATAAAATACATCGCCCTAGTATAGGACACCATATACATCCAGAAGTCTCCTGAACTTTAAATGGCTCTGGACACTCCTACTGTGTCAAGCACAAACCACAGTGGCCCCAGTTCTTGGATTGTTGCCATCTGAGAAGGTTGACAATCAACTCTACTTCCCCTCCAAGAGCCCAGGAATTCAGTGGGATGCACCTGGATGGGGAAAACAACCCAAGGTGTGCAGCCAAGAGTCACTCGAGGAGGAAAAGTGTAACATTATCAGGGAAAATCACCCTCAGAACTTATCACTCTCCTCCTTCGATGACACCATTTGTCTTGAAAGAAGACAGAAAATGCTTACCACAAACTCTCTCTATAGAAGTGGTGGGCATGCCTCTCCAAAGAACTTTATAGTCTTTTCCATGACATCTTTTTTCCATGTCTAAGTGCCAAAGCCTCATAGATTTGTCAACACCTACACTGTTCATGAGACTAAAATGCTCATATCTGAGGAGCTACACCCCTCCCAAATGTATTAAATTTATATTGAGCAAGATATTTTATTTCCTCTCAGTCTGATCCCTCAGGAATTAGTCAGGGTACTCAGATTTATCAGCTCAAAGGAAAAGAGCATTTCCCATGACATTTGTCAACTCAATACCTTCCAAGACAGTGTATATTTACTCCAGAAAACATAACCTCACAAATAACCTCCATCAGCAGTGAGGCTGATTTCCTTCATAGCTGAAATTCCGGGCAGAAAGGCTCCACCTGACAATAGGCCACACCAGAGGAGTCAAACAATGCAAAAAGTCAGTTCTACAGAGGCCAGTTCCTCCTGCCCAAAGCAGGTCCATTTACCATCTGACAGACCAAACCAGAACAGACACAGGAAACAGTCAAGGAAACACAGCAACCTTCAATATCTATTTATAACAAAACCATTGCATCAACTATCCTGAAGAGTTTTCCCCACCTCCCTTTGAAATATCAAGTAAAATTAAATTAGAAAAAATACCTTTAACAGCTGTGGTAGTGTAGAATAGGCATTTTTACAATTTGTGTGCTCTGCTGAAGTACTGTATAATCTCTAATTTTATTTCTATACACAGTGTAGGCTTAAAAATCATCATGAAAACCTATTTTTTCCCAGCTTCTGTAACTCTGAATATCAAAATTGAATACAAGTCAGCATACTTGTCATCCTCAATGTTCCTTCCATTTCCCTGAGCTCACAAAATGAGAAGCAGTGAATTCTCACTATTTTCTACAAGTTTCTCCACAAAGCAACGTTTGGTTTGCACTAAACAAGGATGAAAAATGATTCCAAATATCAACCATCCCCATTAGACATGTAAATTTTGGTTCAAGGCTCATAAACATGACTCAAATGTAGGCCAAAGCTGACCTTTTTACTATTACCTCTTTTTTCTGCATCTGCATCATAGAAATCACACTTGTCACACTTTCTTCTTTTTTAAAAAACGTAACAAACACGACACTGCACAGTCATGGAGAAGAACCCAATGTTTCCAGCCTCAGGCTTTGCAAGCCTGGATGTGACCTGCTCACTCTTGCCACATGTGTGCCACAGCCACCCTGGAAGGGAACAACACTGCTGGGAAGGCAGAAGTTCTTGCTTAGGGCAGGTTCTGAGTAACCCAGAGGAGCAGAACCAGTGCCACTGACACCCTACAAACGAGCTCCTCACACTGTAATCAGTCTCAGAGCTTTGCCTTGATGAACAGCTGCCCTTCTTGCAATTACCTCACCTTGCC
Organism: Lepidothrix coronata; assembly: GCF_001604755.1. Lineage (NCBI taxonomy): Eukaryota > Metazoa > Chordata > Aves > Passeriformes > Pipridae > Lepidothrix > Lepidothrix coronata. The sequence goes on from NW_016690288.1 coordinate 1,892,614, forward strand.
CTTGGCATTCCCAGTGTAAATGTGTTCCCTGCTGGAGCCTCACCTTGCCCTTGGCATTCCCAGTGTAAATGTGTTCCCTGCTGGAGCCTCACCTTGCCCTTGGCATTCAGAGGGGTCTTGTGCTTCCCTGAACAAAGTCTAGAGACCAGAATGCATATTTATAGGACAAAGTTGGCCTTGCAGTGTAACAGAGAGACCACATTTGTTTGCCCTGACAGCCTCACAGCCAGCCTGTGGAAAGCTCTCCCAAGCCTTGCACATTTATTAATCAGATCAGCTCCACCATCAATCCACCTGCTCAGCCCATCTCCTGCACTGGCAGGACACAGCACCGAGTGCCACCCGAGAGCCTGAGAACAAAGCAACCACCAAAGGATTCGAATAAGTGATCCCACAAAATGAGAAATTGGCTTCTACCTACCATGTGCCAAGAGCCAAAGCCCTCCCTCCCCGCAGCAGGTGACTTGTGTCCCACCTGTCTGAGGCCCTTGGGTAGTTTCTTCCTTTTCCCGAGGTGCTGGCACAGGTTACGGTCATTTTCCCGGTCGGAGCTGTACTGGTGGTGGTGGAGTCTGTTCTTTTTGGGAGGGTACGACAGCCCATTGGTAAGTGCTTCCCGTTTCTTCTTGGCTAGAGGGTTCTGTCTCTTCTCCACACGTTCCTGAGGTTTCAGAGCTACGTCCTTCTGCAGAGGGAGAAGGAGGGAGAGAAAAAGACAGCGGTTAAGCCACAGCTCTGATTTCCTTGCCCTCCTGAAGCAGCAATTCCAAGTGACCAGCAAAGAACTCTAGAGGCAACACTACAGTCACCAGGAAAGGAAAAAAACCCAGCCTTCACTGATGTCCTCTCAACCACTTAACAGGCAAACGCAAAATGAAGTCGGTCAGGTGAAGTGAGTGCACAGAAGCAAACATACCCTCCTTGAGGTGTCATACCATCAACCTCACAATTCTCCAAAACATCTCATGCATCAGGTGAACACACATTCAGAAGACATCATATCTTTATAATGTTTAAATTAACAGTCTGCTTTGATTTAAACAATGCTCGACTTTTCATATTTATTCTTATTATTTCTTGTATTTGACAAGCCAAGGCACGAGCTGACCTAAATCCAGTTAGGGCCAATGAATCTCCATTGACTTAAGGGGATGTTTCCCTCAAGCCTGACTTAAGCAGTAGATTTCCAAATCTCATGGAGGGGGGTGAAAAGTGCACAAACAAGCAGCTTGTGTTTGAAAACTTTGTTACTTGACCCTTTAACCCTAAGAATCAATGTCTGCCTGTAAAAAACACTCCAGTCTTGTAACACAAATGTGAGTTTTCTCACTTAGCCCACAGCTATTTTCTTACTGATAATCTGCAACACGCAGAACCCCTGTTTTCATTTCAAATAAATATTACTTGAATCTTTTTCAATAACACAGAATTAAATGCAGAGGAAGAGGAGGCTGGAGAATTCATTAGGAGAGAAGAACTATTGGAAAGATGTTAATTATAGTGCATATTGTGCATCTAACAAATCCAATCTGCTGAGTCACATCTCCTCCAAGAACTCCCCCCGTGAGGGTCTGGTATTGCCATGGGAGGGGCAGGAAACAGTTGAATACTTTCAGCCTCTCTGCTCACAGTCCTGGCTGCTTTCACCAGGCTCCCATGCCCCACCATAAAGCACTCTGTGATCTTGTAGCCTTTCAGCTGTTGTCTGTTGTCACTCAGTATTATAACTGACAGCAAGGAAGACACTGGGCTGTTGGCCCCTTTTCACATACAGACTGAGGTTCAGGAGAATATAGTTCAAATTATGCCACCTTTTAATGCAAAAAAACATGCCCAAAGGCAAAAATCAGTTTGGCTTTAATTAAAGAATGCTCCCCAAATGCCTTTCGAAAACACAAGAGCCTCACAAAATTCATAACTGAAACCAATGAGATGAATAATTAAACTGGAGACAATCATCATTCACATTTCATATTTAGTAAAAAGAATGATTTTACAAGTATTAAAGATGGGAGTACTGAACAGAAGCTATAAGACACCTTTTCTTCACCTAAGACCCCAAAGGAAATATCCCAGGCTTTTCTTCACAGTGTTATTCATATCCCAAAAGTTAGGAGCCTTATCCAGCCTCATAAAAAAGAATTTTAGCATCTTTAGCTATAAAGCAGATCAGTATTTTAAGGACCTCGAGCCTCTCCTTGCTGGTTCCTCAACCTCCTGAAAAAGAACTCAGTAGTAGCACTGATCATGTTATGCTTTGAGATCTCCTTTTGAGGAGCCCTGTGCTCACCCTGAGATCCCACAGAGCAGCCCAAGGAAATCAAAAGCAAGAACAACTCTTTCCTCAGCACACCTTCTGTCTCCCTTCCCAGGATGGTTTTCGGTTTAGCTACATGTCCTGAATGCAGGAAGGCAGGTTCTCAGGTAACATGTACTAAAATGAGTAACCATTTCACCAGTGCTCATCAACTGCTTCATAGAACTACAGCATCCACACCTGGATAGCAAAGGCAAGTTATAAAATACACTGATTTGTACCTTAAGATCGAGCTCTAACAATCTTTATTTTTTTCAGGTCAGTATAAAAAAAAATCCAGTGCTTTATGAGTAGTACATTATACCAGCAAAGACTTCTGTTAAAACACAGAGCTAATTTGGTAGATAGAAATGCTACTAGAGGATTCACTCTAAATGTGAAAGGTTGAAGGAGTGAACAAAGGGAAACTTTCTGGGAAAAAAAAATAAATTCTTCTAATGACTAAGAAGCTTTTGTGGGATTTCCCCCCCCCCCAAGTATGAGTGATCTAAATTAAATGGTGGCAGGTTTCCAGGTGCTTATAAAATGTCTAATGGGGCTAGAACTTGCCATCAAGAAATTACTAGTTCCCATTAGCTTTAAAGAGGGTATAAGATGAGTCAGACTCTACAGATCACTGTGGATGTGCCTGGGAGAAGCCCATGTTCCACCCAGCTGCAGAAAGTTTCATGAATTGTCAGACGCCCCTAAAGGACACGGAGCTCATGTCAGAATTGGGATCAAAGAATCTGCATATACACACAGAGATGAGTGACACCAAATTAACACAGCCTTCCACAAACTGGGTGAAAAGGAACCCTCCAAGACAGAAGGAATGACTGGCAGGAAGCTTGAAAAATAAGGTGCCTCTTCTGCTCACTGAGAGGGGCAAGGGAGCTCCACATGTACCTAACTCAGCGTTCTGAAATTGTGAAAGGGGCCTTAAATCCTGTTTGGTGGGTGGGCTTGCTATGGAATGTAGACATAAAGATTAGTGTTTAGGCAACCCCATTCCTCTAGAACAGCCCTCTGCTCTTCATCAGTTGACACCACTGCAGAGAAAATCGCAGAGTGCTGTGGGTCAAACCCTCGTGTTATGGGACTGTGGGTAGAACCTGTCATGGCCTTCAACAGATACATGACTTGGCCTTAAAATATATATGTATATTGAAATACATATTGAAATCTTCATCTGCAGACTACACTGCAGCACAGCACGATAAAAGAATGAAGCTTAGACACAGGATATATCAAAAGTAGCTTGCACAGGGGTCACACGGGGTGTTGCTCCTCGTGTCTGAGGGTGCAAACTGCCCGAGATTGTCTCAGAGCATGGGCTGGGATTCCTCCCCTTGGAGCCCCTGGGCTTGGCAGAGGCAGCACTTGGCTGCAAACCATGGCCCTGCATAAATCACTTCCCCACTTGCTGCCCTTTGTCCTTGCTCCCATTTTTATCTCTCCCTTGTTTAGACAGGACAATGGCTGTACCACGCCGTGTGCTCGTACATTAGCCAGCACAATCTTAATTACAGACTTCAGGCATCATCATGATTAGAGTAATAAGCTGTAATTACTCTAAGGTGACAGGACTGCAGAGACCTTATCTACATAGATAAGAAGATGTAGTAATATTTCATGTTGAGATGTATTTGTCAGCAGCTGCCCATGGAGTGGATTCAAACTAAGCACCAGACCCCACAACCACATTCAGTCTCTGATGGAGGTTTTTCTCCTCTCCTGCCAGCACGCAAGCCCACACGTTATTAAATAAATCCTACAAACATATTAGGCACAGTTTAAAACCATCTTATTCAGAGATATCTTTCATCAGTAAAGTGCCTTAAGTGTATCAGGAAGGTGACTTAAATGTATAAATATGTAATTACATGCAATTCAGTACAAAAGTGCATTAATATTTATGAGTGTACTGTATAATCTAAAAAAAAAATTCCATTTGTTTTATTTCTATTGGGCACATTAATCAACCTGATACCACTGTACGTGCCATGGTGGGGAAGAGCTGCCCCTGCTGCGATGTCAGGAGGCTGCTGGAGCCTGGTGGGGTGTCCCTGCAATCCCCTCAGCTCCAGGCAACAAGAACAGCTTCAATCCAAGCCCTCCATCTGGGGAGGGAAGGAGAAGCAGCCTCTGTGGGGCCATCAGATAATTTCTCAAGGTAGGAGGCTGGAAGGACACACTCATCAGGTGTTGTGCTCTCAGGGAGCTGGGCCTGATTTATTTCAGCAGGGTCCCTCTTCCTGCTCCATAAATAACAACTCACTGATTAAAAACCAGCCCCCAGTGGCAGCAGAGCAGTGCTTTGGGGGGTACCCATGTCACCCCCATGAACCTCACCCAAGAGCTGCTGCCCTTCCCTCCTGCCCCTGCCCTCGGACAACAACTTAAAAACTACATGCAAATAACAGGAACTCTGCTCCACTCCTTACAGGGTTTTTCTATGGGAACACAGGTTGAAAAGCAACACTGTAAACGCAGTGTGTAGCAAATGCACTGCAGAAATTTCTCCAGATGAACATTTCAGGTGCTGCTCAGAGATTTCAAGCCTTTTCCAAAACATCCTTGTGGGTTATCATTACAATTCCAGTGTTGCAAGAACTTATTTTCTGAATTTGCACGGAATGTGACCTCAGTAAAGCACAACTTTTAAAAACTGATTATTAAAACCAGGTGTAGCTTACAGTGTAGTGCTAGTTAAACCAAATAACAACTGCAATGTTCTACAACTATATTCCAATTATTTGCTCCTCAGGTTCTTGCTAAAGTCCACTACAGCATTATATCAGAGCCCAACAATTTATCCTTCATTCCAACAGCTGAGAGAAGTCCTGCAGTTTGGTCAGCACAGAATTGCAGAGTGGTTTGGGTTGGAGTGAATCTTAAAGCTCATCCCGTTCCACCCCTGCCATGGGCAGGGACACCTTCCACCAGCCCAGGGTGCTCCAAGCCTTGTCCAGCCTGACCTTGGACACTTCCAGGGATGGGGCAGCCACAGCTTCTCTGGGCAACCTGTGCCAGGGCCTCACCACCCTCACAGGGAAGCGTCACACAGTGGGAGAGATCAGCTGCGAATCCAGGACAGCAGCATGCACAAACAGCTGCACAAAATGAACCCAAACCCCTCAGAATCAGGAAACACTGCCAGTCTGAGAGCACCAAATTTGCCATTGCATCTTGACAGTCTTCATTGACTCATACTATGTTTCCATTACACTGGGGAAGAATTTTTATAGCTGATGGATGAAAATGCCCCAAGACTTCAATACCTTTCTTATGTTTCATAATTTGCTATTTTAATTCTGGCAGAAACAAGATGTAAAGGTCTGAAAACAATGCACTGACCAGTCCCTATAATCTTTCAAAATCAGAAAAAAAACCAATATGGTTGTAATAACCATTCATTTTTCTCCAGATAAAATAGCTAAATATACTGTGTATTCTTTTGATGAAGAACTAGTTCCTCAAATCATTTATCCAGGGGAAAAAATTGCAAACACTCTTATAACAAAACCAAGGAGAAAGGAAGGCAAGTGTAAAGTGCGATGCAAAAGAGAGAAGGATTCTCAAAGTGTCAATATTATGGTATTTTTAGACACAAGGGACTGGTGAAGAGAGACATGATGTCAACTACAGTGGGTGCAGCAGCCCATCCACTAATCCCAGCAATTCCTTCAAGTCTGGAGACCTCCACAGAAAGGTTTAATCTTGTTTTGTTTGCTTTGTTTTCACAAAACTGCAATCCATTGCCTCCTACATCTCTCTGGAATCTGAAAACAAAGTGGTTCAGTGTTGTGCAAAAACGGTTGTGCAACAGAGTGAAGATGAAACGCGGTGCCAGGCTGCGGGACGCCCGTGCTGGTTACAGATGAAGGCAAAACAATAGCAAAGCAAGTTGCTGTCTGCTTGAGATATGTTGTGTGAAAGAGCTTCTGTACCAAAGAGATTGCTTTGATTTTTCATCCCAAAACCATTTGTTAACAATATCTCTGATAAACAGAAGGTTCCTTTTCAGGTCCTGCCGATTTAAACTGCACACAAAAAAACCTACATTGAGGCAACATTATTGAGGTTACAAAGTCAAGGACTTGGAAGTTATGAAAGGCCAGGATTAAGGCTGCAGCCACCACCTTAATTCAGCCCTCTTGTGCATACACATCATGATTACAATCTTTAATTACATGATCCCATGCTCCTACTTCCCTAAACAGAATGGAAGGTGTTCAGCTAATGAGCAGCCACTCGGGATTTTGTTTTCTCCTCTTTGTCCATCCTGTGGACCTCAACCTTGTTTACTGACACTCCATTCACACCCTCCTCTGAATGCACAATTATTAATTTCCTCAAGGGCTTTTCTTTTCAGCTCCTCACAATAGTATCAGATGCTCAACAAATACCTATAGCCTCTTTCACAGTAGTTTTGCCAGACAAAGGTATTTCACTGTTCCAGTTTTATAGGCGGCAACAACAGTCCTGACATGTTCAGGTCAAAAACATCTGCTAACTTTAGGCATCCCATTACAAAGCACCAAAGATTTGATTTTTAGAGAACTTGGCTTTCCTGAGCACTTTATCTAATGAAGCACAGCCTCCATCGATTCCGGCAGCTGCGGGGAGTGCCCAGTGCTCCTGAAATCAGGCCTTAGTGAGCACCACGTGTTGGAAGGATACAGGGAAGAGCTGTTTCCAAAATATGTCCTGCAATGGCCTCCCTCAATGCCACATAGTACATATGAGCTGGAGGCAGAGGAAAACTAAGACTACGATGCCAGCTGTGGAGCTGGCAAAAGCCGATGTCATACTTAAAGATGGGTATCAGAGCTATTGATTGCCATTCTTTTAGTTCATGTTTTTCAAACATGGTATTCTCAGCCTTATCCTTCCTCCTCCCTTCTCATTTTGTCACTCATACTGTATCACACCACTTAGAGCTGTGGAGAACAGTTAAGAAATTACCAGTCTGCACAACCTGAGTTAGGAAAAAACCTCATCTTGGATCGTGTGTTGAGAAAGTGCTGAGCAATGCCAGCTTCGATTACAGAGCCATGGAACTGTTTCACTTGAAGCTGCCCAACTTTGTAGAAGGCAAAGTACACCCAGCTGATTGTGCTCAGACTCGTTTAGCCAGAAGCCTGTGTACTCCTGCCAAAAGGAAGAGATCCTGAAGCTCTGAGTGCAGCCACCTCCTGCCAGCCTAGAAGTCCTATCATGTTTTTTCTAGAGATTTTTTTAGGTCTTACAAGTTGCCAGCAAAGTCCAAGGTTACCTCTTTCTTGCAGACTTGACTAACTGATCTCTATTACACTCGGGGCTGCCTTTTGGAGGACATGCTGTCTGAAAGCCCAGTGAGTCCTGGCCTCTCCCAGCAGGAATCTGTGTCCTCTGCTGGCACCATCTCAGCCACATTCTCTCCAGCTCCTCCACAGACAATCTTTCTAACTTTTCAAATCATCTTCAGCAAGTACCTGTCGTCCCTACACCTCCAGCCTTTGTTACCTGGCAGAGTACCCAGGGCAGCCCCCAGGGCAGTGCTGCCCACTCCTGGCCCATCCCTGCTCCCTGGGCAGAATCCAGGCCTGAACTCCCAGTGCTTCCAGCACAACAGAGGGTTGCTGGTGCCTCCATCCCAGACATGCCTTACACAGCTCCCAGCCCCTGACTGCTCACACATGGGCAGCCCCTGCAGCCAAGGGAGATGGATTCCCACTGGCCCTGGGTTTATTTCACAGTGCTGGACCTTAAATAAATGGGCTTGATTTACCCTGTGAGCAGCAGGGCCACAGTCTCATTTTTACTTCCTTTGTTTGAGGAATGAAAAGAAATACAAAAGAGATGTGGAGAGGAGTCCCTGGGGATGCTCCCTTTAAATCTGCATGCCAACAAAGAAGGCTCCACTGCTCCAGCACTGCTCAGTGAGGATTACAGATTAGGCAGGGACAGGAACATTAAGCCAGCTCCTAGGGCAGTGGTGAATTTGGCTTGTTCCCTGTGCTGTAGCACACTAGTTGCACATTTATGGTGATGATTCCAAGGGTACAGCACTGTTCTGGCCAGTCCAGCCATGCACAGCACTGCCCTGACGTGGGGCAGAAACACATCTGACTGTGGGATGGGACCGTCCACATCTCCCAGAGCTGCCTGTGCCCCAATGCCAGGGTCAGCTTCCTCTCACAGCAGGGCCAAGAATGTGTCTCCCTAGAAAATGGGATTTTCATGGTGGAGAGAATCCAACTGAACAGTTTATCAAGTACCACATAGAGAAATATGAGACGCAAATATTTCAGTTTGTCTAAATAGTTGTGCAAGTCCTCGGTGTGAAACTTCTAGATTCTTTTTTTCCCCTTCACGTAGTTTTCCTTATTTTTACTTTTTGTTGTGATTTAGAATGGAAAAAATATTTTAAAATTTCAGACTTTCTCCCCAAAATAAAAATTTTGTACACTTCTGTCTGTAGTTATACAAGACTTGCATATACTGATCAAAACACACATGTCAACTTAGGGCCCAGTTATGTTGCTCTCTTAGCTTTAAGGACAGAATACACCCACTCTTAACCCTATTTATTTTATTTGGTTTGCCCCATGTCCTGCCAACTTTACCAGGATATTTCACTGGAGGGAAGTACGATTCCACTGCAGGAGTCTCTGGCACTGTGGGCTCCTCCACTCTCCACACACATATTGTGTTTGCTGAATAATTCAAACAGCACTTTGGTTGGCAGGCTACAGACCCAGGCAAGAAGTTAGTGGGCCAATAAATTTTACATTTAAAGGGTATCCCCCTCATTGGTAGGGTTAGAATAAATGGATGTGGGCTTAGACAGCTCTCATCTCTGCTATTCCTGCGCCAGGGAGAAACAGATGACTCCAGCCTGCAGGCTCTCACACTGGCCCCATTCATTAGCACAGCACTCAGCATTCATAAAAAATGTATCATGGTTTGTAAATCGAATCAGAAGCACCTCTGTACTGCCTGTCTTGCGGGAAGATGGTGCAGCACCAGGAAAGTCCAGTGCCAGTGGAAAGGTCTCACAGTGCTCATAAAATCTCATGGCCACGGAAAGGCCCTGAGTGGGGACACAAAGACAGGGCTCAGGCACAGAGTGGGGACACAAAGACACAGCTCAGGTACAGAGTGGGGACACAAAGACACGGCTCAGGCACAGAGTGGGGACACAAAGACACGGCTCAGGCCCTGAGTGGGGACACAAAGACATGGCTCTGCTGCCGTGTCAGCCTCGAGACTAGGCCAGAAAACCTGCTCTCCAGGAGTCAGGACAAAGAAACCACCTGGAGACAGCAGAGGGAAAAACAGCTAGGAAACTGTGCTGTACAGAGAGAGATGGAAACATCCATGTCATGTGTTTCTGTATCACACATACAGGGAAAGCAGAGCATCCCTCTGCACACACCAGCCAGCAGGACAGACAATACAGAAATGAGCAAGGAAAAGGACAGAATTAGAAGAACTACTCTTGGATTATGCCAGATGGTGTAATCATGAGTAATCCAGTGACTAATCCAAGCTGTAGATATTTTAACCAAACCAAAAAAATCTCCACGAGTTATAATTATTGAGCCTTAGCAAAAAAATTAATCTATTTTGAAACAACTCTTCTGCATCTTGTGGGCCAAGATGTTGAACTACTTAACACATGGTCTTGTCTGTCTTCTAAGCTCCTACTGTCTTATATTCATCTTGATTTTCTTTCCCCTTTCTGTGGGAACCCTTTAACTCTGCCACTGTTTTGGCATATGGCATTACAGCCTCACACAAGAGACTGATCAGGAAAGATTTTAAAATGAAAGAACAGTGATTAGAAAATAGGGAGCTGAGCTAAGACCCGAGGACTGCAACACTTAAGGAGAGCTTGGTAATATTTCTCATTAGGAAAAGGATCAAAACCTTTGTGCAATTAGGGGGAAAAAAAGAAACAACGGTTCAACTTTCTGTCTGCAAATGAAACCTCCTTCTAGCATTCAGGCTGAAAAAAATAGTAAAGAACAAAAGTTTAAGAAATAGAGCAATATGTAACCTTTCCATTTGCTGGCTTATTCTTCCCCAAGGAAAGAGATACAGTGAAGATAAATTTGATGATCAAAAAAGCAGAGGGATTACATTCTTGTACAGTGCTGATCACTGGCAAATCCCCCTCTCTGCAGTTCAGAAGCACAGCTTAGAATAACAGACAAGATTTATCATTGCCTTGTCCTTCGCACCGTGTACAAAGTAGCTGTAAGATGCTCCTATCTCGAGAGTCCTCCTTCCCAGGATGAAATAAATACCAGACCTGTTGTGCTGCTACTGTACAAAGGTGTCAGCCCCGTGCCCAGTGCAGAGCTCACACCCCCTGGGTAACTGCCACATGTTTTCCATCTCTATTTCTCCACTGATGTGAATCTATCATATCCTGGGGACAAAGCCTTTGTTTCAGCTCAGTGGATGCTACAAAGTCCACGTGGCATCACCCAAAAAACCATCAGGTCTATTCAGCAGTTCCTAGGAGGTGAAAGAGATCTTCCCTTCCATCCTGTATGCAGAATACAGTCTCCAGTTAAATGGGCACAGAAGGCAGCATGAAAAATAAACTGGGAAAACCAGAGATGACTGCTTGCTCCAGTTTTACCACAGGGCACAGACCCTGCAAAGCTACCTCATACACCAGAGAAAAAGAAAATTTCCTTTACAGTTATGCTGTGGCTGAAAATATAATGTCTTCTACATATATTCAAGATCCTTTATGGATAGATCTTTTAAAACTGAAGTGTCATCTAATATTCAGGGCTATTTAGTGGCTCAAAAAGCAATTTCTCTAATATTTCTTGTTTATAGCCACCTAAAAGCCACAAATTTAACTTGGTAGGGATGCAGAGCCAGGGGATCTGGTTCCAAAACAGAACATCTTGAGTCAAGAGCTTTGCTAATGCCTCCAGCAAACTAGCAAGGAGTTACAAAAGCTGTGAATCACTTCACTTCAGCAGCACTTACAGTCAAACCCCGCTCCTCGTGCACTCGCTGCCTCCACTGAACTCATAACCAGCCCTTCTGTAGAAAGCAGCCCAACTGCTGTATCTCTGCAAAACTTGCCTGGAGCAGGAGGCAGATAAAGCCCTGCAATGCATCTCTCGAGAGCCACGGAATATGTTGAAGAGAATTAGAACCGTAAGCGGGAATCAAACTGCACTTGGAAGGAAGCCTTTCCTATTCAAGATTTGTTTTCTAAGCTGCTTGTTGGGGCCGATATCCAAACCTCTCCTGTCTGACCTTATCACAGCTCATACCCTGCCAGGCACAGGATTCCAGCAGCCCAGGCTGAGAAGGTAAGTTGTTAATGTGGGGACCTGGAGACGTAGGCTGAAATTCCTGATCTCCCCCCGACTGTCGCTGTGACCTGCAGCAGTAAGCTAAGCCCTGATCCACAAAGAGGGCATTCAGGGGCCTAAAACTATTTAATTCCCATTGACTGGTTTTCCAAAGGAAATAAATGGCTCTGTGAGTTTGGGCCTTTAGCCCTTCCGTGCAGCAGTGCTCATCTGTGAAATGGAAGTAAAAACCACATCCTATTTCATCTGTGCCTTGCAATACTAAATACTTAAAGGGGTAAATGGGTCAAGCACCACAGGAACAAAGGGGCTGCACACATGCTTATGGAAAGCAAGCAGGCACTGCAGAGGGGATCCAGGTTCATGGGGCAGTTGGCACATCCCACTCCAGTCAGACCGAGGTTGAGGCAGCCTCTTCTGTCCAACTGCTACACCCCATAAACCATCTCAGGGCTTGCACTATCCATTCCTTTGTTTTGGAAACAACAGCAAAGCCAGTCTCTCATCTTCCAAGTTTTTGCAGCCCTTCAACTTCATCAGGCCAAACCACCACAGCCAGTGCATTCCCATGGGACTCTCTTCCCTGCCTCCTGCCAAGCAGGTACTTCCTGCCTCTCCCTGTTCTCCTCCATGTAGGGTGGGAAAGTCATGCTTTTTGTATCTTCTCCATCATCCTTACTGGAAGAGATGAGCATCACCAGCCTCACTGCCACCACTCAATACACATGTCTGTGTATTTGGTTCTTGCTTTCTCCTGTTTTCCCCTCCCACACATCCAGGCTCCCTGCATGCCCTGTTCCCCTCCCTAACACAGAGGGGGCACAGCATTTCCCTTCCCTGTTCTTCATCCTAATTCCAGACAACTCTTGGTCTCTGTCCCTCTCCAGGAGGAGGATCAGTCTCATCCCATCTTCCTCACCACCAGCTCTCTGTGCTGAGCCAGTGTTTCTGCTTCCCAAGGAGCTCTCTCCTGCCAGCCTTCCCCCCACCAGCGACCCTCCCCACACAAGCTGCAGCCTTTAAAATCATTCCCTGCATTTCCCTGCAGGGGATCAGAGTGGGGGGAAAGGGAAGAAGAGCCTGTAGGCAGTGTCCTTGCTCAGCTCCCCACAGCCCTCAAACATCCCCCGCCCAAGGGGCTCTGGGGGAGCAGCTTGGCTTTGACAAAACACCCAACGGCCAAACTGGCACTGTGGAGGGGCTGTGCCAGCCTGTGCCTCTCCCTTTGTGCTTCCTGAGGGTCACACTGGTGCTTTTGGAGGAACCATCACCTGCCAAGGTCACAGAGATGCACAGACACTCCCGAGGCCACCAAACACTCAGTCACAAGGGATTCAGGTGCTTCCTTTCAGTGCCACTCTGCTGGCATTAGGTCCCTGTGGAAGCAGTGCTCCTACCCACGAGTATGGATCCAGCCAGGTTGCAAATGCACTCTGGCATTTGGAGTAAGTGAGCCAGCCCCTGTGAGGAACAGTGGGCACAGAGCTGAGAATAAGGAATTTGAGAAAGTCATCCCTTTTTTTTTCCCAATTCTATAACCTGTCTCCCATTCCATAGCCTTTTTTTATTACATCTCATGTGACTAAGACGCTCCTTAGAAAAGGAGTTCAGGGTGGAAAATCCAAACCAACACTTCAAAAAGCCACCCAAAGTCTGCAGTTTTATTATGAAGCAAAAATGACCCCTGGACTAAACAAATGCCTGGGGTGAAGAAGATGGAATAAATTAAAGGATGTAATTATGGCTGGGAAAAGAGGGAAGGAGGTTGCTCAACCAGATGAAAGAGGGATTTGAGGAATAAGAAATGAAAGGAGGTGTCAGCTTGAATCAGCCAGGTTGAAAACTGCTACTGATTTTGACTGACATACTGAGACTTTCCAATTGCAAACTCTTTCTCTAATAAGCTGCAAATTCACCTCTATGCTTTTACTTTGATCTTAAAGTAAATGTTTTATAATGGACACATTTAATGATTTTCAGGTGCTTATTGGTTCTATCGGACTTGATACTGGAATCAATCTTCCCTTTTAGAAAGCTTGGGTTAATGGCAAAGTTTATTAAACTGCATGCAGTCATTCAGAAAAGATCAATAGAGACATGATTACAGAGCAACCAGAGGATTAAACATAAGATTTATCACAAAATTAAACTGAATTAAATGTTCTCTGATAGCACTTGAAATGCTGTCAATACTCTTAACTGATAATCTATGCTTTCTGTGTTTACTTACCAGGCAGCAGGGATGTCTGACTCGAGGAACTGACTGTAATGGAAAATCTGCAAAGATTTGCTGAGAGCATTAAACCTCACCTAGGAAACCATTATTTCTTCCCATTAGAAGAGCACAAGCATTTTGCTTCTTTGCCCATTTCCTCTCTAAGGGTGAGGAGGACACAGTCATCCCCCACGTGACACTTCTGCAATCTCCTCCTTAGGCCTGTTACAGGATGCACAGGACACTGAAGGATCCTACACAGGGTTACAATGAAGTGTTTTATGGTTTCCTGCTCTGGCAGTCGCTACCTCATTCAGAATTAATTTTTCCTCCTTTCTTGAGTTTGCCATGACCTTATTAAAACATTCCACACCCTGAGAAATTTGCCAGCCTTCCCGCTTTTCCTTTCCCTCAGAGCTCAGCCCAGTCACCTCCCTGGGTTCTTACACTCACATCTCTCCTTCCATAGGACTGTGCAAACTTCTCCTACGTTCTCTTCCAAAAGGATTCAACTCCAAATCATCAGTACCAGCAACACAGAACCCCTGCCCCAAGAAAAAGAAATCCAGAAAAAAAAAAATCAGGTCAATTTTACAGAGAGAAACAGAATCTAAATTCAGACCCTATTCTTCTGGGATGAGATCTATCCCTGCAACGGAGCTGGAATTTCCCAAACCCTGCTGCATCTTGAGCTCTGTCATCAGAATCACACACAGAGATTATTGCCATCTGCACTAGGATAAAGTGGTTGGCCTGGTATTGAGGACCAAAACCTCAACTCTCAGCAGGAGAAGAAAGGGGAGGAGTGGCAGCTCCTGAGTACACACGAGACCAGATGCAAAGTAATAATCAATCACGACCACAACTTTGATAAATTTTGGTCATGTTTCTGTGGCTTTCCAAAATAGTCACAACACACAAACTCAGATGAGTTCCTTTAAAAATTAATGTTTGTTGTTCAACAAGCAAGCAGGAGGAGGGATGTCAGCTTCCAGCTTTCCAGAGAAAGGCTGTATCCCACCACAGCCTACACCAAAAGCTTAATAAACCTTGATAAAACACCTCAAAGGAAACAGGACTGTCCCACAGCAAATAAACCACCCAAAACCAAAAAACATCAGAAAACCCCTCATCAGCTATCATGAATTGAATTTTTACTGACTTAGAGGGGCTTAGCTGCTTTCTGAACAGGCTCAGCTATCCCCAGTGTACTTTGCAAAATTCAATCCAGTAATCCAATCCCAGATGCATTACGTGAAATCTTATTTCTCCAAGCTCTAGAAAAGAACAAGCAGAAAGGAAGGCTTTAGGAACACTAATTTACCAATAAATACTCACTGAGCCAATTTTGTTTTTGCTGCTTTTTGGAGGAAAATAAAAGAGGAAAAAAACCCAAAACACAAACTGCTGTCCAAGTACTACATTCCCTTATTAAAACTTCACTTGTGGATAGAAAAGATACCATAGAATATGTACCCTGAAATTAGCCCAGCACGTGCTGCCCCAGTAAACAAATCCTCAGAAACCAGATTACAGTCATTCCCAGTAGGTTTCCACTACAGAAATCACTACCAGTTCTGTCCAGAAAGGGAAAATCTCTGTAATATCTAATAAATGGACCAAAACATCTAAATGAATAGCAGGGCATGTCGTAGCAGTAACCAGTGAAGCCACAGTCAATACAGACAGTGGCTGTTAAATTTTACATCGATACCATCACACAGTTAAGTCCCTGAATGCCTGAGCGGAGCCGGGAGCTGTCGGAGTTACCAGAGCTCTGAGAGCACGGGGTGAGCAGGGAGGCAGAGACTTCTGTGGGACTTCAGGAGGAGCAGAGAGCCCCTGTTTCTGGCTTGTGCCTCCTGGATGCTCTGCAGGTGACACAGATGGCACCAGGAATCCACAGGCACTGACAGGCCCTCAGCTGGACACTAACCCAGACTGGCAGCTGTTCTGTCAGGAGGGCAAGGACCAGCTTAGCAGCTGCATGTAACACTAAACATCAGCTCTGACAGCATCCTTCTGTCCTGACACTCTCCTGCGGGACCCCAGTGCATCTTACAGAGCCACAGACTCAGAGAATGTGCTGAGCTGGGAGGGACCCAGGAGGATCACTGAGTCCAACCCTCAGCCCTGCACAGGCCCAGCCCCAAGAGTCACCCCCTGTGCCCCAGAGGATCAGCCAAACCCTCCCTGAGCTCTGGCAGCCTTGGGGCTGTGCCCACTGCCCTGGGGAGCCTGGGCAGTGCCCAACCAGCCTCTGGGGGAAGAACCTTTGGCTGAGATCCAACCTGAGCCTGCCCTGACACAGCTCCAGCCATTCCCTGGCTGCTGTCCCTGGTCCCCCCAGAGCAGAGCTCAGTCCCTGCCCCTCCTCTGCCCCTGCCCAGGCAGTTGGAACTGCAATGTCTGCCCTCAGCAGGCTGTTGCCCAGGCTTACTGGCAGCAGAGAGACACACTGCCCTTAAAAATAAGGATTTCTGGTTTCCTGATGCTGACATCCGGAAAAAGGGAAGAAAAGCCCCCTGGATTACAGTTGCATACCCTAATGTACCACCTAAAAGGTAGGCTGAAGCCAAGCAGCTGACAGGCAAACACAGTGTCAAACTTCAAAATATGATTTTTCCAGGCAGTTGTTTCCCTGCAACTGCTGTTCTCCCAGAAACAAAGGCCATCACTGCAGCTCTTGTTTCTGGGAACAATCAGCACGTTGCTGCTGATGCCCAGGTGTGGCAGTGAGTGAGAGGCAGCTCATGTTTGCATGCTGGCCCAAAGCAGTTCATGTTTCTGCCGTGGGCAGAAGCAGCCTGTGACAGACAGCACTGAACTACAGCTGGGAATTCCCAGTGGGAGGCTCATCCCCCCCCAAACATTTTCATTTTGCCCTGTCCCACAGCTAAGAGATGCTGGGCTTGCTTTTTTCTACCTTCTCTGGCCATTGGACACAGAGGTCCGGGGCAACAGGCAGGTGACAACTCAGGACGTGGAGCTGGAGGGGTTTCTGTGGCACCAAAAATCACTTCCCTCAAAAAGCTTTTGCTGTGTGCAAATTTAATGGTCAGGATAATAAATTTGTCAGTAATGACAAAGAAATTCCCTTGAAACTGGAACGTTCAAGTGTCATTGAAGCTACATCTATTTAGCAAATAGATGAATGCCTTTCACTGAAGACTGGCGTGTGATTAAGCATCTGTCACTGTCCACGGAACAGCTGCTCCTGTGGCAGGAGCACAGGTACTTTTTTATATAGATGGGCTCTTTTTTATATAGATGTAAAGATGATCTTGATGTGAACGGAAATCAGCAGCTGAAAACACAATTAATGAACTGACACAGAAGTAATGGGTCATTTCTACAAGTCTCCTAATCCTGTTGACTTGTCCAAGCTTCATGTTTTACAATTAGATTCATTTAAATTTTACAAACAAAAGAGAACAGATTTGCTTTCTGACTCACTGAAGTAATGGACTCATACCTTCATGATAGAGTGAGCTTTTTTTTAGAGGGATTTTTCTTTGATTTTTGGAGCATGTGTAAGTTTTTACAAGGACTGGAATGCTGAATCTGTGTTAGTAGTTTGATTTCTTAAAAATTCGGGGTGATTAGCCTGTCAACTGTTTCTGTTACTTTTAGCCTTCTGAATGAGCAGTACTTTTCTCATGTGTCCTCTGCTCAGCAGTCGCTGAAACTGGAAAAAGTTTTCCCAGGAATTTCTGTGGGCTCTGTTTCCTAACACACACTCCCAGAGGTTAAAAACAGAGAATACACAACTCTCTGCTCTCCTGTTTTTGTAGTTAAAAATTCATGGAAATTCCCAGTGAAAAAGTGGCCGATGAGAGATTAGGGAGCTGGTTGTCCTGGGCTGGAGGATGTCAAAAGTAAAACTTGGTCCATTGGAAAGGAAAAAGAAATAAATAGCCATGAAGGGTCTTTCGAAACAAGAAACTGAAACAAGAAGGAATCAGCGGAAGACTCTGCTTGTACAGACTATGGGTGCACCCCAAACAGATGGTTTGAAAGCCTTTCTGTGCAGGATAAAGAAAGGAAAAGCAAGGAAATAGTCACTGGGACAATCATTCAACCTGGAGATACAGAAAAATTGTTATCCTAATTTACATCAGCTGAGAATCTGCTCTAATTAAAGGAAATATTTCTGCACAGAAGAAAATGAAGCATGAGATGCTCAACCTAAGGCAAGGAAGTGTCAACAGAATATCATGGACAACAACAATTACAGGGACCACCAAACATCAGGGGGCACAAATGGATCACCCAGGGGACAACAAGCAATAACTTCTGCCCAACTGAACAACTGCAGTTAAGTCTATACACTGCCCACAGCTCACTGAGAACAGCTTAGAGCTGGAGGAGACAAGATTACCAGAAATTCTTCCTTGGTGGATCCCAAATATTAAGACCAACATGTCTGAAAGTCTGGCCTGCTCAAAACCATCATAAAACCAGAAAGTTTCGGAGCAAGGCAGAACAGGGAGACGAGGGGGAGGGAAGGCCCCGCTCAGTGCACTCCCAGCTGAGCACGAGCACACGCTGTACCTTTGGGGAGGCAACTTTATGTGCTCTTAGTAGTAGATTAATGAATGTAATTACCCAACATGGTGGCTGCGAATGCCGCAAAACTGTAATTTATAGTGTGCTGTAAAGTTCTAATGTGTTTTTATGTCCATAAGCTGCTTAACCATAATCTAATGCATTTGTACATGAACACCCTCTAAGTGGCTCTCGGTGGAGCAGAGAGTCCCCTGCACGCTCTGCTTTATGTCTTGACAAACCAGCCTCTCCTGTCGGGCAGCTGAGGAGAAGCAGCTGCTAATGACATGAATAATTTTAAGTCCAGTGGCAAGAACTTCTTTCTTTACTCACTTACTGGCTAGCCAAAGCTGATAAAAGCAATGCACCAGTGTCTTACAGGGTGGAAACAAAGCAGTGTGGGTGTCCCTGGTGAAGGACGGGATGAAACACAGACCCCTGGTCTGGTAGAGAGCCCCGACTCATCCCCACTTCTTGCTCCCCCACCTTGGGCTCTCAATTCTTTACAGGCAGGACACCAAGAGATAACAGAGCCAACTCAGAGCACCAGAGAGGACTCACAGTGAACTATCTCAGACTAAACCCTTCACCTCGTTTCAGTTCCCAGATGCTCTGGTCTGTGTGCTGCTGGCAAGACACTGTGGTCACCTGGATCCTTCTCTGCTCCAAGAGGGGAGATGTGGCTGGGCCTCCTGAAGCACGTGCTTATGGTTGCCACTAACTCATTTAGGCAAACCATTTAACTTCTTTATGCCCTTGCTTAACCATCTGTAAAATGGGACTAATAATAAACCTCAGAGGGATTTAGTAAGACTTAATTAAATGGTTTGTGAAGTGCTTTGAGATCCTCAGGAGAAATGTGTTGTGCAAGTGCAAATTATTATTACTGTTACAGTGCTTTCTACTTCCAACACAGTTAAATATTAATGATCCAGTCCTCCTAATGCCCAGTGATACAACTTTCCTTTTCTCAGCTAAAAAGACACAGGAAGTAGTAGTAGGACATCATCTTGTTCATTCACAAGTAGTCTGAAACAGCAGAAAAGAGTAAATATTTTAGCATGCATCAAACTAAAGATGGGGATCCCAAATGCACGTGCTGTACGTGCAGTCAGTTCAGAGCCAATAAAATAATGCCAATTAAATCAGCAAATCACAGTGCCAGAGACCCTTTTAGGAAAAGTCAGTATCAAAGCTAATATATAATAAATGCTTTTCCTAGTTAAAAAGGCACCCTTTTGCAGAGGTCATGGCATGAGTGACATGATTAACATTCAATTAAAAGCTCCATCTTGTGAGAAGGAACAGAAGGAACGTTCCTTTAGTAAGACTGATGTGGCTTTGGGGGCCAGGGGGAAGAACATCTTGGATTTTCAATCAGGTATGTCCACTGTGATACAGCAAAAACAATCTGAAAACTGCCTGCAGGCAAAAAACAAACAGCCACAAATTTCTCCTCTGTCAGCTTCTTCCAGGCCAACTTAAAAGGAGAAAAATGAAAAAAATTGACTTATGACTTCAGGTCATAGGAGCTGAGTGAATGTGACCTGGTTTGCAAGGCACTGCTGGGCCTTTCCACCCACTGGGCTGCAGGGCAGGAACTGCAGCCACGGGTACAGCAAATCCTGCCCCAAACACTGAACACTCACCTCTTCTGGACGTGTTAGAATCTGTTAAAACAGAGCCCCAAATCAACACTGACAAGTGTTTTCTTAATATTTCTCAGGATTTAGTTAAAATATGTAATAATATATCAGCAGCCAAAGCAAACATTAAGGGGAAAAAAAAAAAGCAGTGCCAGATTTGAAGCTACTAAGGTTACATACACAACCTTAGGTGGTTTCCACTTGAAACTGTGGTACAGTGTAATTTTTAATTATATGGTGAACTATGATATTTCTATTTGATTTTCAATAATAATGACTCATAGTGTATAACAAAGATACATAACCTATTGATACTGAAGTGCAAACGTTTTTCCCATCCTTATGTACCAGAGTGAGCCTATCTAAAGAAAAAAATTATTAAAAGGTACTTCTAATTTACTTATATTACAGATCCTAAACATAATTTAAAAAGCAAAGGGGAAAAAAGCAAACAAACAAACAAACAAAAACAACACCACAAAAAATGAAAAATCATCATCATCCCCAGATGAAAAATCCCCTTTGCATTGAAGCACAAGCTATCAAAGCAATGAGGTTACACCAGGTAGAAATGCAGCAACAGAAATGTGTGGTTTGCATGCTGAGAACCATGAAGTCTTTATTTCATCTAACACAGGTTCATCTCACTACTCCACACAACAGAAGAAACCACACTAAGACAAGAAAAGCATTAATAACAATAGTGATGCTTTCTTTTCATGTCATTGACCTCGATTCACCACACGGAGCTGAGGTGGCAGCTCATGTCCTGCTCTTCTGTCGTCAGTGGAGGGAGAGGAGCAATTCCAGAGGGGCAGTTCTGGGTGCAGGAGCTGCCCAAGGCTCCTGTGGAGCTCTGCTCCTCCTCTCCATCAATCCAGAGGGAACCTGCAGTGGGAGGTTCCCAACACTCTGTCGGTGGGACGTCAGCCACAAACCCCTCTCACATCTCAGGCTGTTTTCCAGCGAGTTAATTCTCATCCAGCTGTGGAGCCACCATCCCTCCAGCTCTGTGCTGAACAGAGTGCAGAGATGAAGTAACTTTCCCAGGGCCTCTATAAAGGCAAGGAGAGCACCAGGACTGAAAACTAGTTCTCCATCCTGCTCTTTCATTGTGGAGCAAAAAGCCATTCTCACTTGCTTTGCTTTCCTGTACCTCACTCACGATCAGGCTGTTGGACACCTCTTCATGCAGCAGTGCTGCACTTGGTTCATCCAGGCTGCCTGGAATTTCAGACTCATATATACAAAACTCCATTGTTCATATCCTTCACCATAGGATCAGTTAGCTTAAACAATGCTAAGCTTCCAGAAAAACATCCCTGAGGAAGCATTTTCCCAGCTTTATGCAAACAACCTCAAAGTGACCTGTGTAAATCTTGGATGCTTTCAAAGGCAGCCAGAAGAGCCACGGCCACAGCACGAGGAACATTAGATGACGTCCACAGGCTCCCAACCAGACTGGCTGAGCCAGGACTGAGCCCTTAGGAATAACCCTCTAAAACACCAGCCTGGAAACACAAAACAGGCAACTCCACACCCTCTGATCACGGGGGTGCAGTCACTTCTGAGCAAATAAAAAGCACTGGATGCTGTTGCAGGGTGACAGGAGTCCACAAAGGAATGATGCTTCTCAAGGCAGCACAAGTCCCCCACTGTTTATAAACTTTCTCCACTCAGCACATTTCACACAGGCAGTCAGTCCTCTATGCCACCAAGGAGAAAAAGATTTGTGACAATTTTATGTTAGTAATAATTTTAAACCCATCAACTTCAACATAAGAATTTCTACCTGTTTCAATATTTAATTTATTTAGCCTTCTAGTGTTCTTAAATTAGGGAGACATTTTATTGCCCTGGTTGACATTTTTATGACAACTGAAACTAGGCTTCATTTTTTAAGTGGAATTTCTCCACCTTAAAAGCTAATTAGTGCTTGTGCCCACACTAGAAATGCAGGTGCAAAAATACAGACAGAGCTACACACACACAGGCTGCCTTGGTGGAAAGATGAATATCTTTTTGAGGACTTGTATATACTGCATCTTGTCACTATAGTAATTAGCTAAGTTGCTAATCTTTTCCCACTGCTCCACAATTGAAACCTGCATCTGTGACTGGACACAGCAATCCCTGAATCTGCATTTTTCCGCAAACAAGGATTAAAGCAGCACTTTACTACATAGACTGCCTGCCAGCTATTATATTAATATACTCTATCTTTGCTTACTCTTGTTTTAAAAGAGAGATAAGTGCTCTGGCAGCCTTGAGCTCCATCCCTTTTGCCTTCACCAGCTGATTATTTTCAGAATAGAAATGTTGGCCTCAGTCAGTCCCTGCAAACAGCCTGACTGCCCCTAATGATGATCTACCTGTGTGCTGGTACCAGGCCACCTGTCTGCTGCCTTCCAGGAAGCTTTACAGATACATAAAAGGCTTCCAATATTTTCTCCACATAAACTGCAACCCATCCATCAAGTTGTTTACATCACACCAAGATATATGCACCTTTATCATTAGAAGAGCTGTCTCCAGAAATGGGATGAACACACAGACATCATAAATCTCCCCTTTTACAACAGCTGCCTCGATTGCATTATTTTTGTTAAAGGAAGCAGCAGCATCCCAGGATCAGCCACTAAGGGGACACAGTGCTACAGAAGGGCACAAAGGCAGAAGGTTTTTAAAACACAACCAAAATGCTCAGCAGAGGATGTGATGAGGTTTGCAGTGGGGGTGTTGTGCTTGGCTCCAAAGCTGTCACTCCACAAGCACTCTTCAGGCCAGGCAGCTTCTGCCAAGGTTTTGAGCTACCTCCAAACCTGGCTGGCCCTCAGTGCTGTGTATGAACAGTCAGAGCAGTGCAGTCTCACAGCAATGAACATTCTGCTGCTGTTTCACTGAACACGATACTTCAAACATGGAAATGTGCTCAGGCTCTGAGGACAAGTATGAGACACAACACCCGAGCAGCACTGTCCTCACTCATCAGAGATGTCACCTGTCCAGCCAACTACAGCCACCAGACATCCCTGCTCACCCTGCCAGCACAAACACCACCCAGACCAAGCCCTGAGATCATCCACTGAGAGGGGACAATATGCATCCCTACTAAGGAGGAACGAATTGCCACAGCTGTGAAGAAATACATCTTTGAAACCATAGAGCACCAGTGGCCACCGTGCTGTGGTTATATCTGGTTACCCTTCTGGGTTAGAGACTCGTGGCTACGTTGATCTGGCAGCTCTTCCGCCAACACCCCCTGAAGGAATGAAGTAGGAATGGCAGAGGAACCTGGGAGATTATCAGCAATGCCCCAAAAAGCTGTCCAAAAAGAAGCAGGTGGGTGTGGAGGGGCTGAGAGACAGCTCATGTCTGAATCAAGGCTGAATTGACACCCCAAACCCGGAGAGAATCTACGCTGGGATCATGCTCAGGGAGGGGAAAAAGAGAAGTCTCACCCCAGTGAGCAAGGGGATTTGGACAAGTATCCCAAAGGGACCTACTGTGTGTTTGCTTTGAAAGCTGCTTTCCTGTTTATCTGCTAAAACAAATAAGGAAAACCAGAGTTTGCTGTTGTAAGCTTTTCTCTTCTTGAGACAAATTCTCTCACAGACTAATAACTTCTTTTTAATTGCTGCATTTAGACACAATAAACCACTCAAGAAAAACAAGACATGAAAAAATAACAACAAATTTGAAATAAAGTCTGGACTTTAACTTGAGCTAGAGAGAGAATTAAACAAAAGCAGATTAGAGATGGTATGTGAAGTGGCAAACTGAGTTATTAGAGAGATATATGAAATTCCAAGCTGGGCAGGGCAGGTCTCCAGGATGAAGGACCACCCCCTCCCTAAGATCTTGCTTTATGGTGAACTTGCCTCTGGCTGCCGTAAGAGAGGAGCCCCGAAGAGAAGATACAAGGACTCCCTGAAACAACACCTCAGCCTTGGCCATATTGATCACCATAACTGGTCTACTCTGGCCTCAAACCGGGAGGCCTGGAGACACACCATCTATAACGCAGCTGTCTCCTTCAAGAACACACGCAGGATCACTCTCGAGGAAAAAAGGCAGCGCAGAAAGAATCGTATCCTGCTGAATACACCACCTGAGGAGTCTTTCTGCTGTGCCTTTTGCAATCAGACATGTCTATCTCATATTGGCCTCATAAACCACCAGCGTGCCTGTAACAAACATGGATAGAGCCTTCCCAAATCTTCGTTCGTGAAGCCCAGCCATGTTGTTGTGTGTTGAAATTCCAAAGATGACCAGAACACAATGTGCTGTCTCCCAGTAGTTCCCTCTGCCAGGACCCATCCTGTGTTGTGACTGTGGAGCTGGAATTTTCACCCCCAGGATTCTGTAACAGAGACCTGCAGATCCCAAACCTCACATTCCACCACAGCAGAATCGAGCTGGTTTTGCCACTAGATGGGAACAGGTGCAGTTGCTGGTCTTAGAAGGCTGAAATACAATAAATGAGTGCTTAGCCCGCTGAAAAAAAAGACGAGCACAAGATCTTGTTTCCCCCCTTCTTAAATGAAATTACATATAAAATGACAGCATTTGCTATTTCAGTAGGAATGTTTTTTAGCCATGACAAGCTGAAGAGACAAGAAATTATTTCAGGGAGAAATAACAGCTTTTATGAGACGATTGATACCTGGGGAAGGAGAGAGGAGTGCTGGGCACTCATGCCCTCTGTGAGGCCTGGGTAGCTGAAAACCTGCTGAGGTTTCCTACATGCCACATAACAAGGGCTAAGGATCAGTAAAATGTCATGGGAAGAGACCTCTCCCTTCTGGAAGAACAGAGAAAGACATTCCCTCCACTTCCATCTGCTTTTCTTTTCAAAAGCAAGCAAAGAGACTAAACCTCCCCAGTAGATAACACCAGCATTCAGCGCACCTTTGGTACTTCCCCAGGTCTCTCCATGGAGTGTTGATAAGCAGAATGATAAAACCCAAACACACAAATGTCAATGAAAAGCAGCTCAGGGAAGAGGATAAGGCTTTATGTCTAATGTGCTTCCTTTTCTTCTTTTTATCAGCTGCTCTGCCCTGAGGTTCAGGTTGTTCCCATTTGCCTCCATATGTGCACAACTCCAGACGTGGTACAGGGAGAAAGAGGAATAATTTCTATCAATGGCAAACTCAAAGATCATCCTTTGCACTCTCTAAAGCCTGTATGAAAACCAGCTGGATTAGCTTCTGAAAGAACGGACATTCCAGCTATAGGACAAGTTTTAATCAGGTGCAGCTAAGCAGTCACCTCCGATAACCCATTTGTGGATACACGAGCCCAAACTTGGCTTTGCATTTGCAGGAAAACATGAAAAATTCAGGTTCACTCTACATCATTCCAGCCAGTTTAACAAGCTGATAACAGCCACGGTTTTCATAAAGTCCCTGTGCTCAACAGCTCTGTGCTGTCATCTGAGGCTACAAATTGCCTCTCTTGAATCTACAGAGGCACCTTTTTTTGTGGCATTGACATTTTCCTTTCAAGCCTATCAGTTCTTTCTTCATTTCAAATGCTGGTTGCTTATTTTATCTGCCCTTTAAGTATTTAAAAAGATTCAAACTGGATTTTAAAAAAACCCAAACAACAAACAACCAAAACCCCGCAGTCTTCTGGATTTATGTGTTTTTCTGATGTGTTTGCCATGCTGTAACCAATCAGATAAGCTCCTTAGTTCCCTCCAGTGATGGATTATTGAGTTTTTATTTATGTTTCTCCTTGTTTAGCCTCCTAAGCACCAATACACTTGTCCCAATGTCTCAGCTTCAGCTCCCATTAAGGAAAGAAAAAGCCTGCAAATGTGATCAGCCTTGGAGATTTTCCAGAGTCAGAGTTCTCCTGAGCCTCCTCCTCTGCTCTGCCAATATTTAGGCTGACTTTGCAGGCACGGTGCTCTCTTCCCAGCCCTGCATGGGGTCAATACAGTGTGCAGGTCACTCCCTGCATTTCACACCCGCTTGCTGACATTTGACAGACAGAAGGAAAATGAGGAATAACAGCACTGAGCAAAGAAGCTCAAAGATAAATTCAAGACCGATAAAGTCCATAACCTCCACCTGTCCAAACAGGTCCTGATCTACACTTGCTGAGCTTTTCCTTCCCCTTCCAGGGCAGGGAAACACACTTTTAGACTAATGGTCAGCTTCAAAATGAACACACTGTGGTTTCTTCTCATGGAGAGGTTCCAGCTCTTCTATTTAATAAGTCAATCTTAATATACTTGTCTGTTTTAATTGGCACAGAATTGTTCTCCAAAGCACTGCATCTCAACAAACTCACTGTGAAAGTCTGAAGATATTCGTAGTGTTAACAGAATAATGATCTCCCTTCCAGATAAGGGCCCTTGCCACAGATTTAGCTTTGCAGCAGTATGGAGAGTTAATTGCTGAAGTAGCTCCTGACATCAACTAAACCTTGCTTATACACATGAGAAGCCTGAACTGCCATCAGGCAACCTGGACTGATCCCCAACAAAAACTTGCTGGGATTTTTCCTACCTGAAGGGCCCATTCCATTAATATAAAGTCTTTTAATTCAACTGGCAATGCTGATTAACTTCCTGGGGGTTTATGCCTGGTACAAGTCAGCTCACCTATGGCCGAGTTGGGATTTTTCCCCACGTTACACAGGTAAACAGGCAGAACAATGTGTAGGGAGCAGAGCTTCTCATGAGGTGGAAACTATGTGCTTTGCCTGCACAGAGGAAACAGAAAATGCTCATATACTGAAACTTACTGGAATTAAAGGTCACCACAAATCTCACTGCTCTGTACTCCAGGTGGAAAACACATGAATTCAAGCCTAAACAGAGAAGAAGAAAGAATGTGCCCTGTGGAAGCAGGACACCCACTGCAGGCACACACCTGCAGGGAGAGCTGTGTCAGCCTCACCACTCACTCTGTGCCACCACAAAACCTGGGCTGTTCCAGCTCCTGAGAGCTGGGACCAAATCCTGGACAGCAGTTTGCTCTCACCTGCACAGGCCTGTCCTCTCCTGCCCCCTCCAGTCTTTCGTGTTCTCTCTCAAGCTGTGTTCTACCCATGGTAATATTATGTCATGTTCATCATCATGGTATCACTGAGGTCAGCTCAGCACTGACAGGTTCCCAAAAGAAAGTAAAAAAACCAGTTTTTACAGACTTTTACCTGTCATCTGCTATAAAAAGAATGGGATAACACTGCAGAGCCTCATCCTGGGGATTCACCACTGCATGACAATAGAGATTCCTGACACAACTCCTGGCTGTTATGACCTGGAACCCACTAAGACAAATATAACATTTTCAAGGTCCTAACACCTCCTAAATTTGTTGCAGACACCTTACAAGCCACACAGAAAACATGCCCTAGTGCTGACAGCCACTGCCATGACAAGACACTTGATTTCTCTCAGTTCAGTGTGCGTCCAAGTGGTAACATCTGTGAAGAACAAAGATCAGAGATATTACCCAGTCAACAAAAAAATCCATCTCCTCTCCTGTATACGGGATTGCACTATACTTTTGACAGAATTAGTTTACCACAGAATTCAGCAAATCAACTATCAACCAAGTTGTTTATATAACCCAGGCTGGACTGAGGGGACAGCCCTCAGTTCCAAATCTTTCAGTCATATGCACAGAAGATCAAAGCAAGGCTTCTGTGGCCTAGGGGCAGGTAAAAACATACTCGCTCTAACAGAAACCACACGTTTGTAGTAAAAAAGAACTCAATACACAGAGAAGACCCTTTGATTTTTGTACACCTCCTGAATTCAATCACCCTGGCTGATGCCCACAGCAGCTGTAGAGTCACACTGGTCTCTCCACACATGGTTTGGTCTGAGAGCTGGATGGACAGTTCATCACTTCAGCCCTTGGCCAAGGGAGCAGGACAAGTTCAGGGTGTGGAACGGGGAACAAGGACCAGCCAGGGCAATTTTACAGTGTCAGCTTCTACTGCTGGTATTTGTTTTCATCCTACAGACATATCAAGGCAAACTTATTCCAAAGCAGAAAATGTGTTTAAGACCAGAGCAGAGGAAAAATGAACCCTATTCCTCTGAACACTGAACCCTTCTGTACACAGTGAGAACTAAGGGCAGTGTCTGAATGTCTTCAGGTCAGACTCTACTTCAGTCATTACCATATTGGGATGGATTAATGCTGGTTTGCAGTCTTGGATCATATGGAAAAAGTAAGAAGGGAGGAAGGCAAGCAAACTGCTGTTACAAAAACCATGCAGAACACTTGAGTTGTTCGTTTGTATGAGGATTGCCTTTTCTTGAAAATCCAAGACTACAAGTCCCAATTAAGAAATCCCAATACCTTGGATGACTGAGATAGAATCTGCCTGAAAATTAGACATTGCCAGCAATTATTATTACGTAGGAAAGGCTGAGACAACTGTATTTAGTGCTCACAACAGCCAGCAAGTTGAGGAGAGACACCATAAAGAGGGGAGAAGGGAATGAACGGCTGCACACATGAGCTTAGTTTGTATTCAGCCCTATCAGCTCTCTGTGCACAACAGAGAGAATTTAGTTTTTAGGAGCAATATGAACCATAAAAGGTGTCAGGTTTGTCTCTAGTGGCCACAAGGGCCCAGAAATTCAAAGGTGTGAACATGACCTTGTCATCAACAGCTATTAAGCAGACAAATGCAGCTAAAGGTTTATCATAACAGAGGCACTGGCCTACACGTCCCCTGGCAACAGCAGCTGAACTCTTCTTAAATAACCTTTCGTTGAAGATTTAGGGAAACCTGTTAGTACCTTACACTTTGCAAAGCTTTAAGTAGGGCTTTTGTTTCAAGTGACACTTCTTGCCTTTCCCTTTAGCTGTGAACAGTCTTTACAAGGAACCACAACTGCATTGCAACGTTTTAACTGGGATCAGTGACAGATATTTTTCAGGGGACACAGGGAGAAGTCAGGTGAGACCAACTGGAACCTCTGCAGTTACACCACTCACTACAGTCTGAAACTGTGCTCAGGAAGACAAGATCAAAGCTTGATCTAAGGCTCAGAAAAGAATACAAAGATGTGGCTTTCACCCTGTCTGACAACCACATTGCTACACAGCACATCTCTCACCAGCCACACGTGGACCCAGGACCGCAGGGACACGTCCTACATACCTCAGGTTGTTCAAAGCACCAGTTTTTCACTCCTTATCTAGTTACAGGCTCACAGTGCCACTGTGAGCCAGAGGTGAGACTCTCATTAAGCAGAAAGCAAAAAGAAGCAGCAAAATTAAGAAGGAAAATGTAAACCAGCAGTGGAGATGGATGGTGAGCAGAGACCCAGCCTCACCTCGTGAGTGCTCGTGCGTGGGCTTTCTCCTCTCCTCCTGCATGTTCCAGATATGCTTCAGGACCAAGGCAACAGTGACACCCTACTGCAGCTTCTAGGACACACTGAGGATGGCTTGTCTGCAGAAAGCTTCTCATTTTTCTTTCTCAATTTTTTTTACCTCCTCTCAATGGTCTTTGATGGCCTCAAAAGGGAGTGACAGGCAAACCCACCCTATTCCTCCTGCCCATGAATTATGTGCACTAATCTCTCTTTTCATTGAGACCAAAATGGTATCAAACTGTTGCAGTTTATCAGTAGACCTGAACATGAAACCAGGGTAGGTTTCCTTCCACCATCTCCATGCAGCAGTTCAGACCAGACCCCTGTTAGCCAGGACAACCCAGCACACTGACCTTTTGCTCAGCCAAAGGGGAATCCAGCATCAGAAACTGAAAAGATTTTCATGTAAATTCAAAAGAAAGCTTAATCCCAGTATAGTTCTCTGCTCTTCTTCATTCCTCAACACAACATGGATTTGGTAACGCAGACGGGTTCAGTGCAGATCCATTACAAAGCAGATGAACTGCACAGTCCCTCTCTTCCCTCTCCCTTCTGCTTCCATGCAGAAAATTAAAGATCGGGGCTTTCACAGCCTATACTAAAACCACTGGCTCAGATGATGAGTGAAACACTTCTTTTGGAGGATTAACATGGAATAGATGGCAAAGGAATGCAATTACTTTTTGGATTCAGTGACATTAAGCATGAAGAGTATCCTTAGTTTAGGGAACTTGGCAGTATCAAAACTCAGTTGATGATAAAGATGATTAAGAAAAAAAGATGACATGAAACAAGTTTTCACAGAAATATGCAGCTCTGCAAAGAGAGGACTAAAGCTGCTGTGATCAGCTCAGGAGGCAGCCCTGAGGGCCATCTCCACCCAGAAATGCTGGTACAGGCAGCCAGGGCAGGGTGGCAAGTGTGGTGTGCCTGCACCAGAAAGCACAGTGGGAATAAGGGCGTTCAGTCATGAGCTCAGAGTTGTGAAACTGAGAAAAAGGAGCATGAGCCGGGTGTCAAGTCTGCACGTGAAAGTCCTCACTGAGGGAATAGGAAAGGTAAAAGCAAGGACAGCTTACAGATTCATAGGGAAGGGAGGATGAACAGAAAAGAAAATAACTGGAGAAACAAAAAACATGAAGAAAAATATCTGATGAACACAGAGGAATTGTAAGTCACTTTGGGAGGCTGAAAATGGCCAAGAGTGGTTAAAGAAAGGGACTGCAAAGCTCTAGGAAGCCTTAAGCAACAAGACTGGCAAGCAGGAGCTTTAGGAGAAGCTTAAACACCCTTGAGCAAATAGCCTGGCCAGCCTAAAGAAGCCCTGGGGCAGCACAGGGTCTGGAGAGCCAGGGGGACATCAAGGAGTCTGTAGAAGACAGTGGGGACGAAGGGAATGGGGAAATGACACAAATCAGCAGAGAGTGAACTGATGGACATGTGAGAACTGCAAATGAAATGGTGGCCCTTGGGAACAGAGTGCATAGAGCCAAAGGGCACATGAGGGCTCACACAGCACAGAGAGGGACAAGGATAGCAGGGATGTTAAGTGGCTTCCCAAAAGCACAAGCAGAGGGAATGCTGTAGCAAAGACGACAAGAAATCCATCTTACCACTGTTGTCCCTCCTACAGTGATCCCTGCCAGCTGCTTTCCAAAGGGGGAATTAAAGGTACTTAAAGCTGTTTTACTAGGTAATCCATAGCAGTTCATGGAAAGAGAAATGTCTTATTGACTCACAGCTGCTGTTCACCTTCACACATCCATGAGCACTGCGGCAAGGAGGCGTTTGCAAATGTTTAATAGTGAGAGCCAATAGTCATGGAAACAAACTGGAGCAAAGCATCAGTGTCAGACTGGCAGGGACTGCAGCCTCCTGTCCCTTGCCCCATCACCAGCAGTGCTTCGTGTTTCATTTCTCCCCAGCCACTCTAAACAAGAAACAAGAAAATACCCTAAAAGAGGGAGCTGTGTGAAAAGCAAACACAAGGCAAAGATTCAACTGGGGATTCCTTCGACTGAACTCCCCCCAGAACATGCACAAGGTAAGCAAAGACATGGTAACACAGAGTGCTCATGAGACTGCCTCCCAGCTTGAACAAGCTTCAATACACAGCTCCTCTCTGTGCCTCACTAGTAACCTTAGGGAGAAAAACCCCCTGTTTCTAAATGCAGGAACTCTGTCTCTGTTGAGGGCTCTTACTCCCTCTGCCACTGTGGGTCCTGACCCAGCATTGCTGCTCTGAGGCTTCAGCACCCTGCTGAGATGAACACCAGTGAAAAAACTCAGCACCTAACTACCTGCAGGAGTCAGCAGTCAGGCAAAGGCCACAGAAGCCAGTCAGAGATAAAAAACGCCCCCAGAATGAGATTTATTAGTCAGTCATGTGACTTCTCACTGAGTACCACAGCAGGCTTTAGTGGACACTGACATACTAATACTCTAGTGGACTCATTAAAAAAAAAAAGAAATTAAAAGTAATAGTCAAACCTAAGGGCTTAACCTATCAAATTAGGGGAGCTTCTGCTCCCTTTTGTTCCGTTGTAAGGACAATCTCAGCTAAAGTAAACCAGACAAAGATCCAGCACAAACACCAGAATACAGAAAAAGTGAGCTCTTTTCTCTTAGAACCTTTGTAGAAGAAATGTGAACCTCTACTTGTTACCAGAGAAATGTCACAAATTTCAGGCAGAGGTGAGGGTCCAAGTGGATTGACAAGCAGGAATTTTCCAGAGCCAGCAGCTCCACAGGCTCAGAGTCCCTATGGAACAGGAGCAAACACCTTGGAATATCCTGAACAGAGAGTTTTTCTTCCTTTTCCCAGAAGTGGGTCATTAAGTGCTTTCCTCCTTAGTGAATCCCAAATGGAAGCACACATACTTGCTCAGTGGAAGTCTCTGCTTTTAGATTTCCCCAGGCATGAAATTGCTGTGACTGACACGCTCCCTTACCACAGGTTGAAGTGTCAGCCCAGAGGAAAAGGATTCACTTCTCCTGGTGGAACAAAACTTTATCATCCCTTTAGCCACACAGACTGAATAAAAGGGGAGTTCCCAGTTAACACACTTTTTACTATGCTTTTTTTTTCCTACTCAGGGGGAAAAAATGGCATTTTTAAGCTCTGCTATCTGCCAGTTCTTACTTGGCAACCTATTTGCAGATATGGCAGAATGTATCACTGCCTTGCTGCGAACATCACGACTGTTCTTAAAGACTCACTTTCTAACTCAATATATGAGAAGGTTTCCAGCTTCCAAATCCAGTTTGCTATTCCTCGCAGACAAGCTTACTAGATTTTCTTTCTTCCTTGCATTTAACTCCATGAAATGTGCAGTACTTTAAAACACCATCACTATTATTAAATTTTAAGTATATGGTAACTAGAAGAGAGTTTTAAAGACTCCCTCCAAGACAAAGCACTACATTTTTGGATGTTATCTGATAAGTAGCTGAACAATCAAGCATTTAAACCTTGGTTGTAATTTCAGAAGAGCTAGACATAAAGTGTTATTTGCAACTGGGTCTTTACCCTTCTTTCTCTTCCTCCACTGAGTCGTCAGAATTAAAAATCCACTGCTTAAAAAACCCCACAACATATATATATGTATGTGTGTATATATATATGTGTATGTGTGTGCGTATGTATGTATATGTATATTTAATATATAAGCCATAAATCTATTACTCATTCATACCTCGATTCCTAACCAAGGAAAAACAGAAAAAGGCACTGAAATTAACTTTTCATACAAATCACTGGATAAGACACCAGAGTCACAACATTACCTGGTGCATGATCCGAAATGGGAAGGAGCCTCACCAGGAGTAATAATTTCACAATATGGACCTGTGTGTAAACTGCTAACAGTGGAGTTTTTTAACTTGTTTAATTTACTGTGTACCACAGAAAGTGTACTTGCTGCCTCTGGTACATCATTAAAAGCCACACATCCATCTTAGTGTGTCATGTCTCATTTCAGAGATCACAGACTACAACTGACTGAAGTACCAATGATTTTTACACACCTCTTGTGACTTTGTGAAGTTTAGGTGACCCCCATTTCGACCCTCAACAGATAAGCTCAGCATCAGAAGCACAGACTTGCATGTTAAACTCAAACCCCAACTTTTTAGATGAGGAACTACAACACACCAACTTTCCATTTGGCCAGGAAGAACAGAGAGATATCTTTGGAGATCGACCTGGGCAGTGCCAACACATCAGGCCCCTTGGCCAAAACCTCTGGGACTGGAGTGCTGAGGATTTACTAAGAACATGATCTGCATGTAGATCTCCCCCTGAGAGGCTTTGTTAATGCTGTGCTGGCTGTGTTTGGAGACACTGTTCATCACCGTGTGGGAGCGGGGTGTTGGTTGGAAAGAGGCACCTCCTGTAAATGTCAGTGGTTTTTTAAAGGTTAAGTAAGCATCTTGAGAAAGGCCTCCATGCTCCTGTGCTTCACCTTAATGCAAGCTAATAAAGGATTATTGAAAAGAAAAAAAAAAAAAGCCTGCAAACAGATGAAAAGCTCACAGTTTGATGTTGAACAATTGCATTTTTCTGTTCCCAGGTACGGTAGTAGATTACCAATGGCAGATTTACCATTCTTAATTATCAGAGCAAAGTATTAAAGATTGTTTTCTTTTGCTTAATTAATTAACTCCTCTACAGATGAATGTTAATTCATATACATAGTTTCTTAAAGCTACAGCAGCTTCCCTTTGAGTGCCCTCTGAAACA
The DNA here is from genome assembly GCF_001604755.1 of Lepidothrix coronata. Taxonomy (NCBI): domain Eukaryota; kingdom Metazoa; phylum Chordata; class Aves; order Passeriformes; family Pipridae; genus Lepidothrix; species Lepidothrix coronata. The sequence goes on from NW_016690288.1 coordinate 1,926,756, forward strand.
CCTGCCCTTAAGGTAAGGATTAGTGATAATTGCGAGGATAATGGTGAGTCGAGCCTGGAAACAAGCCCCAAAACTTGATGAGAGCTCTGTGCTGCACCATAAGCTCTATTATGGCTGTTATTTGAAGGGAAACAGATTGGAAAAGACAGAACCAAGAAAAAGTCAAGCCCAGAAAGGACAGCCCCAGCAGGAACACAAACACCTTCTCCCCTCACAACCAGGACTTTTGGTCTAGTGTCACACACAGGGTCAGAAAGCTAGCCTGGGGGTGGGAGGATGCACCTCAGCACCCTGTCTGTCTACCTTCTCCTTTCTCCAGTAGCTCCCTGCCCACCTCACTGTTCAAGGACCATAAAATTAGAACTAAATGGTGCCAACTATTGAACTATGAAAAGAGGAAGAGATTTTTTCTTTCAACAGGGACAGAAGACAACAGAAAGAAAAACTGAGTCAGAGAGTAAAAAGAACTGATACCAGGTGCCCTCACTGTCTTTACAGGTCTAGGGAGTAGCAGAGGGCACTGTAAAGAAAGGGGAGAGGAGGGAAACAGGGATAGAATCTGGATGTGAGGAACACCCTGAAAAACAAAAAGGAGAATGAGGAACAAAAGATGACAAGGAAACAAAGTAAGCGGCAGAGAGAAAAAAAATCCACCAAGGGAATAGAGAAAAACAAAAGAGCAAGAGCAGAACAAAATCAAGTGGGGGAGGCTGGAACAAGAATCACTGAAACAGCTCAGAAAGCTCAGACAACTCATGTGAAAAAAGTCCCAAACTATAAATAGAAGGAAAGCGAATGGGAAAACCGTACAAAGAGATTAAAGGCAAAGGAGAGATCAGCTTTAAAGACTATCCTGCAGAAAGCTTGCCAACATGATAATAACAATGTAAGGCAGATTTCCACCAAAACGTCAACCCCTACCCAAAGAGGAGGCACAGCAGGCAGAGGCTCAACCCAAGCAATCATCCCTGCCAGGAGCACAGCACCTTCAGTGGGAAGTATGGCTTAGTTTGGTCCCAGGTTGGTTTGATGGGCAAGTTGGCCCTGAGTCAGCAGTGCCCTGGCAGCCAGGAGGGCCAACCCTGTCCTGGGGGCAGCAGGGAGGGGATTGTCCCGCTCTGCTCTGCCCTGGGGCGGCCTCACCTCAACATTGGGGCAGTTTGGGGGGACACAATGTAGGGAAGGGATTGAGCCATTAGAGAGTGTCCAAAGGAGACCACGAGGATGGGGAAGGGCCTTGATTTGAAGCCACCTGAGGACACTGAGGGCACTTGGTGTGTTCAGCTGGAGCAGAGGAGACTGAGGGGAGACCTCAGTGCAGTTCCAACTGCCTGGGCAGGGGCAGAGGAGGGGCAGGGACTGAGCTCTGCTCTGGGGGGACCAGGGACAGCAGCCAGGGAATGGCTGGAGCTGTGTCAGGGCAGGTCAGGTTGGATCTCAGCCAAAGGTTCTTCCCCCAGAGGCTGGTTGGGCACTGCCCAGGCTCCCCAGGGCAGTGGGCACAGCCCCAAGGCTGCCAGAGCTCAGGGAGGGTTTGGCTGATCCTCTGGGGCACAGGGGGTGACTCTTAGGGCTGGGCCTGTGCAGGGCCAGGAGTTGGACTGGATGGTCCTTGTGGGTCCCTTCCAACTCAGCATATTCTGTGAGTCTGTGATCAGAATACAAAAGTCCTCCATAATGAATATCATGAGAAAAAACCCTTTCCTGAGAGGTCTCTGATTTTAGAAGTAGATGGTCCTGGAGATACTCCTGGAGCTGAAAATGCCAAAGCTTCACTGCAGTGCCTGCTCTGGCTGGCTACAAAGGGGACAGGGTTAAGATACAATGGGGTTAAACCAGAGCATTGGCAGAACTATTTAACCCATCTGTTCTGGATTTCTTCACTTAGGTCTGCAGCAAATACACCACATTCAGAAGGAAAACTGCAACTCCTGGAATGAGAAAACTGCTGATGCACATCCCACTGTGCCTTTCTGGGTACAGCCACATAGAGAAGCACCTCTGGCACATACCTGCCCAGCACACCTACTGCAAAGAGGGGCAACTCCCCCAGCAGCCCAGCCCAGCCCCAGAACAAGACAACTTGACAGCAGTACCCCACAGGAGCCCATCCCTCATTCCTTCTGACATCTCTGCACCCCTTCTACTGCCAGCAGCAAGATCAAGCACAGGGAGAAAACTTACCCAAACTGCAGCTCATGGAGCTGCAGCTTTTTCAAACTATTAATGTTAATAGAACAGCTCTGAGCTTACAAGCTCCACAGTAGGGTGGCTGTGGGGAAGGGCAGTTCACATCACCTGGATACAGGCAAACGGCTTCCAAACCAACGCCAGGTACCAATGGAGATGTAAAAACAAGAGTGCTTTGTGAATTAAAGCATTCTTATCAGCAAAGCCTTGTCAAGTGACTTGGAAAGACTGCCCTTCATGCCTTCTCTCCCTTCTGCACCCATCTGAAAGGAAACTGTTCTCATTCATGCTGGTAACAGGATTTATGTGCGATCCAGGGTGGACCAGCACAGCTTATTCTGCAGCTCCTACTTGAGTCCAACTTTTTAGCTGTTTTCAGTCACCTAAAGCAAAATGTATTTAAAAAAAAAATCTTAATTTTTATTGCAATTATTTCTGAAACACTCCATGGCAATTCTTCTCTGTCCCTGAAATAGTGTCAGGAGAGACACTGTGGTAGGTTCAGTACAAACAAAAGACAGCACTGAATCTGCTCTCTGCAATTTCTGCTGGCTGCTATTTGCAAGGCAACAATAACAAGTCAAGATTTTTCTGAAGCAAAATGCGCTGGTGTAATTTGAATGAGTCAAATCAAACTCTTCAGTCAGAGGGGGGGCACATTCTTTGCATTAGTATAATATTTCGCAAAGCCTCTAAAGTGCAGCAGCACACAAGGATGTGGTTTGTTTCTCTTTCAAACAGTCATCTGCAAGCAATTTCATTCAGTTAAATATCAGAATTAAATTTTAGCCATAGTGGTGCTTCTGTGCAAAGGAAATGATGTTTTAAATAGGCATGCAGATGTGGTCCTGCAAATTGGGGCTTGAAACAGAGTAAATAACTAAAGGGGAGAGGCACTTACTCCTGAATTGCTATTCCCAACTCCAAAATGAAAGTTCTTTATGCTGACCTAACTAAAACCACTTCAGAAACAGAACCAAACTATTATGCAATAAACTTTGTTACTCCCAGAAAAAAAAAAGATAAAATACGAAACACTGTTTCAAATTCCAAAGCTTTTTTTTTTAATTCCTACTAATTTCTCTGTTTAGATGAGCCTAAATAATGCTGTGATAGTGAAGTTTTTTGTGCTACCCCACCTCTGAGACAGAAACAGCACAAGTTAACAGACACAGCAGCAAGGATTCCTAAATTTGGATTAGTACAGCTCTGATGCAGCTATGCAGAATTTCCCATGAAAAACTGTGTTCTGTATCAAAATGTACCACTGGTGGGTGTCCCTCTGGATGGGGCAAGTGCCAGTCAAGCTCCCTGGAACATGCAGGACTGGCTTTGACTACCAGGGACAGCTGCTGGTTTCTATCACAATTTTTGCATGCAGACACACACCCACCTCAGGGTGTCTCAGAGACAAATACTTGACTTTTTTTCTCTTTTAAGTCTCTCCCAGGTGAGTACAAGATGCATCCCTGTTCCCCCTGAAGGATCAGTGGGCAACAGGTTTGGAGGTAACCACTTCCCCTGTGGAAATTCTCAGAGAATTTAAATACAGAAATGTCCAGAGAAAGACAAATATTTGACTGCTTCCTATAGCCACCCCTCAGCCCAACAAACACAGACTGTCACCCAAGATTTAGGAGAGTGAGGTTCAAGTTGGGCTGAAAACTCAATCACTCCTGTGTTTTCCAGCTCTCAGTCAAGTCACTGGTGCCCAGAATTAAAACCTGTTTTAGGGTGGAGGGCTTCTGTACTCTCTCTGTGCTTCTGCAATGGCTACTTTGGGATGGGGACTGACTGAAAAATTTTATTTCAATATTTTTCTGGGAATATTCTTTCTTTTGTCCTAATGCAGAATAGTAACACTTTGGTGTGTCAGAAAAAAACATTAAAGGAAGGACCAGATCATTCCCTTTTCATTCCAGTTCTGTGTCTGGCTTGAGAAAGAGGAGCTCTGCTGGTCATAGGGGAATATATCTGAAGCAAAACATCTTCTGGGACAGGGTCTGTGTGTCCCATACCAGGGCTATGCTAACAGGCAGGACCTAGCTTGATTTCACCTGGAAAATGAAAAGCTCTGTCTACCTTTTAAGTATTTTATTATTGAAAAGGGATCATATCCAACCAAGAGCTTTGTTTACAACTTGGCAGAGTGAATGGAAAATATCCCATGTTGATATTTGCATTTATCACCTCTGTGCATTGGGAAATGGGTAACCACATGCACAGAGACTAAACAGTGGCAGCAGCCAACAGGCAGCCAACCACCCCCCTCGTGTTCAAGCCAGTACCTTTTCAAACCCATTCCATTCACTAAATTTAAATGCAACAGTACCTTTAAATCAGAAACAAACTCTCTAGTGTTTGGGGAATGAAACAGCACTAAACTATGTGGTAATGCCAGGGAAAGAAATACCTCCCTCTCTATAATAAGCTCACAGGAGACCACAGCCCCTTACACAACTATTTGCTACTGTGAGTTTATTGCTGAATTATTACTCAAAAGGAGCCTAGTAAAATTTGAGTAAAACCAGAACCATTCCCACTGTTGTTATCAAAAGACTTGTCTGGACCTGCATAATAAACTCTGTTGCTGGGAATGAAAATGAGAGCATAAAAATCCACTCTGATGAATGTCTTCCTAACAAAAGTAAAATATTTATCACTTAGCAATTCTTATTTATTGACTCTGAGTAAAATATTTCGTGGTTAGATGCCTAATGACTACAGAATTAAACCATGTCTCTTAATCAGAACATGGAAAAATAAAGAGGTTTTTTATTTAAATTAAGGACCAAGCTAAAACAAGTCTTGTGACAATGAACAGCATTTCTGTGGTCTCCTAATTCCAAACACTGCTTGACAGATCAAATCAATGTATGCTAAGGGCTAAATACATATGCCACGGTTTTAGGCCTTTAAAAAAATTATTTATATTAAGGCACCATGTGATTTAGCCCTATTCTGTATTGCTAAAAAAGGCATGTGAGTGCCCTAATTGCAGGTGATTTAAAAGTCCAGCAACAAAACTGCCATTTAATTCAGTGGTACAGTGACAACTTCATAACCTGGAGCCTCCCAAGCTTGCACCAGAAGGGTGAAGAGAAAACATAAACCAACAAAAAAAACATTAAAAAAAGCCTTAAGCCTATTTCCCAGGAGAGAAACAAAGGCATATAGAGAACAAGTGACATGTCCAATGTCATATGAATCACAGAATATCCTGAGTTGGAAGGGACCCACAAGGATCATGGAGTCCAACCCTCAGCCCTGCACAGGCCCAGCCCCAAGAGTCACCCCCTGTGCCCCAGAGGATCAGCCAAACCCTCCCTGAGCTCTGGCAGCCTTGGGGCTGTGCCCACTGCCCTGGGGAGCCTGGGCAGTGCCCAACCAGCCTCTGGGGGAAGAACCTTTGGCTGAGATCCAACCTGAGCCTGCCCTGACACAGCTCCAGCCGTTCCCTGGCTGCTGTCCCTGGTCCCCCCAGAGCAGAGCTCAGTCCCTGCCCCTCCTCTGCCCCTGCCCAGAAGGGGGAACTGCAGTGAGGTCTCCCCTCAGTCTCCTCTGCTCCAGCTGAACACACCAAGTGCCCTCAGTGTCCTCCCATGGCTTCAAATCAAGGCCCTTCCCCACCCTCATTCCCTCCTTTGGACACTCTCTAATGGTTTCATGTCTTCCTTATATGACATGACCAAAACTCTTAAATCTCAGGTTTTCTGGTCCACATCCATTTTTCATCTCCCTTTAAGCCCCCGCCACCCCAAGGCCGTGCAGAGCAGCCCTGAGCTCCAGGGCACTGATTACAGACTGGGCAGGGTCAGTCCAGCCCGGGCTCCTCACGGGCCTGACCCCGGCGTGGGTGTCGGTCTCCAGGGCTCTGAAGGTCCTGAGGAAGGTGCTCGGAACGACAAGGGTTCAGTTTTCACTCTGCTGAGCACCCACCCTGCCCTGGACACCGGGAGCAGTGCTGTGTGTGGGGCTCAGGGAGGGCTCTCAGAGCCATCAGGTCACTGCCATGTCACTGCTGTGTCACTGCTGTGTCACTGCTGTGTCACTGCCGTGTCACTGCTGTGCTGGCACACCCACAACACTTGGCACTCAGAAGCTCGCAGTATTTCCCGGGAGTTAAAAATGGATGTTACAGTGTTTCATTAAAAATAAATAGCCTACTTAAAGGGGAAATAAACCCAGTATTACCAAAGGTAAATATACCAGCAGTCTCAACTAATGTTGACACAGCACAAAACACATATCAAATATTTGTCAATGAACTTTTTAATGCAATTTACGGGAACTTTTGTCTGTATTTTTTTAATATTCTGACACATTGTCATTATTTATTCCTTTTCCTAGGCAGGTTCTGGTTTTAGCTGACAACTATTTTTTTTTTATTTAAACCACACTATTAATGTACTAAATTTCCAAAAATATTTCTGAAAGCATGTTATCCCTGGCATTTAACCACCAGCTTTCGTACAGCTGAGCCCTCTAACCTCCGCACTGCAATAGTAGACTTTAAGTAACTACTTGCTTAAAAGAAGAAGGGGAAAAGGGCAGATTTCTGGATGACAGAAAGATGGCATTTTTACAGTGACAAAGATTTATGATATTTAAATTGCTCAGCCAAACTACTCCAGTGTAATGACTGAAGTTCAGATGGGTATCCTGTATTTAAATGCACAGATACACTCTGGGGCAGCTACTTGTGGATGGCTTTGATGGGCTAATTTGCAATAAAAAGTAAGATTCCAAGGAAGAACCTTGAGGAGTCAATTGGCTGGTGTAATGTTTAAAATACAGCTCGTATTTCGATGCCCTGCCAGCTCCACTGGCTGTGTTGGCTGGCCCTGGATATGGTGATAAGTCTCAACGCAGCAAACAGAAACACCTTAAATATCTAAAGGAAACACTCCAGCCTTAGCAGAGATCGCTGTATGAGAACAAGTTTAGCTGAGTTCTTGGGGGAAGGAAAAAAAACCACCCAGCAAAGAGAATGGAGTTGTCAGTAACAGCTGACAGAAGTTCAGATGCAGCCAGTCAAGTGCAGCCAGTTATGATTCAGTTGTATAATAGCATTTGCACTGACAGACAAGACAGTCTTTCTTACAACTGTCTGTAGCTTTTTGGCTTGAAGAATCTTGATGCTCTTATAAATTGCAATTCCCCATCACATTCAAAATGTCTATATATTTTTACAGGACACAAGGCATTTGTATGGCATCTGTTACAAAATATATATTCCTACAGCCTAGAAAATGCATTTCAAGTCTTCATACATTAAATCTGATTTATTCAAGCTCATGGAAAACTATTTTGAGCAATCTGTCTTGAGCACAGGATGCATGAAAAACTGGGGTGCCAGAAACTGGCTTCTGATTCTCTGCCCTTTGGCAACAGGGTAGAGAAAAGTTACTTTGACCTGAAATTAATGTAATTTGAAAGTGCTGCAACCTGAACTACTCCAAGAATGTAATTCTAATCCCATTTACCTGACATCATTAATCTGTACAGCACTGATCATCAGTCAGTTATCTCAGAGTTCACTGCAGTTGTCAGAACATCCCTGTTTATAGAGACGTTACTCTTTTAAGCACAGAGATTTTACCCAGATCACCTAGAGGTACTGTTTGCAGATAATCTCCAGCTGACAGTGACAGTTCCTGGGGCTGGCAGAGTGAATTAACACCCCAGGAACACGTGCTTGTTATCCAAGCCTTTCCCCTCAGCAGTTCCTGTCCACCCTGCACTGCTGCCAGGCACCACACATTGACAAAAAGGTCCCCAAAATTCAGAGATTGCTACAGAGCTATCAAAGCCCAAAGGTGCACTCCCCTCGAAGAACCTTTGGAGTTTGATACTTCACAATTCCCAAGGTCTCCAGTGACAACCCAGTGCTGTCAGAGCTGGTGCCTCCCCCCTGGGCCTCAGAGCCCAGTCGAGAGGGTCAGTGGATGGAGCCCGACTAGCACAAGGGCAACAGCTACACTGAGAATTCTGAGCATGACACAGGCACAGCAAAGACAAGGCACGGAAGCACAGCACAGCACTGGACATCTTCCTAAAGCCCCTCTCCCAAGAACTGTTTCACTAAGTGACTGCAGAGTCCTGGAGATGGCACAATGCAGACGTGCCCTGCCCATGAGACAACACATTCTCCCTCCCTTTTGTGTCCCTTGTAGATGCTTTGTAGATCCCTTACAAACACCCAGGAGCCATGGATGAGATCTCTTGCATCTCTTTTGAGAGACTTCATGCTTACTTCCAGACTGTCTTTATTATTATCATTAGTATTATTATTATCAATAGAGACCCACAAATAGTTTCACACTTTGGTTTTGTGTCCTTTAGTCTCTTTGCACCCTGCTCATAGCCCCTCCCTTCCAGAGCACAAAAACCATACTCAGACTGTAGGACAGAGGAAGCAGGGGATGCCACAGGGTGACAGACACAGGCCCCACACACCTTTGTGCAAACCAGCCTGCGCTGCTGGGCCTTCAACCCAGCACACAGACACCCACTGAGGCACACACAGTGTCCCTTCTTCACTCGATGCCACAGCAGGAAAAGGCAAACAACAACCTCCACTCATATTATGAGACAAGAAGCTTCCCCATGACAGCACTTTGGAAGAGATTCCCCAGGCTCTCAGCAGCAGCTCTGGGCGGGGGGGGGGGGACAGGGACTGGTGGAGGCTTCTTTTGTTCACAGCTCGAGTGGGCAGGCTCTGCTCTCCACACAGAGACACTGCTGCTCAGGTAGCACAATGAACCAAATACTCACTGTTCACCCACTGCCTTTACCACAGCACGTGTGGGCAGGTTCATAGCAAGGAGCAGAAACAACGCCCAGGCAGGAGCTCTCCTTGCAGCACACAGGTCCCTCTGTGGTTCAAGCAGACACAGACATGCAGCACACGGTCTTTTGCGTGTCACTGTCCCACTGAACTCACTTCATCTAAAACCACAGGTCAGGCTTTTCTCCTCAGAAACCACAGCCCACACTCGTTTGGCTTTATAATAGAAAACACCAGTCCATGGAAGTATGAAATACAGACGTTTTAATTCACCCTTATAAATTTGTGGCAGAGCTCATAAAGTGTGTCTGGAGAACATCAGCAAGTCAGCCAAACCACGTGGAAGCTTGCACAGGAAGAGGGACCTGCTCCCGGGATACCTTGCCGAGACAATGTGTTTTACAGGAGGAACTGGAATGTGCCTCACATTATCAATAACATTTCACTGAGACTATGCTTGGACAAAAAACTCCTGTAAAAAAATCTCTCCAGGTTCTTCAGTCCAGGTTCTGGACTTGAAGCAAACTGCTACCTGCCTCCAACAGACTTCAGGACGACAATATTCTCTTTACAAGGTAGTGGAGTAAAAGCTGGAAATCGTATCACTCTGCAGAACATGCACATGACAAGTCTCATTAAAGAGTGAGCCCGAGTCCGATGTCAGCAAAGCAGTTTGAGGTTTAATGATGCAGAGCCGAGCTGAGCAGTGGAAAAAAAACAAACCTCTGCTATGAGGGTCATTCTGTTCCCCTGACGTGTGCACGATTTCAGCACGGAAACTGAGATGGCCCCTCTCAGAGAGCTACACCAGAAACATTTACCACTTTCAAATTCAATTGCTATTTATTAATAAATCATTTTTCCAATCTGGAATTTTGCCTTCAAAAGGTATCAACAACAAGCACATGTGTATTCTTAAAATTCACTGTCTTCAGCACAACACGACCCTGTGCCTGTGTTACGCTTCTGCCTTGACTGATTTCTTACTGACAGCAATACATTTATTTATTCCTTAAATAGAAATTTAACAACAACGACAGCAACAACAATAATAATAAAACCCACAGTGTGGTGTGAAGCGGTCACTGAATCAAACATTCAGGGCATTCATCTGTCATATCCCCTTCCACACAACCTACGTTTGGGAGTTGACAAAAGCTACTCATACTAATATAACAGAGTTTATTTCTCCAAATCAGACCTCAAAAGTATTAAGAAGTGCAGCCTTGCATGAAATCACCCTCAGAAACCAAAGAGGTTCTTCTAAGACAGACCACAAGGCGTAATAAACACAATATTAATAATCAGTCTTCAAGAACAGTATCTATGACATCCAGTGCATTTATTTCTCCTTTAAATTATTAATAAAACTGCATAACAACTGTGATGTTATCCTTGGGTTGCACACACCTCCCAGGGCACAGATTGTGATAGCAGACTTAGTGTTCACCTGCAGAAAGGTGTCCAGCACAGTCCCTTCCTGGAGCCTTTAAAATGAGAGAGGACAAACCAAGTGCTCCAGTTAAACTAAAGCTGGGCATGGAAGCATTTTCTCCAGCTGCCTGTGGACACTGGGAAGACTTGCCTGAACTCCAAAGCAAAATCTTGGTGAGATTCCTTTGCCAAAGGATAATTTTTGTTAACACAAACACCTCCAGAAAGATGGAGCTGCTTCCTGCTCAGCTCCCTGGGCTGTCACGCCAGGGAATGTGGGTGCAGCTGAGAGCCAGGAAAAGAATTCAGGAAACAGAACACAGCTTCTATGTTGCATTTCAATTGCAATATTTGGCAAAACTGATGTCATTTTGGGTCTGGATACATGAATTATTATAGAGCTGCAGTGAGAGACAGAAGAAACAATCACCATGTGAAAGTATGGAAACATTTTACGAGATAAAAGCACAGCTAAACTCTTCTTTCACCAAATACAGAAATCACAAGTTTTTAGTAGACTTCTAGATGCTTCTTTGACTAATTTAGGTAAGTTTCAAGCCCTTGACTGCATTTAAGTGTTTATCTAGAAGTAAGTACAGTACTGAAAGATTAATTTTTAATACTGAAATTTGAAACTTTCCTCACAACTCCTTCAAAAGAGGATGGAGCAAAAGAATGGAGCATAGAGGGTGGCTGTGACTTTACAAGAGCCTTTTGGTGCTTATGAAAAGCCTCAAGGCCGTGACAAGAGGCTCCTCTGGGGTCTGATGCTTTCTTCCACTCCTCCAGTTACAAGTAGAGATCTTGCTAAAACCATCACACCCGTTCACGTTATTCCAACCTACTGCAGGGCTGAGCACTCAGCTCCCATCAAAACCTACACAGAAACTGAAATGAGGAATTAATTTGGACAGACACGTCCATAACACCAGACCTATGACCAGCCCCAGGTCTGTTCCAGACAATCCTAAACCCTGATCACACCTCGGCCTGGTGAGTGTGCCAGGCTGGCACAGAGCATGGATGGTCCAGACACAAACCCAGCCTAAGGGAACTACCAAAATTGCCTTCTCAGCTCAGGTCTTCAAGGTCTGTGTTGTAGGTCCAAGGATCAAATGCTGCTGACAACCCACGAGAGAAACTGTTACCCAAGCAAAATCAAGCACAACCACCGTTGTTTTGGAGGATACACAAAGAGCAATGCTGGAATCTGGAGCTGACACATTGCAAAGATTCCAATTTCCTTATGGATACTTTCCCTACCAGCCCAGCCACGTGCAAAAGGAGCAGAAAGGACACCTAGCAAAAAACAGGGGCTCGTGCACAATTCTGATGCTCTAAAATATGCAAGAGGGAGAGGGAGCAAGAGAACAAACATTTAATTTCCTTGTAAAACAGATGACTGCATTGTAATTTACGAGCAGCTGCTGGCAACAAACACCATACTCTCATATTCCTATTAGCCAAGCTACAGCTGATTTATTAAAGGCTCAGATACATCAAAACAAATGACTGTAACATCGTTTATATTACTATTTACAGCTCCTTAATAGGGTTACATGAAGGGGCAATGCAGCACAAACTGGAATCTGGTTACAAGTCTGTCAAGCAGAAGCAGAGCATCTCATCTGTTGCACCAGGCTCCAGCACTGAGCTCCCCTGTACCATTCCCAACAATTACCTGTGTTCCTGTCAGGCTCAGGTGTGCTGGAAATCACTGATGGAAAAGCAAGCAAGTCTTGCCAAACTGCACAAATACTCAGCAGGCTGCTGCTAGTCAATATAATGCTGATTTGAAAAACAAACCACCACAACAACAAGCCAAAACACAAGAAAAACCCAAACCAACCGTCAGCCCAGCAGTGAGACTCGATCAAATATTGTTGCCCCAGTAAAGAATCAATGTTATCACTCCTCTGCAGAGCACTCTGCTCCCACAGCTGCTCCTGGAGCCACAGGCAGTGCCTTTACAGACAGGCTGTGTCAGACCAGCCAGGGATCAATAGCATCCCCAGCACTCAGCTGGGCCAGGTGTTGAGAGCTCTCTCTCCTGGGCTGCCTGAGGTGTCCCCTAAGCCAAGTATTCCCAAACTCCTTGCCAGGACAGGCAGGGAACGATGTTCCCATTTACAGCCCTGCAGCAGTTCTTGGCTCTGTGCAGGGCTGTGCACGGGCATAGTGATGCCATCCCAGCCCTCTCATGGAATCATGGAATGTTAAGGGGTTGGAATGGACCTTAAAGATCATCCAGTCCCAACCCCCCTGCCATGGGCAGGGACACCTTCCACTAGCCCAGGTTGCTCAAGGCCTTCTCCAACATGGCTTTGAGCACTGCCAGGGCTGGGGCATCCACAACCTCCCTGGGAAACCTGTGCCAGTGTCTCACCAGCCTCACAGGGAAAAATTTCTCCCTAATATCTAACCTAAATTTCCCCTCTTTCAGTTTGAACCCATTAATCCTTGTCCTGTCACTACAGCTCCTGATGAAGGGTCCCTCTCTGGCTTCCCCGTAGGTCCCTTCAGATACTGGAAGGTTCATGTGAGGTCTCCACACAACCTTCTCCAGGCTCAAGAGCCCCAACTTTCTCAGCCTGTCTCCACAGGGGATGTGCTCCAGTCCCTTTATCAACTTTGTGGCCCCCTCTGGACTTGCTCCAACAGTTCCATGTCCTTCTTACGTTGGAAGCACCAGAACTGTACCCAGTGCTCCAGGTGGGGCCTCACAGGAGCAGAGCAGAGGGGCAGAATCCCCTCCCTCGACCTGCTGGCCCCACTCCTTTGGATGCAGCCCAGGACTCTGTTGCTTTCTGGGCTGTGAGCGCTCACTGCTGGCTCAGGGTGACTTTTTCATCCCCCATCACCCACAGGGCTGGTCACCATCACCTCTCTGCCCAACCTGTTGGTGTGTCTGGGATTGCTGTGACCCAGGTGTAGGGCCTTGCACTTCACTTTGTTGAACCTCATGAAGTTCACACAGTCCCACCTCTGCAGCCTGTCCAGGTCCCTCTGGATGGCCCATCCCTTCCCTGCAGCATGTGACTGCACCACACAGCTTGGTGTCATCAGCACATTTGCTGACGGTGCCCTGGATCCCACTGTCTGTGTCAGAGACACAGATGTTGAACTCTCCTCTCTGATGAATGCAGGGCACAGGCATGAGCAGTTCTCTGCTGGGTAGAAAATAAATTTGATCTTTCCCCCCATGTATTAGGAAAATACAGCCTAACTGGGCTTTTTATTTTCTTTTCTCATGCTGATTTGAGTTAGCATACCCAAGGTTAGTGGCACAGCTGCCACAGACTGGGAATCTCAGCCCCAAGTGACTGATGTTAAACTCAATACTACTGAGACTGGAAAGCAAATGTGCTCGAGATCAGCTCCTGAGCATAAGGTAGGAAGGTTCCTGCCACTTCATATCCTGACTGAAATGATCTACAGGATCCTCCCCACGCAGATGGGTTTTGCTCTCAGTCACCCACATTTTCCCATACACCCAACTGGGATCTGCATTAGGTGCTGTGATGAGACCACAACTCCAGCTGGAGCAAGAGGCAGTGCTGGTGACCCCCTGCTCCCTCAGGCCAAGTGTTCCAAGGGCAGGCTCCCCCAAAACCCAGCCCCTGCCCACACCACACACAGCAGCACTTCATCTCCCCAGCCCTGGGAGGAATAACAGCATCCTCACTAGCCGTGGATGGCTCTATCTACCAAGATAATACTCTGAGCAGTGACAGACTATCTCATCTAAATACTTGAGCTGACATGACATACTTAAAAGGATTTTTAAATTAAAAGGGAGCTTTGTATTAGGAACATAAACCCTTTATCAGAGGTGTCGATGAAGGCAAATGGAGGATTCCTTTGCTGTATAAATTACACAAGGAATTCCCAGCCCACCCCATGAATTTTGAACCAATGTGTTCAAGCCTCTGGTTTTCTCTAACCCATAAAAGCTCCAGATAGTCAAATATTATCCTTCTGCTTTTTAAATATTTCCATTTAAATGTAGATTTTGACCTTCTTGCCAATGAAATATTAATAAGAGAATAAAATATATATTACTCTTCTTCTGAGGGAGAGGTCTCTCTAACTCTGTCATGTTCCCCACTGGTTTTTTGAAGAGGATTTCTTCAAACCATGGTGAATTTATTTCTCATTTTTACATTTTTTAGGCCATGGCAGCTGCAAACAGAAAGGTGATCCCTTTATTTTTAACATCCCTGTGGAAAAAGGGAGAGAAATTCTTTTTCTCTAGATCAATGAAAAATAAACAAGGATGCCAAAGAAACCCTATCATTTCCAGCAAGAGGCAAAAGGCTAATTTAATTTGAAGTAACTGTGTTCCTAAACAAGGAGACAGTATAAAGATTAACTGAGATCTCCGTTTCTTTATATAACTGAAGCCCATTAAGTGGGATAGAGTATAAAACTCACAAATTGCCCTGCTTGTCCATCTTTATCTTCATCATTGTTCCAAGACAAATACCCCTCCCCTCCCCACATTATCTTTCTCGCTCCTCCTTTGTCGTTAACGACAAGGAAAACAACAAAATCCATCACTGTGCTGCAGCACAAATGCAGTTCTGTTTGAAGGGGATCAGCTCTGCTCCTGCTGATTTAAATGAGAGCCAGGCAGGACCCCAAGGATGCTCATCAGTCCTAATTACAGCTGCATCAGGAGAAATGTTTCATCATTGCAGAATAACACCCTCTTTTAAAGCCCACGGCAGGGTGCACTCTAAAAACAGGGGTGGTAAATACTGTTGGTATCCAACACAACAGCCTCGAGCCCCTGCTGCTGTTCTGGGTATTTTCATGTGAGCCTTCTCTCAGGTGACACTGCAATGCCACCGTAGAGTGGTGGGGAGGGTGACAGAAATCATCTCGTAAACTACGGAAAGATACACGACAGCTGGAAAATCTAAACCGGGATGGACTGAGACCTTGGGAACCTGCAACTGCCAGGTAAGAAATAAGTGGTGTGATGAAGGAGCCCCTGGCAGGGTCCTCAATCACTGCCCAGGACTGCCCTGTGCTGAAGGCTTTCCGAGGAGAGCCATAAAACTGAGATTAGCAATTCCTCAAACTTTACTTACCAGCTTCTGCTGTTAATTCTTATGCCAGTGCTTCTCTAATCTAACTCATGGAAAGTATCAGTCCTGACTTCTCAAGTATATCTTGTAATTTGGCTAAATTACAGCCCTATGCCATCAGCCAGAGCAGGGTATAATTTTAGAGGGTGGGATTCTGAAAGGCAGATGTGAGAGTTAAATGCCCAACTTCAGCTAAATTTCAATAAGCATCGGTTCCTAATTCCCTTAGGCTCTTTTTAAATCCTAGCACCTTTTCTTTTTTTTTTTCCCTTTCTTTTTTTAAGATGCTATCAAGGAAAGGTCAACCTAATTTGTCATAGCAGCAAGTGAAGGCAAAAGATCAGCACATGCTGACAGGCTGTCTGAGAGGTTTCATTATAGAGCTGTTTACAGCATTTATTTCTCCTGTTGTTGCTGCTGTTTTCAGGGTCAAGGAACTGAGATCCCATTTCAGTAGCAGAGATCACTGGTCAGGGAACAAAATACTTGAATTTTACTGCTCCCTCACATGCTGGTTGACTCATGTGCCGCTAACTGCTGAGATTTTTCTGAATGACCACATGGTTGTTGAAGTTTATACTAACACATGTAGAAATGTCAAGCCTAAATACTAGTACTAACATCACCAACTAGCTTTAATACAACGGGAAATTTTAAATGGAGTGTAACACCAGTCTTAATTCACAACAGCATATCAGCCAATCAAGCCAAGGCAGTTCATTTGAAGTTTGTTTCCTTTGGAATGTAAAATTCATTTTGTGAAGGAGAAATTCATTAGTGTATGATACTTTCTGAAGCAGTCCTTCCTCACAGCTTTTTATATTCTACAGTTCACAGAGAAATGCCTTAGAAAAAGTCTACACCACCACTAATGCAAACAATTAAGTACTACATTCACCAGCTACGAAAGGAAACAGCACTGAATGCATCCAATGCTATTAAGGTTCCCCAGAGCCACCACCTCCATGTGCAGGCCAGGTACAGGGTCTGTGAGCCCATGTAAGAGAGAGGACACTCCAGGCTGTCCCCAGGCCAGGAGATGTAGGTGACCACTCACCCGAGCACTCAAAAGTGGGCACAACAGGCCTCAGGAAGGAACTGCCCTGGCAAAAGCTCTTCAGCCCTTTCACAACCTCGACTCCAGCACGAGGAGCAGAGGAGAGGCTTTGGCGAGGTTGCTGCTCAATTCTGACAATGCAAAGAGGACAACCAAGAGTCAGAGCAGAGCAAAGCAAAGGGAGTGCAAGTGCATGGCCGAGAGCCAAGCCTCCGAGATAAAAGACAGTAATGTAAGACCTTCACTCACAGCCAAAAGTTCAGCTGACAATCGCATTTCTCTTCCTGTGGCAGGGAAAGAAGAACCTTTATGTCAAGTAAACCACATCTCCCAACTCTGCTTCAAAAGGCTGCTAAAAAGGTCAAGAGATTTTGTATCTCCCAGCTATGTGATGAAAGGCTGTGCCACAAAGCCATTCATTTCATATTGCTATTGTCAAGTGACAGCAATATTCACATGTGATGAACAGATCTGCAGGCAATGGAATCACACATTCCCATCTCCTGTGCCCACACCATCGTGTGTGGATGTACCACAGCCAAACACAGCAGCATCTTTACGTGATCTGTTCAGCTGATGAAGAGCTAGAAAGAGGTAAGAAAGCTTCTCATCTCTGAAGAAAATTCAGGGTGAAAATTACTCCAGAAAAGCAGTGTGAAGGTTATGTGACCATTTATGATGCATCTACACATTTTTTTGGGTGGAGAACACAAATGGGTTTTTAAGCAGTTGAAAGGCCTTTTGCTGGCCCCCTGCATGGCCAAAATCTCTCGCTGCCTCACTCCCACAACCAGTACTTCTTTGTGTTATCAAAAGTAAAAAAAAAAAAGTAACAAAGCCACTACAAATTACTTCAGTGTGGTGTTTTTAATCTCCCCTTTTTAAAGGCTTTCAGGATAAATAGAGAAATGTAGCTTCCAAGAAAGCATAACACAAAACCCCACAGAGTTAGAAGGCAGACAAAAACTTTTCAATGCCCATCCACAAGCACGCACTGCTGTCACATCACCACACTGCCTTAGAGACACTGCCTCAGCACAAGATACAAGACAGAAGAGATTCAGGGACAAGAAATAAGCCTTTTCCTCCCACTCTGCACTCCTCAGCCATGATCCCAGAGAATCCATTTGCAGGTAAAAGTCCTCAGAGGCTCTGTGGGCTTTCCATTCTGGATTTCTTTCTCCATTCAAATGACAAGCAAGAGAAGAAAACTCCCAACCCAATTTATTTAAGTGTCTTTGACAACATCCTTTACAGACTTTCAGAGTCCTTGGCAGTAGTTAAGCTGGTGCTGTTTAACTTGGACATCTGTCCACCCAGGCTGAGATGACCAGCTCAGTTTACATCACCGGGTAGCAATCAAATAATAATTACTTTGGGTTACTACAGACTGGAGCTGGATTTGAGTGAATGATTTCAGAGCACTGGAATCCATTACCAATAACCCAAACCAGCTGGGTTCTCGTCTCTGTTACAAAGAAAGCAGCAACAACTCCAAACATTAATTCAGACACTAAGTACTGGCTGGATCACCAGTCCATGGGAGCAGTGGCATGTATTTTGACATAATTACCTCAAGATGGAAGCGAGAAGGACATCCTATGGAGAGCGGTTCAGAATTTACATTCTGCGCCACATTTAACTCTCTGGAGTTATATGGGAAAGGTTTGTATTCAATAAAAAGCTCCATTTAACATTATTTCCTTTGCAAAGGCAGTCTAGATAATGCTGGTGGAAAGCGAGGATTTTGCAAATGCAGGCTGCAGCCTCCCTGCACAAGGGAAGCCAGCGGATGAGCAGGAACTGCCTCCTCTGAAACAACTTCGACTGTGCAACAAATCGGTACATCCGAATAAACAAATCCCTGAATCCCCTCCATTTGCCTTCATGAAACAAATGAGTCAGTGCTGACTAATCGTATTATAACACTGGGAAGCTTGTAATAGGCTTACAAACCATGTGTTTATTGCTCCGGGCTGGCTGGGATAGCAAAGAGACTATGGGAGAAACACTTTGGAGTTGAAGTCTTATCGGATATGTCTTGGAACTGGAACCAGTTTGCAATTCAGACCAAGACTGGGTACGAGGGAGTGGGCCTGAAGAGATGGAAAAGGAATGATACTTCTTCATTTGGGACTGGAGATCTCCTCTTCAAAGCTGCATCTAACCAGGGGGGACTGACGACGAACAAATCATGGATCCTCCCAGTTACTACAGGAGCCAATCGCCCCTCTGCGATACCACATCCCCTGCAGGGCCAATTTCATTGGAAAAAGAAGGAAAATTAAAGGAGGCATTTCTTCACTACACCTTGGAAAGCACTGAGGTACATTATACCTTGGGTTTATTTTCCATTTGCTATAAAAGGGCAGCTTTCTTGAAGCATCTGTACATTCTTAACATCATAGGGCATGAGAACCAGCCTATGGAGAGGAGCAGGCAGCTGCACCTCACCTCTATAAAAGAATTTGTAAAAACAAGACCGTGATTCTTATTTTCTACAGATTTTCTACAAATTTTTCCAGAGATTTTTATTGTAAAAATCATTACTCTTCATGTTTTCCCTCTTCTAAAAGCTGCAAGCCTGTTTTGTCATGGTTGTGTGTCCATTTAAACCTTAAAATTACTTCACCAGCAAGAAAAGATGTCTCTCTCTTCTCTTTTCTGTCTACTTATAATAGAGATGCTTTTCTCCAAAGTCATGTGCAAACCCTGAGAGCCACCACTCTTGCTGTGACACACAAGAGCCCATATGCAAGTGTTACAAACACTCACTATCTATTATCTCCTGACTTCAGTAGCCTCTGTATGAATTCCATAGTCCAAAACATTAACAGAGAGAGAACTCAGTTGTTCCTCCAAATATGCAGGGCAGTGTGCTCCCAGCTTCAAGGAGCTCCCAGCTTCAATAAAACAGGTTCCTCCACCTTTGGCAAGTTCTGAACATTGCTTACCTCAAGATTATTAAATTAGAGGCCTCACAGATGACTTCAAAGTTGCAGTAGGAGAACGATCTGGTAGCCACCCCTATTTTATCTCCAGAGAAAGAACAGCTCCGATGTATGACAGGCTATAGGGAAATCGAGGAATCCCAAAACAGTGCCAATTTTCTAAGGGACAGTGCAGAAATGGCACAAAAATTAACTTAAAAGCCCAGTTTCATGTCCTTGAGGATCAATGATAGCCTTTGTGTTTAAATGCATTTAATACATCAACATTGTAGTGGAGCAGGATCTTCATTGCTGAGGCCACTTCAGCCCTGCTGGTCTATTAATGGGACAGGTCAGCACAGAACCAACGTCCTGAAGGACAAAGAAAGGCCAAGGATAAACTCCTCCTAACCCTGCTGTCACTTAGGCCACACTAAAGGCTGGTATCATCATGTTTATCCAACACCATTAACCTCAACTTATCCTGCACACAACTAAAGCCCAGCTGGAGCAAGGCAGCACAGCCAGAGCCCATCAGAGGGACCCACAGCACTCCCAGCTCGGCCAGAGCCCCTGTCAGACAGACCCACAGCACTCCCAGCTCAGCCAGAGCCCATCAGAGGGACCCACAGCACTCCCAGCTCAGCCAGAGCCCCTGTCAGAGGACCCATCCAGTCCAGGCAGGAGCTGTAGCAAGGCTTTTGAGTGTCAGCACTGTGGGGCACCACACACTCACATTGTGGGTAACACACCTGGTGTAGCATAAAAGTGGTGAGAACAAGGACACCAACATTCTCCTCTCAGATCCATCATGTCAGAGGCCCTTGGCCCAGACACTGGGGAAGCTCTGTCCTTGGAGATGTTGGGGTCTTGGCCAGACAAGGCAGTGACAGCCAGCTGAGTGACCCTGCTCACGGGACCAGAGGCCTGTTCCAGCTGAAGGCATCATGATTCCAGGAACTCAGTGTCCTTTATTTGCAAGAGCACGACACCTGCTTCACATTCCCCTGCACACCAGCTGCTTTTCCTCTCCTGTGAAGGCTTCACCACAAGCCAGTTAAAAGAGGGACTGATGAGCAGCCTCTGCCTTTCCCAGCTGCCTTCCAGGGGGTTGCACCTCTGTTCCTCTGAGGCTGTGGATCCTCACAGTGCCACTGCTGCGGCACCATTACACATTTTGCTGTACTGACAGTTGCTACTGCAACCCTCTGTGGCAGCCCCAACCCTGGCAGGAGCATCCTTGGCTGTCTAAACAAATCTGCAGGACTGTGTGAAGCTGGGAAGCTTCCCATTTCTGCAGCATAACCAAGACTTTGCCTAAAGTAGCAGACACAGTGTCTGAAACCTTTCGATTACATGGGTGGGGAAGCCCTGTCCCTCTGAAATTATCCAATAATAGAGAGAGCATGAGAGAAAGAACAGGGGTGGGGTGGAGCAGAGAGGGAATATCTATGGCCTTCTGCACCCAATTCTGTCACTCTGACATTTCTTTCAAATACAATTATTTAAAGCCTCCGGATAGCAAAGCTGAGGAAAGGGACTAATAGAGGCTTGTACGGTACCTCTCCATCAGGCAGTTCAATAAATCCTGGCAGTGCTGTGATTTGTGTTGGGAGAATGAGCTTTTCAAGAGCAGAACTATCACTTTACACCGTCAATAATCTCACTGTCAAAAACTCCCCGAGTAACCTGACCAACACTTCAAAAGCTTAATTTATAGGTGCGCTATTTGCCTTCAAGGTATTTTATGCAGCTAAATAATGGAAGTGGATATTATTCCAAACTACTCTGCAGCTTTACAAGTGGAGTTGAAGAACATGCAGGAGGACAAATTTTCTATTAGCTTAGGGATAAATTTTTCCCTGTGACACCTGTTTGATACCATCTATCACTACCAGAGTTGCTTCCAAATGATACTCTGGAATATAAAAGTAGAATTAAGCCCCTGCACTTCCAGAGGAGGTGATAATTCAGTGATTTAAAGATCACCCAGTTCCAACCCCCTGCCATGGGTAAGGACACATTCCACTAGCCCAGGTTGCTCCATGCCCTATCCAACCTGGCCTTGGACACTTCCAGGGATGGGGCAGCCACAGCTTCTCTGGGCAAAAAATGTTGGGGGAAGATCAGAAGTAAATAGGAGCAGATCCTGAGAGCCCTGATCTCACATCATAACCCTTTCCCCCTAATTAACCTCTGACCACCACTTCTCTCACCCAGGACACCTACGAGCTGCAGTGGGATTGCAGCAGGCCAAAGTATCTGCCCAAAATTTCACAACTGGGATACACAGAAGTTGAAAGAATCAACACTGATACATAAATGGCTAATCTAGAATGATCTGGGCTCTAATGCTAATTTTCAGGTTTAGGGACATATCCATACAATCATTCAGGCAAATTGGAAAAGCAGACTCTCTTTTTCCCTGATGGAATAAGGAATGAGCTTTTTACTCTTCACCATAACCCATGACTGTATTTAATGCAAAAGGCTGTATTTCATTTACTCCTGGCACTTAATGCTGATCAGGCAAGAATTAATTCCTTTAACAGGAATGGTATTTGTGCAACCATAACAAAGGACACCAGGGAGAGACTCTGGGCAGGCACCAAACATGGCAGTGCCATTGCATCCCATGCATCCCATAACTCCAGGCTGTTTCAACCAAGAGCAACAACAATTTGCTTGCTCCAGAGCAGGGTAAGCTCTTTCCCTAATAAACCACCAGCAGCAGTGTGGAAGTCACAAGCACTTGCACGCATTTATGGTTCAAATGAGTCAAAGAGAAAACTCAAGGTGATCTTAACTCCAACCTAGGGAAAAACTCAGCTCTACACCCAAATTCTGTAGCTTGGATTTCTGTATTTTTGTAGTGACTCATGAACATTTCAGACTGCAGAACAGCCCCGGAACTTTTCTTGGTTACCTACTGAGATTGCTCCCCTTTCTCAGTTCACAACTGAGCCACTCCAATGGGTTTTGCTTTTAAAGCTGGGCTCGTGCCCTTGCTCTGACAAAGGAGGAGAACTGGACTGCCCTTCATTTGTTATTCATCAGTTTGTTTTAAACAGCATTTCTTTGACTAATAAGTCACATGCCAACAAATCAAGATAATTATCCAAAGGTCAATACATAACAATGTCCCTTTTTGCATATTCCTGTGACTGGGAGGCTGGTCATCCACACTGCCAGTGCCCAGTGCCCTTCAGACAAAGTCACTTAGATGCCAGCAGTTTTCTGCAATAACCTGTCTTTGTATGGATGAGGAAACCCTCCCACTGCCTACACACACCCAGAGGACAGAATTGTGTTCCCACTTACAGACTTGAATAAGACCCCAAATATTAAATAACCCCCAAACTCTTTGTCTTGTCAGACCAAAGTGAGTTTGACATCTGATACTCTCCCCCATAATTCCCTATAGCCAATTCAGTTTACCTGAGCCTGCCAAGGCCGCAGAATAAATTAATCTCAGCTTACTAATAATGCAGGCACATGTAACCTCTCCTGGAAGGAACTGGAACAGCTTAGCTACATAACTCCTGTGCCCACTGCTAGCAGCTAATAAAACACAATTAGTAGAATTCCTCCCCCCAACCCCCTTTCTTTTAGTAACATAAAACTCAGGATCATTTCTACACAGTTCCAAAAGCAGCCTGGCAACAAGAGCAAAAAGCACAGCTGCCTTGTCCTTACGACAGCGTATGACAGTGATAAGATGTAAATTCTCTGTCCCCACCCAGTTCAAACCAATCAAACAGGCCAATTCAGCTCCCCAGTCACTCCAATTCAGCAGCTCTGCACTGGTGGCTCCCCTGATGAAGCCTGTTTGATGACTGAACTTGGCAGAGCAGATGCTGATTTTTCTGACATTAGGAATAAGCAAGTGCACAGCCCCTGCTTCACTGGCTAGAGATAACTGGGGTTTTTTTACTCCCTCTTTGATCATGCTGATGGTAAAAATGAAGATTAGTCTTGGCCCTGATCCCTCCTCCATAAGACAGAGTGATCACCTGCATTTACTTCCAGATCTCCTTCTCTTTTCCACACAAAGTGCTGTAGGTTAAAGTTGGTGCCATATGTCAAGGAAAGCTCTTCCCTAAGGAAAGCTCTTCCCTAAGCCTCAGTCACACAAAGATCTCAGTGGGAATATTGACAAGATTGATGACTTCTGCATGTTTAAACCAAGTGTCAGAAAATATTTGTGCAAGCTTTTTTCCTCCCTTTCTGTCCTTGATCCTTAATCCTGGTACAGTTGGAAAAGCAACTTGTCATAAGTCTACAAGCAACATGGTCCAGGGGAAATATTTACACACTGCTCAGATTCAGACATCCCCAGGGCTGGGAAAGGGCTCCTGGAATGGCAGCTCCAGTCCCTCTGCTCTGGCAGTGCCTTCCTGCCTGTGGCACCAGGCTCAGGGAGCGCAGCAGGGAAAGGCCTGGCCCTGTCTGCTCCTTTCCAGCTTGGGCTCTTTGATCTCTGCGTTGCCCTCCGTCCCACAGTGAAGTTAAGTCTGAGTGGTTGCACATTGCAGGATGTTGCATGTAATGCTGAGTTTGAAGTTCAGGGGTTTTCCTCCCCTGGTACGAGGAGCAGGTGCCTAAAGGCAGGGGTTGATCTTGGATGTTAAATCAAGGACCAAATTCTGCCCATAGTCACAGAGGCTAAAGGACAAACCAATGGTCTTGTTTGCAGGTGTGTGAGGTCTCTCTGGCACATAAGCTATTTAACTGATGGAAAACCTACAAATACATCTGAAGTCTCCCCTTCTTCCTTAGCACAGTTCAGATGAAGGGGACAGGAGGGCTCCTTAGCGTTGAGAGGAAAAACCTCACCACAATGTGTTCTTTACCCCAGTCAAGTCACAGCCCCTTCCAGACACACAGAGATGTCTTAACTTCTTGTTGCTTTTTGTCTCTTATCGTCTTACTCTCTTATCACTTCATTTTCTATGACTGTTCCTCAGGTCTTTTCCCACTGCAGTGCATGTTGCTCTGTCTTGCTACAAACAGCAGCTGTGATCAATACCCTCATATCCAGAAAACCATCACATACACACAAATCCATACATGTGAACTGGGTTTATGTGCCATTTGCAGACTTCATTTTGTGGAATGTGATAGATGCTAATAACTCCTGCCATAATATTTACGCTTTCTGCTGCTGCTCCTGCCCATCATTCATTTAAAGTCTCTACTTCTCTAAGGCACGTGGGCATTGTCTCCCACAATGGGACTCTCTTCTCATGGGGGTCCTTCAACCAGTAGAAGAAGCAAGCCAGGAAATGATCCCACAGCGTTACCTTGTGGTAGCAGAGACCTTAAATGGGCCACCTTAACTCTCTGGATTTTTGACAATGAGGAAAGAAGCATCTGATTACACAGAGATGTCTGAGAGCACGTTACTGGAGCAACAGCATGGCCTGAGTGGTTTTCTGTGCTCACACCCCCTCAGTGCTGCCAGCTCAGTAACCCCAGGGGACAGGAGCCAGACAAGGGGGGTAAAGCTGAGCTTCCAGGATCCATCAGGTGAGTGACAAGACAGTCACATGTCTGCACAACTCTGAACACTCCGCTGCCAAAATCCCAGGCTCCCCAGGGGAGCGGGAACAGAGGTTCTGACACCAATCCATACCTGAGCTGCCTTCCCCAGACAACATGCCATGAAGCAAATGGAAGTGAACAAAGCTGATGAATGACACATGAGAGAAAGAAACCTTGTGTTCTCCCCTGTGATAGCAGAGCACAGCCAACCTGCAAAGTGCAGCTTCTCTCAGCGAGTGGACTCCAATGAAGCCAGACTGAGTGAAACACCATCCCAAAAAAGGGAGGCTGTGAAAACTAAGAACCTCAATCTTCTGGAGTAATCTCCCAAAAATTGTAGTTACTCAGTACAAGAACACCATTAGAAAATCTTATAATATGTATTTAAAAAAAACCCAAAATTAACTCCAAATAACCTTTAATCTATCTACTTGAATGCCAGAACATAAAACGGAAAGTACGTTGATCCTGCCCTTGTTAAAGAGCTCATAGACGAAAATGAGTGTTTGAATCCTTTGTTTCCAGTGCAAGTGGATTTAAATGTGTAAATTCAGTTTGGATAGATACAAGTTCAGCTCAGCACCATATGTAATTATTTATGTTTTATCTAATTGACCCTGGATCATGTGCTCAGCTACATAGGTCTGTAATAATCTATTTCAGATTCAATGAAGCCTTAAATCTGGAGAGCCAACATCAAGGTTTTCACAACTAACATTTTACTGAAATTAAATTCAGATTAGTTCTTGAAATGGTTATGTTTAATATTTGATCTTAAAAGAATAAAGCTGATGTCATCCAGAACTGACATTAGGGTTAACACTGCTTGGTAACCAGCAAATAGAAAGAAACAGAGTGCACCCAATGCTGCACAAGATGCATTGCTGCTGCTGTACCACAAATGAAGGACCTTCAATACTTTCTCTCCATGAATAATATTTTTCATGGCCAACTTAGTGGAGGTGTTAAGACTCTGCAAATGAATTTAATCAAAAAGCATCACCAAGATGTGTCTTTATTTAGGAGTTGCCACCAGCCAAACCAAAGGACTGGTTTGGATTATACAGAAAAACAAGATGTGGTTTCTTTTCTTCTCTGAGTTTCTACCTGCGAGGACTTCAGCTGTGGCTACCACACTCTCTTAAATGATGTTTGTGCAGCACAGAGAGGGCAGCTGGGAGGGGGTGCCTGGAACACGCTCACACATCACTCTCCCGTCGCCAACACCATGTTTAGTTTGGATGGTCCTTTGGCTGGAGAATCCAAAGCTTCTTGATGGGCAATAACAGATTAATCATTTAATACAGTGTTCAGAGCAATGATTGCTGTTGTTGTTTGATTCTGGTATTTTTAGGAAGAGGTAATCCTGAAGATTTGCATCTCATTTCCCAGAATGCCCTAGGGCTTTTCCAGCAGTTGGAATCTTGCAGGATAAACATCTTCCCCTGATTGTAATTGCATTATTAAATATGATTGCTCTCCTCTTCCTTGAAAAATTTTTAAAAGCAGCAACAAAGAACACTGCAAGCAAGCACCCTGTTGACAGCATGGGGGAGAACTGCACAACAGAGACAGACAGGAGTATTTCCCCTTTAACGTCCAGATGCAAAAAAAGACTTTTCTAAGCCAGGGAGTCCCACAACACCACACAAAAGCTTAGTCTTCTAAATAACTGCAACCATAGGAATCCTTCAGCTATCAAAATTGAGGCCACCACAAATAACTGTTTCCTTTTCAAAACATATTGCAATAGCTCCAAGAAATCCCATCGAAGATCAGGGTTCTGTTACTGTAAATCCTATAGACATAAATAACCATAATCACAGAAAAGTCACAGTGTGTAACTGCAGTCAAGGAAAGGGGAGGTTATGGAGGAGACTGACCCACATGAATGTGCTGCTAAGATCCAAAGTTACACTAAACACTTTCTTACACCTAAAACTCAGCACTCCAGTGACTCGACTGTTTAAATTCCTTTCTACAAAATTCTTCTCTATGATGCCTCAGTGCACTTTTTACATCCAAGGCTCCCTATTTGTTGAAAATCACAGGAAACATGGATGCTGACTATCTACTCCAAGCAATAACTGCTACTATTCCCACCTTCCTGCATTAAAAAAACAGACAAACAAAACCAAACAAAGAACACCAAAAGATAACTAAGTGTGCATGCACTAATCCCACTGATTAGAAAAAGAAAAATATATAATGCATATAAATCATATTTGAGAAGTTGTGGCACTCCAGTGAAGTTCCCACTGACTGAAAAGGGGCTGGTCTCACCTCTGTGCCTGGGAAAATCCTGGAACAAATCCTCCAGGAAACTATCCTGAGGTGCAGCCCCTGGGTCAGGGCAATCCCAAGCACAGGCTGGGTGGAGAAGGGACTGAGAGCAGCCCCGAGGAGAAGGACTTGGGGGTGTTGGTGGATAAGAAGCTCAACATGCCCCGACCGTGTGTGCTGGGCTGATCCCACAGAGGGGCAGCAGGGGAGGGGGGGATTCTGCCCCTCTGCCCCCTCAGGTGAGACCCCCCCTGCAGAGCTGCTCCAGCCCTGGGGAACAACAGCAGGAGGACGTGGAGCTGCTGGAGAGAGTCCAGAGGAGACCCCGGAGATGCTCCAAGGGCTGGAGCCCCTCTGCTCTGGAGCCAGGCTGGGAGAGCTGGGGGGGTTCACCTGGAGAAGAGAAGGCTCCAGGGAGACCTGAGAGCCCCTTCCAGGGCCTAAAGGGGCTCCAGGAGAGCTGGAGAGGGACTGGGGACAAGGGCCTGGAGAGACATGACACAGGGAATGGCTTCCCACTGCCAGAGGGCAGGGATAGATGGGATATTGGGAAGGAATTCTTCCCTATGAGGGTGGGGAGGCCCTGGCACAGGTAGCCCAGAGAAGCTGTGACTGCCCCATCCCTGGAAGTGTCCAAGGCCAGGTTAGACCCACCTTCCACCACCTGGTCTAGTGGAAGGTTTCCCTGCCCATGGCAGGGGCTTGGAATGAGATTATCTTGAAGTTCCCTTCCAATCCAAGTCATTCCACAACTTTATGAGCACTAGCAGTTACACAACCATAAAAACGTGCACAAAATCCAAGTATGAATGCATTTCTGCCTTACTTGTATATTTCTGGAAACCAAAACAGACTTTCTGATGAGCAAGTGTGTGATGGAGTTCCAATTTTCATTTCTTTAAAAGAAGGAAAACAGCTCCTCTTGTACTTCATGGGACTCCTCCACGTACAGAGGAGAGTTTGGTTCAAAGGACACTTGTAGCCTTAACTTAGGAGATCCCTACTCCTACACAGGCTGATCTATTTTGAAACACTTCCCAACACTGTGCATGCCACAGTTACATTGCTATTTCATGAATATTTACAGTGACACACACACATATATACAAAACATACACATTCAGAATGCACTATATGCAGAATCTCGTGCTTAGGCCTGTATGTGTCTTTCCAAAGAGCATTAAGATAATTCCCTGCAGAAACCCAGCTGGGCTGGGGATAGGTGGAAAAGAACGTGCCACAGCAAACTGCACACTCTAAGAGGCAGTTAAACTGCTTGAGACCACTTTTCTGCTTTCAAGAGCCTCTGTTCAAGTGTTTCCACCAGGCTTTCCATGTCTAACAGCCTCATGGCATGGGAATCAGTAATGCTTCATCAGTGTACTCTTAAAAGAAAGTTAAACATCTATAAAGCAAGGCCTACCATACACCAGATGGTCTAACCTCTTGAATGTCAAAATCCTTCTGCTTCAGGCAGCCCAATTAAAGGGACATTTCTAGCAGCATGCTTCTATCCACTGTGCCCTTCCTCCCACTTTAGCCCTGATGTCCCAAGGGGTAATTGCTCACCACACAATTACAAACACCAGTTTGCTGTAGTTCTTTCTCCTCACTCTCAAATTGGGAGAAACTATGAGGATAGTTAATGTAACTCCTGGGCCTCAATGAAGGAAACTGTTTAGAAAGAGAAGACCTTAGAGAAAACATGACAATCTTCAGTTAACTGGCAGATCTCCTGATTAGGATCATTGTGTTTTAGCCTCTTCAGCTGCAGCAAAGGTCTTGGTCATTCACCTTGTCTTTCCAAAAGACCAAAAAGCAGATGTTGCAAATAAACAGGGAAAGAAAGAGCACTAGAAACCACTGTATTCTAATGGTGTGCCCTCATCAAAGTAGGATGTGCTTCGGTATAAAAGAGTGCTCTGGACTGTTCTAACATGTGACACAAGCCAGTCCTCCGGAAATGCATCAGTAGCCTCATTTCACAAGCCCAGAAGCAGCACAGCCAGCCTGGGATGTGACCAGCAGGACACCAGCAGGCTCCCAGGCCTGAGCTGGGCCAGCCAGGGTCAGTGCTGGCCTGGGAGCTGTGAGGTATCTGAACCACAATCACATGCAGGGAACATGGGCCAGCAGGAGCTGCTGGCAGCCCATGGAGAGGCTTCTGGGGAGCCCTGGCCTGTTCCAGGGCTCCCTGAGGGGCATCTCCTCCTCACGGGCTGCTCAGGAGACCCTCCACACTGCCCAGGATGTGTGTGGGCACTCCAGCCATACACAGCTTTCTGGCATGAGGTCAGTGGAGACAGAGAAGTTGGTGATCCCTATTTCACAGCTGTGGAGGTATTCCTATTACTGATTTATAGAGGGGAAATGTAGTGTAGAGCTCAAAAAATCTGCTCAGGAGCCTTACAGCAAGTACAACAGACTTGAACTGAATGCCTTGACGCCTTCCTAAGTGAGAACACCCACCCAGCTCAATTCTGGGTCACAGCTTTAATACTATCAGGACAGAAGATGGTCAGGCTGATTTGGAACAGCCTCGAGATACAAACCAACACACCTTCTTCCCATCCACCCACGACAGCCCCAAAACCAACTGTGTTTGCAAAGAGCCATGGCTTTAATGCCCGAGAAAGGATTGCTGGAAAAGGCAATCAGATACCAACGAAAACATAATCCTGTTCATCCCCAAGTGCGTGTTTCTCAGATGATTTAGTGTCTTATGATAAAGGGGATCTCACATCCAGAGGCTGCAGGCTGGAAGACAGGGCATTACACACACGACAGCTCTTTTGATGCTGCTGCAGAACGAAGAGACTCTTTTGTCCCTGCTGGTTAGTAGAGGGAACATTGGCAGCACAGGCAGGTTCTCGAAACATTGCCTTGTTCTTCAGGGCTGCTGGATTCAGCAATGTAACATTTAATGCAGACAATAAAAATGGCTGATTATTTTAAACTGCCTGTACTCAAGCAAGGAAACCGACTGATGAAAGAGCTCCCTTCTACCAGTCTGTAAAGCTGCTGGGGGTTAATATTCCTACTGACACAGGACCAGTGATACCTTGTGGGTGGAAGGACAGTAACACTCAGAGACTGCGATAAAAGACTGCACTTCTCATGAAACAAGTTTCCTTCCCAGCTCAACATCAATTTATTCCACTACAAAAAAAAGTGATTGATAATTTAGAGTGGATTCTTCATCAAAAGCACAATTTATGACTACACGCTTTACTAGTATCAGTCTGTAGGTTTTCAAGTATGTAAAATTACTGTCAAATACACAGTGGCAGAATTAGCTGTGAGTTTCTTAAGCACTTTGGAAACCACAGACTCAAATTTAAGTGCAAAGTTGTTCTCGTTATTACTCACTATCAAAACTGAAGCGTTCTTTAATGTGTGGGATATGCTAAAAAGGAGTGACAGGTGATTGCTGCCTATCAGAAAGACTAAAGGAAAAGGATAACATTTTTAGTCAGCGGGATTAAATACATTACACCACCATGCCAGGTATTAGCTATTTTTTGGCTTATTATGTGCCTAAAACCCCTGCATCACAGAAAGCCTGTTTCAATCAGCATTAAATTCTCCAGTTTCACTTCAACATCTCCTAAAAAGCTGTTAAGAGTAAGTTTAAAATAAGGCTTTGAAAATGTGCAGAAGGCAACCAACTTCCACACTCATCTTGCTCTTTTGACCATGTTGATAAGTGTGATGGTATTTAATACCCCAGTCCTGAGCTTTTGAGGAAACTGTACAGCTGGAACTTAGTTCTGCAGGTTCAGTCTCCTCTGAAACTGTTCACACCCTGCATGAAGCTTTTAATAATTTCTAAAATCTTCAACTTACACAGGAGGATCAAAAGACAGACAGAAAGAGAATCCAGTCTGCACTACCCTGCCTTCCTTTCCTCTAGACAGATGAGCTCCACCCAACACATCTTTTATGAGGGAAGCAGGAGAAGGAAGTAGACTATATTTTAATCAGTGGGGGTGCATGACAAACTTTTCAGGAGGTGCATTTCCAACAGCTTTCTCGACTTCCATCTCCAATTCTGAACAGCAGCAGCCTCCCTGAAATCTGCAAAACTGAGCCCTAAACCTCAGGAGGAGAAATTTCCCTTGGGAGACCCACCACCTCCAGCTACGCTCCGAGCCAGAGACACTGCAGGAACAATTCCCTTTGGGATTGAACATTTCTTCCCTGCTGGAAAGAGCAAGTGCAGACATACAGAAAGGAGCTGGAGGTAGACGATGGGGGGAAAAGCCCAAACTTTTTCATCCTTGAAGGAAAAGGCACGTTTCTGTGTTTGAAAGGGGTTATGGGAGAAGGTGGGAAGGGCTCTAATTGCATCCAGATTGTTTTGTCCTTCCCCACTTGCTTCGTCTCTCTGGCAGGTCTGACTGTCAGTACCTGCAGCATTTCCAGCCCAGCACCAGCTAATTGTGGGCCTTATGTACATCCCTCTAGATCTAACCTGACACAGTGCTGGATAATTGGCAGCTCAAGAGAACGGGGAGAGATGGTCATGGAATGTGAATTACCTCTCACACCTGCAGCAGGAAGATCCTCGGAGACAGAGGCTGAAGTCGCTGGCAGGGAGCTTTGCCCTGTGCCCGGGGACACAGTGGCAGGTTTGCAGGCAAAATGACGGCTTAATTTTCCAGTGCTGCCAGTTTAAAGGTCCTAAAAACAAATATTCTCTGACAGGGAAAAGAAGGACAAAAAGAAAGCAGACTAGTAGGCTTGGGCAAGAGAAGGGGGGGGGAGCACTAGAAATAGATATTTAAAAATGGAGTTTCAACTGTAAAAGAAAAAATAATCACAAAATTCTCACTCTCCTCGAAGGAGCTCACAGTGTGTCTGTGCATTTCTGTTGGTTGTCAAATGGAAAAATGTAAGTGGGACATTCTGCTCCTGAATCAATGTTTATTCGATAAGGTCAGTGCCACAGAAACAGGTTTCAGGCTAAAGCGTAGGAAAAGACTTTGAATAGCTGCATCCAAACAACAGCAGCACATCTGCACTCTCCCCACACTTCCCATCCCTCCCAGCCTTTGCTCAGAACACCAGAGCCAGCCCTGCAGAGGGAGGCTCATGCATGGGCACCACTATCTCCCTGCACAGCTCAGGCTCAGAGAGGGCTCAACAGCTCACAATTAGCTAATTGCTACAACAGGCTGGTTTGCTCTAAAGAGTACACTTTCTTGTTTACTCAGAAATATTTACTTTTAGTGCAAGATTAACCAGCACAGCCCAGAACATGACAGCTTTCTGGTTTGTCTCTAGCTTCCACATCCTCACACTAACATCTGGCTCCATCTCCTACTCCTTTTTCCTTCATACCCTTAAAGAAACCAGACCTTTCTTAATCATCAGATGCAGTATGTGAACCATGAAGATGTGAAAACCTTGAAAACAGCTTAAGATGTGCTGCACACTTGAGAGAAGAGGCTCAAACCACCCACACTCCCTTGGGAGGTGGCAGGGGTGGCACAGCTCTCAACAGCAGAGCATCCATGGAGTCACTTCAGCGGTGCCTGGCTGGTGGTGCTTTAAGGTTCTTGCCTTCCAGGCAGTGACAAAGCTGTCCTCCAGGCTGGATCATGGAGAACTAACTGGAATTAGTCAGACTAAATGGAACTCTGTAATTGCAGACAAAATGGGGAAGGGTTTGGGGGCCATGTCCTCTGGGTAAGACAGATGGGGAAGCAGCAGAGCACAGGAGTTCTAGCTCAGAAAGCAAAGCAAAATGCAAACAGAATGGGAAACACAGTAAATGGAGGAAAAGAAAAAGATCAGAATTGGTCAAACAAAGAGCAAATCTTCCCTTTGAATGTAACAATAGGGCTCTGAATAAATAATAAGAACATAGTTACATACATAAAGACCACAATCTCCATGCAAAGCTCCCACTGTCATCAGGAAAAGATCAGCTACAGACTGAGATTTCAGGAGCACCGAATTTTATATCCTGGTCTACAAGCATGAATTTTATAAAAATATTATTGTTTCCTTCAGTCTCTGGTTTTGACACTTTATCCAAACTGATACTTGTTCATTAATCTTCTACATTCCCTCTATCTTTATGGAAGATCCCCTATTCTAAAATGGTGCTGCCAGTAACAGTAATTCCCTGAAAAGCAAGACAAACATTTGCTTTCCAAGAAACAAAAAATATTTTTATTTTCTAAAAGTATAAAAGTTTTAGAGAAAGGCAGAAAAAGACAGCCACTCACTTGGAGAGAATATTTCAGAGGGCCTGTCATCTATTTTCAAATGCATTTTTCACATTCAAGCATATCAGAAAGTCCATGGAATTTTGATTATCAAGGGCCAGACTCAGTAGAGAATATGTAACCTGGGCACACCTGCAAATTTTAGCAGTGGTCTTCAATTACACATTAGTCAGATGTATACTGAAATCCTTGGAGACAGTTTGAAGCAATGACTTAGAATCCAAGCTGTCCACAAAAGCCAGGCTTTAATGCAGGTTGCACTGCACCATCACACTGGAGTTTTTTCCTATTCTTTGTTACTCCAGCACTTTTTGGGAAAAAGATTTTTTCCAAGCAGACACCTGAATTGGCCCAATGATGAAATCTGCATTTTAAACTCTGGCAAGGGGGAAAACATCCATGAATGACAACATAGCACATTGTACTCCTGCTCCACCAGTGCTCATATTTTATTACTCAGTGACACTACCTCAAGCTCTTATTTGCTTACAGCCAGTGCTGCTTGACTTCTAAGAACTCAGGCAAATTCCATAAAATACAAGAGCAATTAACTTTGTTGGGTAGCAAAGTAAGTTTAATGTCAAGTTGCTCTGCTGACAGATGTGGCTCCTGTATGTCTCAGAGGCTGATCATGCCTCTGATGCAATGAAGCTCACCAGCAAGGCCTGGTATTGAGGGGCTTCTCCAATTCTGCACCAACTGAACACATCCTGAGCTGCACAGCCAATAAATTACACCATGACCATACACTGGCCTGGATGGACTCCGCTGTTTGTTTTAGTAACAATTAATCAAGAGCAAGCTGCCATGTGGTGCAGTCTGTGAGATTTTACAAGACAAACATTTAAAGAGAAGAAATGAAAGAAGAGACAAGAACCTCTTTGTTTTTCTAACCCTAGTTATTTTTTTCTCGCTTCTGACAATTAGAAAAGCCCTTCTCCTCCTTATATGCATAAAATAAAAATACTTAGTCCCCAATTAGATTTTACAGTCATTTGCCTGTTCCTTAGAACCCGAGAGGATACACTAACTCATATTCCACAGGTTACCCATAAACACTCCAGACACACCAAAGAGGCCTCCACCAGTCTCACAGAAGCAACACTCCTAAAAGCTCAATCCATGATTTCTGATGCTTGGGAAGATATTCCCCACAAAAGGAAACTAAAAAATAAGAGAATAGAAGCATCACTATGCACCTCCCTGCAGCTGTTTGTGAACCCTTTTCTCGTGGAATTTCGTTGGCAACAGGATGGAGGTGAAGACTTTGCTTTGGCAGGGAACAGACCCATATGAAGCCACATCAAGGAGACAGTGCCTAAATCCTCTCAGCTGCACAAACCAGAGTTTTTATGTTGTTAAACCATTTCCTTAAGGCCAAACACTCAGATACAAAAAGAGAAAGAAATCAAAAGCCACCTCTGACACAAGAAAAGCAATGTTTGCTTCACTATCCCTCCGTGCTCAGGTACGTGACGGTGAGGAGGAGGAAGTGAAGAACACCAGAGGTTTCCAAACATTCCTCTAACACGATAGTCCCGTGTGTGCTCTCAGCCTAAGCTTCACAAAAGCTCCGTGGAGCAGGTACGGGTTATGGCAACTGTTTTACAGATGGAGAACTAGTGCAGTGAGACCAGATGATCTCCCTGGTGTCACACAGGAAGCCTGTGGTGAAGCAGGGAGCTGAGCACATCTGAACAACATCAGCTCAAGAGGTCAGGATGGGGAAGGTAAATGAGATGCCTCCGTGCCAGAAGCTCAGTTTTATAAAGCAAACATCACACAGAAGTTAGAAAAATCACTGCAGTGAATCACACTTACTCAGTATTCAGAGACACGCTCGCGTTACAACCACAAGCACTTATTTAATTAGAAAAATGATCTAATTGAGATGCATCCAAAATTGCCTCCGATACAACATAAGCAATAATATACGTAGCTAAGAAAATATGTTGGTATGAAGGTGTCTGAGTTTGTGCACATGAGGGAAAGAACGGGGGTAAATTGTCAGACTTGCTCAGCAATAGCGCTGAATACATTTATTAAATGCAATCAAATTTTACAAGGCACTGAAGTGATAACACCGTAGCAGTGGCAAGTGCAAGCAGCAATAAATATCTTGTAAACACAGAGGTCACAGGCCCAAGTGCTTACGAGCATGGGGAGGGTGGTTTACTGTAAGAAGGGATTTTTTCATCTTTCTTTTCTTGGAGAAAGGGTGAAACAAGACAGAATGGATTATTATTTAATTTATTGCAATAAATCAGGAGTCAAAGCAATTCAAATGAATTTGTAGCTTATCACTATGCAAAGAAAAATCAAACCTCTATCATTTCAGATCTAAATACAATTACAGGAACAAAATAGCTTTATGTTTAAACCATCTAACTGAGCCTGACAGATGGATACTGTTTATATCCATTTGTATTTATTGAACACAGTAAAAGATTGCAGCTGTTCTGTCAACACCTAGCTGCTTCCAGGGTGTTTGGAGCTGTATATAAATATAACAGAATTTTATGGATAAATATATTCCACCAAATAAACATGCTGAAGATATTGTGATATAACAAGTATTTACATTAACAGCCATAATACCTTGAACTGGCTTCTACTGATCTTTAAGCACTTCACAAAAGTATGGATAAAGCATCTGCACTCTCACCCTACAGACACAGAATTAAAGCTCAGAGATTAAGTGCTGCCGAAGGATTTCACAAGGACTCGGTGTGAGGGATGGGATTAGAAGCCAGGCCTTGCTGCAGGCTTTGTCTTCAGCGCTCTCAGTCACACTTCCCCCATCCACATCCACCTCTTTGTGCACAACACCCGGGAGCCCAGCTCATTGTAAACTTGCATATATTCACTGCCTGCTCTAATCTCACGCAGTGTTGGGTCAATCAAAGCCAAAGCCAAGGCCTGCTCGCTGCCAGAGCCCGTCAGAGGGACACAATCTGTCCATCACAGGACCCCAAACCTGTGCCCACACAGCCCCCACAGCTTATTCTGTGTTTAGAAATCCCAGGCAGAGCCTCTCACAGCCACCCAAACCCTCCCCAGAGCTCCTCCGACCGGCCCGAGGATCAGAAAGAACGCTGTAATTAACGGAAATATAATCCCACTGCTCATCAGCGAGGTTTTGCATATACATAAGGAGCGATCAGTGGTGGAGAATGAGGACTGCTCCTTATGTAAATCACACGCTCCACAAGCCGAGGCTTTCAAGCACCACGTGTGGGAGATGAACACACACACTGTGGGTTTTCTTGGGGGGTTCCTCCTGCCCTGCGCCCTGGGGGACAGCCCAGCACGCTGCACCTTCTCTGCTACTGCAAGGGCTCTGAAATAACTGCACACGGCTCATCTGCAGGTATTTTTTCCTTTTAAATCTCACAAATAACTGTAGAGTGAGGTCCATCACAGTCCTTTGTGTTTTACAGAACTGGACACCAGCAGGACTGAAAGGGAAGGGAATGATGTTGGTTGGGGAAAAAAGGAGTTTAGTGAAAAAATCTGAGAATAAGATTTTTGTGGGAGTCCTCTGGAGGCAGCTATTTTGGGTTGCTGAGGCTCCTGCAAAGAATTTCAGTGGAGGAAATGGAGCATTTTTCCTGCTATGAATTGCTCCCTTGCCTTCATAGTCCCTACACCCCAGGCTGTCAAAGCGCTGCGTTACCTGCTTTAATGCTTTCCAGAAAATAGAAAAGGACAAAGAAATTTTATGGAGCTCTCTCGATAGGGGAAATGGAAAGACTTTTAGTGGGAGAGAAGAGCTGTTAATCTGGCAATGAGGAAGATGCTGGACCACACCAGAAAACAGATCAGAAACGAAAAAGGATTTATCTGGGGGGGGGGGGGGAATCCAACTTCCTTCCTGACTAAATTGCTAAATTCTCAGTCATTTCTAAGCAGGGGTAATCAGTGCTCATTTTAAAATCATTCATCAAATGATAGCCAAATTCTTTTTTATTAAAAAGGGATACCCTCATCTCCACTCTGTGCCTACTGAAGAGGCAACATAGGGAGAGAAAAATGGAATGAAAAGGAGAGCTGGCCTGCTAATTGCACATGGCAAACACAGGAACTGAGTGCAGGCTCCCCGATTCCCAGACGGGAGCCACATCCCCACCAGACCACCACCATTTTTCATCTGCAAATATGCATGTGCGTGGCACAGCCACACAGGCAACAGCAGCATGATCGCGTCTGTCCTGCCCTGCCACTGAGCCCTGAACTCTGAAATGAGAGCCATCATCTCAGCAACTGAAAGGGCATATTAATAGTGTTGCCAGTTCAACTCTCCAGAGGGTCTCCTGCCTGTTTATACAGAGCCAGGCACAACGGGGCTGACAGTTGCCTTCAGATCCAGGGAAAGGATCATTATCCTGGCTTTTCCTTGGCTGTGGTCGGCCAACTGTGGCTTTGATAATTACTCCATAGAAACTCAAAGCTGCTACACCAGCATCTTAAACACAAAAATCATACTCTGTTGCCATTTTTCCCACAAACATTTTTATAGGAGACAGCAGTTTCTACTTAGGCAGCAGACAGACCAGAAAATACTGCTTGAAATGCTTTTGAAGTGGAGATGGGACCACAACAGCAGATGCCAACCCCTCCCCTCCAGAGAGTGCAGATGTGGATGTGATCCTGGTCTGGAGCTCCAGGATTTGGCCCTTTCTAAACACCCTGATGCTGAGCACGTGGGGTTACTTTTAATGTGAGAGGAGGGGTTTGAAGCACTACTTTGTTCTGAACCCAGGACTAAGCAGAAGACCAACACACCTCTTTTATCCTGCCCTGAGACTTAAGCAAAACATGCCCAGAGCACAGCCTGTGCCAGCAGCCTGTGGAGGGGACGTGGGCTTCACACCCCCAGGGGACACCAGAACTCGCCCACGGGCAGGAGCAGGCAGTGGAACAGGGCCTGTGTGCACAGGCACATCAGCGACACAAGCACTGAGTTTTGGGAGAGAGGGGAGGCATAACAAGTCTTAGAGCACCTTTGGAAAACAATTTGGAACAAAGCAAATCAACAAAGGTCCTTGAAGTTGTTTGTTTTTGCTCCAAGTTCTGCAAATAACAAACAAGGTGTCTGTACAGAGGTTCCTGCCAACAGCTGCCATTAACATAGATAAATCTTCCGTTCAAAGGAAGCCTCCAGCAGTCAGTTTTTCTATCTTAATTTGATTCTTTTGACTTTTTCATCCTGTCTGTTTTCATCTTTCCTCATTAAAAGGATTTTTTTAAGAAAAGAATTTTTTTTTAAAAAAAAGCCAAACATGACTAATTATTTTAATGAGCTACCAAAAAAATATAGTTGCTTTCTACTCGGAATATAAGCAAATGTCAACATTGCATGAGGAGCAGAGGCAGCACACCATCTTATTACTATACCATCAGCTCCTGTATTTGATTAATGAAGACTCACAGGACTAATTTTACACTGCTTCATTAAAAGCCTGAGGCAATTAGCATAAAGGTTAGACTACTACATTATTGAAATGTTATTTTTTTAAACAAAATAATTTGCTTCTTTTCCTTTCCCTTTGAAAGAAAACCCCCATACTAGATAGACAAAAGGACTTACTGTCTTTTTCAACTTCTTATGTAGAGAAACATGAATTGCTAAATCTCATCAAGGATTTTAGCAAAGCAGCTGCCCAGTTTCTACAAAAGGGCAAAGGCAGTGCTCTCCTGAAAAGCAACACCACAGACAAAGGGGACAGCCTTTCTGCTCAGAGCACAGGATGGTGATAAACTTAAAATTCAGTCAGCACCTAGAGGGAGGGGAAGAAATCGCTCATTCCAAACAGCGCATCCATTTCTCACAGAACTAAACCTGTCTGCAAACTCCTCCAAATGATGATCAAAGGTAAAAGCACATATATGCAACACTGCAAGGGCTGAGAGGTACCCCGTAAAAAAGCACAGGCATCTCCTATTCTTTCAGGCTTCATTGAGAGCACAGAGGAAGGACTGCTTTTGAACTTGAGGTGAGCAGTTCTCTAAAAGCACATCCCACTGGCAGCCTTGCTGTGCTGTTGATTCAGCATCACGATGGACAATAAACAGAGCAAGGGTCAAACCACCTCACCATTTCCCTGCCCCGTTTTCCCTCCCCTTCCACATGCTAAAGTA
Source organism: Lepidothrix coronata (assembly GCF_001604755.1). Taxonomy (NCBI): domain Eukaryota; kingdom Metazoa; phylum Chordata; class Aves; order Passeriformes; family Pipridae; genus Lepidothrix; species Lepidothrix coronata. The sequence continues at coordinate 1,966,454 of NW_016690288.1, forward strand.
AAGGAGCCCTCTGAAAACCAGCTTCCTCCAACCACCTCCTCCTCTGCTACAGCCCCAGGAATGGAATAAAAACATAAAAAAGCAGCAGCAGCCCTAAGGAACAGACTTGATGAAAAAGAAAAGCGAACTGCCAGACAACGTTTCAGTCTGCTCCCAAGCTGGTTTCCACGTGGGAGTCCTTGCCAAGACTTGCACAAGGCACTACTCAGCCTTGCAGCCTGTGCTGGCACTCCAGGGGTTAAAGCAATCCAAGCCAGGCCTGCTGGAGAAGCACTGCAGCAGGAAAAAAGAGTTACAAATGATTTTTCTTGGCAAAGGTAGCTCATTGGAATAGTAGAAGGATTGTGCTTACTCCTCATATATAAATGCCAAAATGAGGCTTGCTGACACTTTCCTGGCAGGCCACAGCCCTTCCAGCGGCCCAGCACTTCCACCAAACTTTTGGAGGGAGAGAAGGACACACAAGATGTTTCTTCTCCAACCAACCAAACCCTCCTCTCATGTGGCATGACCCAGCATTTATGGAAAGCACTCATCCACCAGCACCACCATGGAACCAGCTCAGCCCCTCCCTTTCCCCACTAATGTCTGATTTTTGTGGCCAGTGTTTGGGGGTTGTGTGAAGCCATCAGCATGCATGAATTCTGGGGCATACTGGTGGGGAGATGGGGGATTCATGAAGACTAATTTTAGACAAGATGAAGTCTGTTGAAACATTAGAATTTTGCAACTTGCTTAACCAGCAAGTTAACCACTCCCTTACCCTGTTCTCCAACCTCTAATAGTTATCCTGGCTAAGAACTGGCAGGGATTTTAAGATAACCTTTTCCCTGCTCCTCCTTCTTAGGGTCCACAGTAATTCATGGACCTTGAGAGCTGGAAGCTACATCCAGATCAGCATGTTTAATAGACACTAATCTTCCTAAGGGTCTAATCCCTTTGTACTGCTTCTTTAGACTTACACTTTTGACTTCCACAAAAGTTCCACATGTTTGCCCTGGTAAAAGAATACAAAAAAGGAAAAGAAGGAAAAAAAAAAAGAAAGAAAAGAAAGGCTTATCAATCCCTATTCCTATCAGACTTACACAAACTGGTATGATTTAATTATTCACTGTTTCATCTTATGAAAAAGGGACTCCACAGCCACTCAAGAGGTTCATGGTAGGGCTTTAAGAAGATGAAGGTCAAATGGCTATTTTGAGAGTGATTAGCTTGTTCAAAGGCACAGGGATGCACCTCTGGCTTTTGCCTGGGGGCTTCTCTAGTGCACCACAGAGTGATGGCTGAACTGTCCTTGCAGCTGAGGAAAGGTGATCCCTTCCTCATGCCAGAGTAATTTCCCCTTCCTCATGCCAGGCTCACTGAGGCTCAGGGTGACTGGTTTTATCACCTCCTGTCATCTCCCTCAACGAGGAGCTGCTCTCTGACACATTCATATTTAACAGCATCCAGTTCCTAGTTTTTTGCTCTTCCTTTAATCTCTCCAGTTTCCCATTGTAGAGATGGCTTTTTTTTTTTTTGTTCCTGACAACCTACAGCCCAAACCAATTTCTTCTTGCCCTCCAACAGTAATGAAAATACATGCCCAGAACTTCTTCAAATGTCAGTGTAGACACTTAGATGATTATTCTTACAAAGGCAACTGAGAAGAACAACTTCTTATCAGTGGATTTATATCAGGCTCCCCGCCTCCATGGGCAAAAATATACATTTGCAAACTGAAAGGGAGGAATCAGTTCTCTGAGACATCATCATCATCCACTGCACCATGAGCAGCAGCTCTCTCACAGTTACCTTGGTGCTTCTGGAGCCTCCACAATGCCAAAGATGAAGTCCCCAAACCTGATAGCTCTCTATATCCCTTCAGGAAAATAAAATGGGCTAAAGCACATAAGATGAGACTGTAATTAATTTTAGCAGTAAAATCAGGAAATCCTTACTGGTTTAACTTTTTCTCACCCGACTTTGATTGATTTCTGTACTAGGATTATGAGGAGCAACTCCTGTTAGTTGTGATTTTTCTCTCCACGTTCACATCAGAAATCCATGCTGCCTTCAGTGATGCCCACTCAGACTGAAGGGCTTTATCACGAAAAGATCACCTCACAGCAAGTGCCCTTAGTTTGATCCAATACACCATGGCTGCACAAAGAGGAAATGTTTGCAGGGCAGTCAACTTCTTCTGGAAATACACATCCAGCATGGGGCTTCAGGATTGCCAGATTGCTTTACAGAAGAGACATTTTCCCTATTTCCAGTCTGGAAAGGGGAAGAGCCACATTCTCAAAATATCAAAAGGCAAGATACTGTGCAGCAAGTGGGAACTCAGTTTGGACCTGCTATCTCCAAGATCAGAATCACAGTAGCAGAAGCTGGGGGGGAATAAATAAAGAACTGAAGGAGGTTCACTGTGCTGTTGTTGTAGAAAAGAGAAATTCAATCCTACAGCCCAGGTTGTTATGAGGAGGAGATAGTGTGATGGCAAAACAGAGAGAAACCTACCAGAGAAATGTCATCCCCATCCCTGAAGAACACCCCAAATTGCCCTGATCTAACTGGGTCCTTCTTAAATCTCCGTTCCTGGAGCTGGAAGCTCAGCAATCAATCTTGTAAATTTTCAGTTTTCAAATCCAGGCAGGAGGTTTGTTTTTCTTGAGCAACGTGCCAACACTATTTCGTGCTGTACAGCTTCCAGTATTTTCTTAAGTGCCTTGAGAGGCTTGGCATGAAGGGCACTATGGAAATGGAGTTTTAACTGATCGCTTCCAACTTCTGCCTTGTAATCTCCCTTCAAAAATGAGGAATTTCAGCAGGAACAGACTCTCCCTGCACACAAGGGGAACTGTGCTGGCCCCAGCACACGCCGACAGCAAAACGCTTTTCAGCTGAAGGTGCAGTGCTGTGAGCAGTGGAACTCCCCGGCAGGGTGGGGACCAACATCTCATTCACCCAGCACTATGAATGGATCAGATTTAAAACAAACCCCTCACACTCCTCCATGCCCGTGTTACAAGGCATGCTGGATATTTCTCTTCCAGCCAGCTCCGAGGACTGACTGACAGCATCCCTCCCCATCACAGAACCACAGTACAACCACGTGGGAATGAACTATTCCAGCTCCCAGACAGGTCAGCTACAATCACAACTTCAAATTCACCACTAAATGAACATAGCAGGGCCCACTGAAATGAGCTCAGCTAACTGGAGATGTAGTGGGATGATTAATTCATGACTAGCCTTGGCCAGGCAAACTCCTTCTCTCCTCTCGAATTTACGTGCACTATCCCCAGCTGCCATCCTGACCTCAGGTCAGATCCACACTGGGAGCAAGGAGCAGGGATGAAGGGGAACCAGGTACATTAATACCCCCATTAACACTTGACTTTGGGCACAGAGCATCACACTGTTCTTTGTCCAGCATTTTTAAGGATTTTTGAAAGAGTATCCTAATTAATCTGTGGGGGAATTCAGGCTAGATTGCTTTAAGTATTTTTAGCTTAAAAATCCAGTGTTGTCAAGTATTTTCCTCTTTCCTATTTCACAAAGTTCTCATGTGTTTCGGGCTACTATAAAGGAGCATAAAGCATCTATAATCCCCAAGATTATGCAATAGCATTAAAACATGGAATATTCTAGGGTTCCATGGGATTATTATTTAATCATGGTAATTTTTATGCCTTTCATTCAGAAGGACCCCCCCCAAAATAACAGTTTTCCCAAAATAGAAGAGCAGCTGCCTGTGAGACGAGACAAGGCAAAACCTTTGCAGTGACTCATCAGGGCAGAGGAGGAAACAGCAACTCTTGTTCACAGAAAGACACTACTGAAGTTCTGCTAAGTGGGATGAATCTGGAATTCACCTTAATAGAAAGCATCTGAGGATTTTTGCTTATCAAAGATTTGCTGCTGATCCACAGACATAAAGATAATAATAATAATAATAATAATAACAACAATAATGAAAATAACAATAACAACAACAAGAAGCCTTCTGGGCATATTTGCCTTGTCACTTCTAATGTAACCTGATTGCTACAACTCAGTGCTAACCCTGCTCACTTCCAGAGCAACTTCCACCCAATTGTGACAAAATGGCTTATAACCATTTTTTAATTAAGCCCCATGACTGTTTTGAATGCTAGGATAAATATTGTTTTCCTTTCAAAGTCTGTTGGGTTGCTAGAGAATTTGGATCAATTCTTAATTGCTCAAGAAAAAACAACCACAAAGAACAAAACAGAAAAAAACCAAACCCAGATAAAGCCATGCAAGTTGATCTAGGAAGGACTTGACTCTTGGTGCTGCAGCTAAGAAACCAGATTAGTGTCTAGGAGAAATTGAGAAGCAGCAATGGATACTTCTGCTAAAACAGAGCCAAAACACACTTGCCAAACGGGACATGAGCTGTGCAGCAGCTCTAGAGCTGTGGAGGGGGTGGCTGAGGGATGTGGGCTCACAACCGCACACAGAGTCACTCATGAGACCAACCCCAAGCAGGTGTATTGCCCTCTGTTTGGTGGAGGAACAAAAAAATCCTATCAAGAAACAGCACTTAATTCCCAGATATAAACATACCCATGCAGTTAAGAAAGGGAAGGCCTTCCTGCTTCTCTCCGTTTGCTTGTTTTCCATTAGTCACAATACAAACTGCTGAAGGCCTCCAAACAAGTCAGCAGTTCTGTGGGGGGACAGACACACTCCCTGGTAAGACCAGCCCAACGAGATTCGGGACATCCCCTCTTTGGGATCTGCCCCACAAACTGTTGTTCCTCCCTTTTCAGAAGCAGCCCCTGCCCTGCCAGCCAGGCTCCTCCAACTGGGGATGGCATCACAGAATATCCTGAGTTGGAAGGGACCCCCAAGGATCACCAGTCCAACCCTCAGCCCTGCACAGGCCCAGCCCCAAGAGTCACCCCCTGTGCCCCAGAGGATCAGCCAAACCCTCCCTGAACTCTGGCAGCCTTGGGGCTGTGCCCACTGCCCTGGGGAGCCTGGGCACTGCCCAACCAGCCTCTGGGGGAAGAACCTTTGGCTGAGATCCAACCTGAGCCTGCCCTGACACAGCTCCAGCCATTCCCTGGCTGCTGTCCCTGGTCCCCCCAGAGCAGAGCTCAGTCCCTGCCCCTCCTCTGCCCTGCCCAGGAAGGTGGAACTGCACTGAGGTCTCCCCTCAGTCTCCTCTGCTCCAGCTGAACACACCAAGTGCCCTCAGTGTCCTCAGGTGGCTTCAAATCAAGGCCCTTCCCCATCCTCGTGGCCTCCTTTGGACACTCTCTAATGGCTCAATCCCTTCCCTGCATTGTGTCCCCCCAAACTGCCCCAATGTTGAGGTGAGGCCGCCCCAGGGCAGAGCAGAGCGGGACAATCCCCTCCCTGATGCCCCCAGGACAGGGTTGGCCCCCCTGGCTGCCAGGGCACTGCTGACTCACATTCAAAGGGCATCCAAACACAGAGAAGTGGTTTGAGCACAACCAACACACCTGCTTTGTAGTGTGCAAGCAAAATCTGCAAACCCCAAAAATATCAGGCACTTAAAAAAGTTGCAGGTTGACATTAAATAGTTGGTTTGGTACAAAATTGAAAGCATAAAGCAATATAGAAATTAACATTTTACTTGCCCAGAGTGTGGGATTGCTTTAGACATGGTACTGCACTGCTATTTGCTTTAGGATTTATTTAACAGCTAGATAGAAATAATTTGGCCTTCAAAGAAGAGCTGAGTCTTTCCTTTGAGAAAACTGAAGTTATATCTCAGTACTGTATTTCCTTGAATCCAGAAGAGGAGGAGGATTCAGTTTCACAAGAAATAAAATCAAGAGACTAAACTTCCAAGTATTTGGGCTTTACTCTCATCTTATGCAGGAATTAATTTTATCACGTAAATAGACATAGATCTCTCTCTTCCTATTAACTCCTAAGGGGTAAGAGCTAATCTTGAAACTGCTACTGAAGAAAGTAACCTTAACATCAGTTTTCATCTCTATAGATAAGGAGCTCAGATGCTGTACTAAATCATGTGGTACTTCATGCATTTTATTTTAAGAGAAATCAATTACTTCCTAAACTAACTCATATTCAGATAAGCTTGTAGAATATGCTTAGAAAAGGAGGGGTGGGGAAATCTCTTCTATACTGCATATAACTGGTTGGAGTTTGATCTGGGCACTTGAACTTTTCAGCTGTTAACACCAGAATCCACAAGCTTCCCCAAATCCCACCCATATACATCTCTTTTCACAACTACATAGCACACATTTAGTTAAATCTGATGAAAGCAAGTCTCTTACCAAAGAGAGACGGGCTCAGTTATCAAGCAGACAAGTATCTGAAGAAGTCCACATGCTTTAGAAACACCTAATCGGGCATGGAGGCTCCAATTTTCATTTTACCAAAAAGAAACTTCACAGCTACCTCAATGATGGTGTCCCACTAATCACCTAAAATCATCTAACTCAATAAACGTGTCTGTGCTAACAGGTATTTTTCTCAATAGTAGATCTGCTCATTCAGTTTTGAATTGGAATTTTCAAACAATGGGAATTGTTTCACTGGCCATTGAAAAATAACCCTCACGTGGTGAGATCCCAAGTTTCCACCCTCATTGGTTAAATGCCACTGCATTTTTAACTGTTCCCTCATCTGGAAGAGGGAGGAGAAGCAACCAGGACAGTGCTTTCTGTAAGGCCCTTCCCCGTGGTATCAGCGCCTCAGCTTCGTGCTGCACCGACTGTCACATAATTTATTTAACTTCAGAAAGGGTGTGCAAATAAGCTTTTGGATGGCAGCCACAGGGAAGCCTCCAACACAGAAACTGTGAAGTCTTTTTCTTTATGAAACACTCTCAAATCGATGTCACAAGTGACAATACCCAGGCATGTGTGGGATTGAGGTCAGGGAAGGATTTCTTATACTCTGCACACGTTTTGCTTAACATTTTTAGCTTTGGGCACTGCACCTATTGAGGTTTGACTTTTTTACTCACAAAATAATGCCTTTAAATGCTAACAAATCAAATCCTTATCAAAACGTGTACTTGTCCTGCTGGTTTTCTCTCCATCTCAGACTGGCTCTGTACACAAAATCACCTCAATGCAAACTCGCTGAAAGAGTTTTAGGCTTTTTATAAATTGATCAGATTTATACAAGCCCAATGCAAACCATTCATCCAGGGCTAACTGTGGAACTCAAGACTCACCTCACGGGGTACTCTGCATTTTTGAAACTAATCAGTGTTTAGGGGAGGCATTGCAACTTTGGGGGGAAGAGCACTGAACTGGGAGACTCCTACTCTGGGCTTCCTGCAGCCAGGCCAGTGAACTCTGAAATCCCATTTCAGTCTGTACCAGTTTCCCAAGTACACAACATTAGCTCTCAATTTTGTCCTGTCAACCACCACGAGACTTACCCATGACGATGACACAGCAAAGAGAAAAATTACCAAAGGGATAGTTTGAACAAACTACACTTGAATAGAATTTTTCATTTTAAAACAGGTGGGGTTTTTTTTCACAGATCTGACGATCTTTTTCACAGATCTTCCAGCAAAAGCTGTAGCAGTTCAAGTGAGACTTTACACAGAGTAAAACTGTACTATGTAACAGAACTGATTGAGAAAATTATTTCATTAGACTGGTGCAGTTCGCTCATGTAGGAAATAGTATTTTGATTTGGGGATATCAATTTAACATAAATCAGTAATAAATCTATTTAAGATTTAGGTACATCACTGTGGTTTTCTTGTCTAGGGAAGAGCGTAAAAGAGTACAGTTGAAAATATCAATAGAAAGAAACAGAATCACGAGAGCTCATGAGATCAAGAGCTATGAAATCTAGAAATTATTTCAGTTAGTAGCTCTGCTAAAAGAGAAACACTTCTTCCAGGTGTATCCACGCATCCCAGTCTGCAGGAAAGCACATGGCTGAGGCAGGATAGTAAAGCATGCAAGAGATCATGTATATCAAGTGCAATAAAAGTCTTTTTTTATCTGGCTTACCCTGGATAAAAGTGTTTTTTACCTAGCTTACCCAGGCAAAGTTGGGCTGCCTGGTCCAGGTGCCATATTTCTGGTCAAGGAGCTTTCTCCCCAAGAAGGATAGTTGCACACCAGACTTACAGGGAATCTGGGCCGGCTCCACAAGAGGAGGCTTTTAGGGAACATGGAAAAACAAACCTCCTTTCCTGTGGCATTCTTAACCATTATGAGAGCTCTCCAAGAAATTTAACTTTAATTCTGTAAGACAGACAAAAAAGGCAAAAGGAACACGAATGAAGATGAGAAGATGAGTGCACAGGTGAGGTATTCCAGCCACAGAGTAAAATCCGAGCTCTTGCTACGCAGCAGTCAGTGGAAGCAGGCTGCAACTGGAACCACTTCTTGCTGCAACTGTGCCATTAAACCAGTCTGTGGAGAGGCAGTCCAGTTCTCTGGTATAGTATAAAGAAATTGCCGCTAGCTCAGTCAAAGCCCAAAAGAAGACTCAGTAAGCAGAGAGGGCTGGAAGAAGCCTTGCTTTCCATTTGCTTCTCCCTGGGAAGGTATTAGAAGCCTTAACAAACCAGCTAAATCTGCTTATTTGGCCACAGACTTCCTTCTTCTGTTGCCCCTGCATGTGTGCAGAGCCTATGGGCATCCTGAGTATGTAAAGTTATACAGTGAGCTCCAGAGACAAGAATTTCATTTGGCTACAGAAATCTGAATGTTTCTAAGAAAGCAATTTGCCTTCTTACACTGGTCTCCAAGAGATTCACCCATCAAAATGCATAAGCTGTTGAATTGAGTGGGGCTACAGCCTGTGCTAACGCTGAGAGCACTCTTGTAGCAGCTCAAGTCCCTTTCTGCTATCTTTCATCTGCTTTAGCTCACTGTTGCTGGTGTATGAAATTTAAAGAGCTCTGAAAAAGATGTTAACGAGCCCTAAAGAGGAGAGTGCTCTTGCGATAGTCGTTCCCAGGAACACCTGTGAACTATTGAGTTTAATTAGTCTACAGCTGGCACTGAGTGTGTGTGGAAAGACAGGGGATTTATTATTGGATTGCCAGCCCTTAGATTGGCTCTTGCAGCATATTTTTTTCCTGTTTGTTTGTTTTGTGATAAAGGACACACAGAGAGGGAGTGCAATTGTTTAACTAACAGGGGATTCCCTTCTTGGAAAGGGTGCCAGACGTGGTAGCACTTAGATGATGGCAAGTGCCTCAGCAGTGGGGGTGGCTGGCAGGGTGAGCTGTGCACCCCAGAACTGTTATTTACCATGCGGCACAATTTACTGCCCAATCCACACACTATAACTACAGAACAGCTAAGGCCCAAATTTTCATTTCAGTAACATATTACAGTTCTTTTTGCTACTCCTCAGGACTCCACTCAACTCTTCATGCATCCTAAAACAAAGCTGAGATGTGGGAACAGCCTCTGCTGCCTCTTCATTCCACCATCTGCAACACCCAGTGACTTTCAACACAAGCTAGCTGTTCTAGCACCGATTATTCCACCAGTATCCCACACAGCTGCATGTATTTTCATCAGTGACAGTGAATTACAATCGTTCATCCTTAAATATCGGCACCTCACATGCCTAAAATCCTGGCTGCACTCCTACATGACATCAGTTTTCTCCTCTGCCCTCATATTTACTAGGCAGAGCTTTTAGGAGAGAAATGAGAATATGCCCCACACATTATGCAGAAGCCAAGTAGAGCCACAACTGAGACCACCCGAGGCCTTGACTACATCGACCTCAGCCAGCACAGTCCCCAGGGCAGCCAGGGCCCTCCTGCACAGCAGCAGCTCAGTCTGGGTTAGAAGCTCCTGGCATTCTCACAGAAAGCAGCCACTATTTGGAGGCTTTTATCTTTGAACAAGTATTCTCCTACCTTGTGCTAAATTCAAATTACCTCAACAGAAACAATGCCCTACTTAAACCACAATGTGCAAAATAATTATCATCCTGACATCATCTTTACTGACAGTAGCTCGTCTCCACAGCCAGAGTGCGAGATGCTTCCCAAGCTGATCGGACTTCATCCTGCCATCACCTTGACACTGCCAAGTCAGTTGTGCTGACATTTCTTCTAGCTGACATCGGAAAGCCTTCAGTAAATCTCTACTGACATCTTAAATTCTCTTCCTCCTCCCCCGCCCCCAATACTTTCCTCCTGTCATGTCATCTCCATAAAATTGCCCTGCCCTTGTTTCACTTCATTTTGACATCCTATTGTTATCTCCACGGATCCCCTTTAGTGCAGTGCTTCTGTCACAAAGGCACAACATCTCCAAAGACCTGACACAGGAGCACCTGCAGAACTGCTCTGGGAGCCTCATTAAAATGAATTAAATGTCTGTGCTATTACTTCTACCCCTTCCCAGTAAGTTAATTCTCAAACTACAGCCTCACCCTGCAGTGCTGTAAAGGGCTTGAGGAGCATGGAACCTGCACATCCCAAATCCCACAACAGCCAGTGGGAGGACACAGAGGCCTGGCAGGGGGAGAGCAGGGACCAAGCAACAAACTGCCCGGTAGCTCTGCGATGCCAAGGTTTAGAAACAACTCAAAACTTCATGCAGTCTAAGTCTGGAAGACACAACAAATCAGACACCGCAGTGAGTCCCTAATTCCGGCCAGGCCAGCCAAGGCCCTGAGCTCCCCAGGACCAGGGTTGATATGGGATATGAACAGAAACAATTCCTACATCAACCTTCCCACACCTTCAGCCCCACGGACACAGCTGAGAACCTTCCAAAACCTTCAGCCCCAGGGATGTCCCTGAGGACCTTCCCAAAGCCAGAGCAGCAGCACTGCCCTCACAGGAGGCGCTGCCTTCGTTCCTCCAGCCGGGGGCCCTCATTAGCAGGTTCATCACCTCTCATTAGCAGGTTCATCACCCCTCATTAGCAGGGCCCGAGCCCACACCTGGCCCCAGGTCACTGTGGTCCCACAGGCTGCAGGGACCCTCAGGGACACACGGCCAAGGATCCAATTCCATACAGAATATAATCAACAGGCTTTAAAATTCCCTCTGTGAGGGAACCCCAGGCCTCTTGCTCACTCCATGAACAAGATGGGGTGGGGAAAGCAGGGAAGTAGCCCTGGGAAACTACAAGGGAGCTAAAATCCATATCTGCTCGTGTGGTGTCTAACCTATTTTATGCTAATATAATATACACAGAATTTTAAATTACACTATATACATGGAGTACTTCTTGAAATTCAGTTATACATTTTAAGATGTAAATAGATACATGTTCTAAAAGAGTAATTAAGCTGTCCATGCAATTAAAAAGCACGGGTTTTGTTTGTATATGATTTCATGCAGATTTTTCTTTATGGGTAGACCATGAAATATAGTGCTTTCTGACACCAGATATTTTTGTCTTTGCTTATTGATCCATATTTCTCCAACCTGTAAAAATCACTTACAAGCCAGGAAAGCCGCAAGGGCCAGACCAAGAGCCCACGAGTTCAGACACTGATGTGGGTTTCATATACACCAGAAAACAAACCAACAAAATGAAATCTATGTACTCCTAACCCAAAAATGAGAAAAAAAATCCCTCCAGCTATTCCCTGAATTCTAAATCTGCAGTATACAGTTCCTGCAGAAAAAAAAAAAAGCCAGGCTAGGAGAAAAAAAGTATACAAAAAATCTCCAAACAGAGAAACCATAAACGTGGGCATTCTATGACAGAGATATCTATTAATCAACTTCTGCTGCATGTATTTTATGTATTTAGCATGCACCTACAAGTTCCTCCAAAAGTACATCTGCAAGAAATACGTAATTTCTGTATTTTCTTTAAGAAACTCCCATAACCTATTCCTGCCTCTTTCCCAGCGTGTCTGTTCTCCTGCGCTCCCCTGCTCCCACCAGCGCTCCAGACTCTGGCTCACAGGTCTGAAATGTACTCAGCAACTTTAAAAAATGATGTCATTAAAAAAAACCAGCAAAACCTGCCCCCTTGGATACATTCACAGTACAGCACCTGAGCTCCCATCAGCCAGGGTTAATCCTATATATATTGGAAATAAACTAGCCACAAGCTGCATGGCATAAACATCTACAGCAGTTGAAAATAATGAGATTCTGCCTAGATAAGCTCTAATTGGGTGTTTAGATGGAACAATTAACCCTCCTGTGTGGGGTGTTGGGAGCAGCCTGAGGAGACGTCCCAGGTTTCTCTGGTGGCATTTCTGTGTTTGACCCCATGAATCCACCGGGTTTGGCTGCGGGGCCTCGCAGAGATGCTGACTGGGAACGGGTGGCTGCACGTTCAATAACCCAGGAAATCTTTGATGCAGCTATATTAGGGATGCCATTACTACACATTTTTTGATCAACAATACATCAGCACATTTTGCTACTGCTGTTAACTCTCTGCTGTGGTTCAGAAACAAATGCTTGAGGACATGTACTACTCCACTCCTACTGCGTGTACAAGAGATATGCTGCTGTATCCTCCATGGAATATGACTGCCAGCAATTAAAATGAATATTGAAGAGACAGAACATGGTTTGGGATGCATTTCCCTGGCTTTTGTGAAACATTTGTTCACCAGATTTGCTAACTCTCAAAATGCAAGCACACACGACAGGTCTGCTAATCCAGGGAATAAGCAAGGTATTGCTCCAAGAGATTGCAAGACAAGAGTGCTCTGCTTCGTACAAACCGGCTTTAGACAAGAAATCAGTACACTCTATGAACAACTCACCCACTCTGCCTAAGATCTAGAAAAATATCAGGTGATTAAAAACAAAACAGAAAAGATTTATGCTTGCAACCTTTTGAAACAAAGGCTCCTGAGTTGGGATTGTTTTTCTTCCCCTTCTGAGCTCTGACAGTCTTCAAAGACATAACCTTACAGCACAAGAAAATAAGATTTAAACACATCTGAAACAAAAGAGCCCAGTTGCTATCACACTGTGATTATCAGCACTGCTGCCAACAACCCACACTGGAGCCAGAGTCTCTTGGAACACTATAAATTCCCAGCTGCCTTAAAGAACATGTGCCTTCATCTATCTCTGAAACCCTGCAAGGTCGGGGGAAGGCTTGTACTTTGCTGCATATGCAGAACAAAAAATGTGCAGTGCAAATAAATAAATAAATAATAAAGTAGCAATATACTCAGGTTTTCTGAATAATTCAAGTCCCATTCTTGATGGTGACAGGAATACAACAGAGGTTGCCGGTTTGGGGATGCTGAGACAACCTAGTAGTGGGGACAGAGGGTTTATGATCTATATGAATCTGTCCAAGATGGGGTCCAGTTGATGAATTGTTCCTTTCCAGGCAGAGCTATTTGGGGTTTGGATGTTTACAACAGGATTTCCATTCCACAGAAAAGCATCACTGCTACACTTCTTATATCCATTAACAGATGTATTAATACAATACACTCTTCCATAATTTGTCCTTTCTTGTAAAATCCAAAAATACAGGGCCAAGTGCCCAGCAGCTTTACACACTTCCATGTAGACAGAGACATGGCTTGTACACATCTGCATTTGTGTGCACAAACATACACATGAGGAATTGATTTCCAAATATGGCCACACATGCAACATAAACATTTTTAGAGCAAGGCATCAATTTTTATCGCAGAAAAAAAAATCATAAACCAATTAATAGCAAGAGGCCTTTTCCTGCAATAGAGAACATAGTAGTAGGAGCATTTATAACTCCTCCACTTCCAATTCCCAACACTGACCATACAGTCACACAGAGAGCTTGACACAGCAACTGAGTCAGTGAAGTTGCCCTGTGAGCCCATTCATGTGACAGTATTTAAGACTCATATCTTTACTTTGTGTGGACACTCCACCAAACAGTGCACCAGAAATTGTTTAAAAAAAAAAAAAAAAAAAAGGAAGAGAGAAAGCAGCCCTACAGCCATGAAAATCTGACATAACAGTACATAATTCCATCCTCACTCAACACCTAAAACTGGAAGGCAACCTTGAAAACCCTTCAACATATGAAAAAAAGGAGGATGCACACCCCACCAATACACAACATGGAGCTCTTCCAAAAAAATCATATCTGCTTTCCCCAGAAATTCTTCCTACACAAATCCAGTGATACTGTGCCTAATCCTGCTGTTGACAACAATATTGGATTGCTGTTAGTGCCTGGCTTGTCCTGCAGTTCCAGCCTGAGAGTCCCTGGGGCAGTGACCAGAGCAGGGCTGCTCCCCAGTCCAGCTGCTCGCTGCGTTTGCTGCTGCAGACACCCACGTCCGTGCACTCTGTCATTTTTGCCTTCAGGACTCATTATCATTGATTACGACTCACAAACCAGAAAGAAGCCATGCAAACTAAATTCACAGAGCTCCCAAACCAGCCCCCAGTGTCCATCCGTCTAAACATATGGAAGTTTTAACACAGGCGCAAGTCCATGTGCCCACGTGTGGCAGCACTCACGTCTCCAAAGCTCTTCTCTTACAGCAGATTTACACCAGGACTTGCTTAGCACTTTGCTCATCCCCCTGCATCTCCAGTGGTCTTCCCTACATGAAGTTACCTGAATTTGCCTCCTGAATCCTCACCTTCTCTCCTAAAGAGGTGAGCAAGCAGCGAGGCACAAATCCCTTCTTCTTACCTCAGTTCAGTACTGCCATTAACTAATAAGAAAGCAGGGGTGGAAAACAGTTCTTTAAGTATGCTATTCACATAAGCCTCGTTTTTGCTGAAAGAGCACCAAAAATAAACCCCTCAAAAATCCAGTCTCTCATATTCTCATAGCTTATACCTCCATTCAGCTTCAATAAGCCAGCAACAATATTGCATGCCCAGACTCCATATCACTGGGATCACTGGGGCTTGAGTAAAGCAGGAATTTAGCCAGCACCTACTTAATTCCAAATTCATTTAATATCTCTATACCCCCTCCACAAATAAGCCTTACAACATTACGAGTTAATCAAGCCAGGCACTAGTGAAATATTTTTTTAAAAACCCTTAAATCTAATAGAAGATTACTGCATTCAACCGTAGAAACAATTTTAAGCCTAAATTTGGCAAGACACATTAGTTGTATATCGAGCTAATTACTTCCAAGTGTCCAGGAAATACAATTCAGTAATTACAGCTATGTTAGCTGGATGCAAGCAAAGCAAAAGGCAGAGCTTATTTACACCAAGTGGGTGAGTCACTCTGGCCATCCTACACAGCCCAGCCCTGCACAGACAGGCTTTGCTGAAGAGTGACCCAAATTCAAGAGCTAAAGGTGCTCAACGTGCCCTGACTGATGGTGTGAAGGATTTGAAGGCTTGTGAGCACTGACATGTGGGCACATTTGCAAGGCATCAGCACCCAAGGAGGCCAAGCTCTTGAGGAGCTCAAGTGTCTCTTTCTAGCACTAACAGGGAGGTCAGATTTTCCAAAATGCTCAGTCCCCAGTGCCTGCTTATGCTGTGCTGTCCTGGGAGCCAGGCCATGGGTGAAGCGACAGGGCTCCAAACCCTTCTGCATCCTGAGGGAAAACACCTCTCACTGACCACGGCAGCTGTGGAGAGCACTGTGCCTGATTTACAGCAGGAGCATCAAACCCGGTTCAGAGAGATGTGGGAAGCTGAAATGATGCAGCCAAGCCAGCTTGGTGAGCTGGCCAAAAAGCCTACAGAGATGGGGCTGAGCCAGCCACCACCACAAGCACAGCTCCAGCCCCTAAGAGCTTCCAGACCATCCCCACTCCAGGCCATCTCACAGGATGTGTTCGGGGCACAGTTTTTACAAGGCATTTTTCTCCTGGCTGAAAGCAGAGCTCACACTAAATTAAATGACGTTAAAGCCTGTCATCTGTATCCCCCACAGAAAAGATACTCCATCATCATTGTCAAGTGAAAACCTGGAAGCCGAGCAGGAGGCAAAATAACCCCTGCTCCCATCACACTGCTCTAAAAGCGCTTTGCTCAGCTGACAGCAGAAATGGATTTAGTAATGCAAGGGAAAAATACAACGTGGGACAGCATTTCCAGTTCAGCATTCTCCACCCCTGCATTTTCCACAATAATTAATAACCAAAGCTGTTAATGTTTAAATGATCCACGCTCTCCAGTCATCAATTCCTCAAGAGGCTTTCCAATGGGGCTAATACTATTAACTGTGTGGATGCCTGAGGATACAAACTGTTTAGTGGATGAAAGGACATTTCTATACTGTATCCAAACATTTAGGAACTCTCTTTTAAAGCTGAACTGGCTTAATAAAGCATTTTGGGTTCCTAAGGTTTGCGTAAACGTCCATGCTGTACTCCAGGGTTAAAGGGGAAAAAGGTTTTTCCCAACCCCCCAGTACTAATAGATTTTATCTATTGCTTTTCCCCATTCCAAAAGGGCCAGAGCATCCAACTATTTCCAGTCTTCACAGCAAACCGTTATCCAGGGAGAACAGGCAGGGATCAGCCAACCCCAGGAAAGCTGAGCAACAGGCATGGAGATGCCTTCTCTAGTTTCAGACAGCACTAGAAACTAAATCACTCCCAAACATGGCTCTGGGACTCTGTTTCTGTTTATTTGCTTAAGGCCTTGGGAACCTTTGCAGTTACCAACCCACTTGTCAGCACTTAAAGCAAGAAAGAATATTTTAGCATGGAATTATAATCATGATAATAACCAGTTTTCCTGCCCTTCCTTCTCCAGCCTCCCCCTGCCCACTCCCCCATCCCAGGATTAACACAGACGAAGGAAGCTTTTAAGACCAAAGCAATTTCTCAGTTTCTTTCTTCCTTTTTTTTTTTTTTAGCTTAATTTTCAAAGAGCCAGGGGTACAGAAGTTCATCCTGCCTGTGTGTGTTTCCCTATCTGTCCCCCTTCTAATAACTTTTGAAACCCACTAATTTCAAGTAAATTTGACAGCAGGGCAGAGGTCCCCACAGCACCAAGTCCCAGAAGTTCAGTGAGGAGACGAAGTGAAGAGGCGCCTGGCTTCTCTCACCTCCCACCACAGGGAGGGCTGGCTGTGAGCTCACACCTCATTAGACAGCACAAACCCACAGAGGAAATCAATTACAAGATAAAAGTCCATCGGAAACCAGCCTTCAATCATCTTCCTGCTCATGCAACTACTTGATTCTTAATTCTTCTGACAGCCTAATAACAAGGGCTGCTGTGGCCCTTCCTTGGGCAGCAGAGGAGTAAATACATCCAGACCCACAAAAGGCATCCTTGTCTCCTGCACCACTGCCTGTGGCCTTGTACTGAGAGGGAGTAAGGGCAAAGCATCATTAAAATGGTCACCAGGTGCAAAGAGACTGAAGGATTTGTTTTTTTAACTGAATGGGTTCAGGGCCACATGCTTGATTGCAAACGTGAACCAAAAAATGGATGTTTTCCCCAGCAGGCAAAGTTCAACCCATTCAAACCAATACTTTGGAAACATTGAACTTTTCCTGAATGTTTTCGTCTCTCATTCCTTTTCTTTGTTGCTTCAGATGCCAGGGAGGTACTTCAGATCACTACTTATGTCTGCACTACCAGGCTCTGCATAAGACATGGACACTGCCACGTGGCTACTGGCCAAGGGCTGCATTTCCCCAACCTCACCACCCATGAGCTGAGCTCCCACTCGGACACAACAGACTTCCCTAAACAGCTCCCAGCCAGCAGTATCAGCTACACTTGCCAGAAGGATTTAAAACAAAACAAAATCCAACAAAAAGCAAAATAACTTTAAGTGCCTTACTGACAGCTGGGCTCTTTCTTTTTCCACTTAGGGACTCATTTCTCTAAAACAGAGGCTTCATTCTTCAACATAAGACTTCAAATACATGGAAAATCTGAACCAGACCTATCATACCAGGCTACAGTTTCTAGCGGGATGGTTTAATGGGCTCGTTGAAAGCATTCTTCAAATGTTTCATTCCTACCATTCCTTTCCCTTCATGGTTCTTCTTTATGGACAGATTCATGGGAAACAGGGCAAAATGGTCTGCAAGGATCAGGCAAATATGTCTGAGCATGTCATGAGTTCTGTTATCGCCAAGGCTGCAGATTGATTTCTTTCTGTTTTTTCTAATACACATGGCACTTGCTGTTCAAACAGACAAACCCAGACTAGCTGCAGATAAGCAGGGACTAACTGAGCTAGTCCCAGGGTGCAGTGCAGGCTGTGCAGCTCCACAGCTTATGGATAACTTGGGTCCAACTATACGAGCTGTGGAGACAACGACAACTGCCACTGTATCTCTCTGTGGAGCACAAGGGAGTGCATTTCCCTAGAAAGAAAACTGGGAGGTAAATTTGGCAAATGCCTTCTCTAGTAAAGGAGGCAGGCAGGTTCTCTGGCCAGCCAGCAAAATTTGCCTCCCCTCCCACCAATTTCTCCAGGATCCCTGAATCACTTGTACATGTATAATGTATACTTATATACATATAATGTATGTACAGCCTTTATTTTTCAGGCTGAATGCTTGAAACCATCCCATCCCCCTCCCAACTTTCAAATAAATTGTTGAGGGCAAAAAACAACCCTTAAGGAGCACAACAGGAAACAACCAGGTTTTAAGCGGATGAATGTCTAAGTTTGTGAAACTCAGGATACCAGTAACTTGAATCTCAAGTCTCGGGCATCTCTTCCCAGATTTACAGTTCACAGCCATCCTACCAAAGTGCATAAATGTCAGCATCAGAGAAAGTCTCAGACGGTAGTTCCTACTACAGTGGAAAAGTCTTCTTTATAGGTATTACCTATAAAGAATTCTGATTTGTGCACGTCTGTTACTAACTATGAACTCAATTGTTCTGCTCTTCAGCACAGTGAAGACACTGGAATTGAGCCATCAGTTATATACAGAGGAGCTCAAGGAGTTGCTAAATGCTTAAATGCTGGAGATTCAAGGGGTGGTTCTGCTTACCTGAATGCAAACTGCAGGAGGAGATTTGGATTAAGAAATGACTGCAGCTTTAAGAGTGCTCTGCCTTCGTAAATCAAAGCCAGACACTCAACCTTACAATGTCCTTTTCCTGTGGTTCTATGTGTATTCCCACCAAAGAACGTGCACCAGTGTCTGGGGCACTGGGTGGGGGCCCTGGGAAGGGAGAGGACTGCAGTTCAGGTGGGGAGGACCAGGAGAGGAACACCACAGTTCAGGTGGAGAATCCGAAGCTGAAATACATTACAGTCTCGAGAAATCATCTCATGTAACTGGTAGTACAAATTGGCTTTAAGAGACATCTCAGCTGGCACATGTATTCCCTGCTGAACAGTGATACCTATTCAAATGATCAAAACCTGTCAGTTCTTAAATTCAGGATAAATCCCAGACCTCAGAAACAGGCAAATGAAAAAAAAAAAAAGTTCAAAAGCAGTAAGACAGCAAATGCTACTCTCAGGACCAATCTCTCTGATATGCCTCAAGCTTGCTAACAGCATTCTAATGCCACAGGCATGTTACTTTCCTTTACTCTCGTATTTTATTTCAGCAAAGCCCTGTCCTAATAACTGATTACCAAATACCAAACAAGCTGTAGTGTTATCTTGCTAGCTGGTGAAATATTTAGGTCCATTTAAGTGCCATGCAAAAATGAGTCTGAATATATGGGCTACAGCAGGCAGAAATAGGAGTTTTGCATTCAGAGACAGGAATATCCTACTGAGACCCATTCCTCACTCCCGGAAAGCGCGTGTGCCCTCTCCCCAAATCGATGCAAAGCAGTAGCGCCGCTGCCATAGGAGAAAACTCCTCCTTCACATTTAATGTGGAAATTACCATTCCTCCACCACTCCTTTCACAGGCATGTCCTCCCCTCTGGCCAGGCTCTCCTGAGGAAGTGCCCCCCTGTAGAGAAATGAGTGCTCTGCAGAGGTGATGTGTGTCTGTGAGCAGAGGGAGGTGAGGTGGGGAGGAGGAATCCCGCTGATTCCCCGGCTGTGGGCAGAGTGCCTGCTGCACCTCCAGGGATGGAAGGGGCAGAGGACACTGCAGCCATGGGAGAGGGTCACTGACAGCCACCCCTCCCGTCCCTCCACATCTGGCACATGGAGCAGCACACGGGAGTGCTCAGCACCAGGAGCACCCAAACACGAGGGGCCCTTCTAAGCGCACAGAGGTCGTGGTGGCTCCTGACAGCCCCTGCCCAGACACTTGACTGCACTGAGGAAACCCCAACCACCCTGCTGCAGTGGCATGAATGGTGCAGCTGTCCCTCAGAGATCACTGCCCACCCACTAGGGCAGGAAAGGCAAAAAATGCAGATACTGGGTTCTCAGTGACAAGAAAAAAACACCAGGGAAAAGGAGTGTTTGCTATTTGGTACATCTCAACAGAAACATTCAGTCTGTAATACACCAGATTCCTTACAACCATTGTAACCTCCTCCTTTCCAACCCATGCTGTTTAATTTTTCAGGAATATGTAAGCAGGTTTTTAAAAACTGCCCGATGTTTTTTTTAGGATCATCGTCGACTTCAAAAATCAAAATCCACATTTTCAGAGCTGTGACATACACAAACTTGCTTCAGCTTTTTCTAATGGCATTCAGAGACACAGAAACCACTGTCAGGAGAGACAGCACTTTAACTCACTCCAGGGCTTCATGTTCCTGCCCCACTCCATCCTGTGTGCTTACAGCACCTAAGGATATATGGGAAATGGGAACAACCCACCAAGATAATTTTCAAACCAAAGAAACTAACGAAATTTCTGCCCTACCCAAAGGAGAACAACAAAGTAATTGCAAGTTTGGCCCTTAATCATTGTTTGCTTCCAGACTGAAAATGTCCTCTGGGTCTGACAATGAGGATCTAAAATAGCCTTCAAACACCAGTTTTTGAAAGATTTTTGTTGGACTGCAACAGCTCAGGGTCTGGATAAGCATCCAAATGTCTAAGTCATGCTCTGAATCAAACACATGTGCCACAGCAGTTGCAACGCACCTACAAGTCTCGATCTTTACACACTGATGAAGAGTATCATTTGAATTTCTATCAAGTGTCCAAAATTTCAGTGCCTGAAGTCCCACATTTGCAGCAGCTGCACAACTGGAATCATCACCGATTCACAGGCTGTTGTTCTTTCAGCAAAGTCCTCTCTGGTCTTCCGTGTGAGACAGACAGTTAAGTTTGACTTTATTTGCATGACGCTTGCCAAGACCAGTGAATTGGGAATTAATAGCTCCCACTGCTCCCACATTGCAGCCAATTTTACTGCATTCACTCCAGCACATCTCAATGCACAGAGGTCAGATGCAATTTTAATGAGCACCTCTACTCTTCTATTTATTTTAATACCTTTACTGCCCCATCAAGTTTATAATTATTAAGCATATTATAATTACAAAGAATTAAAGACTCTCCTTAAATGTATCCCCCATTATTTTATAATCAATTAAAATTAATAAAATTGATTGTAAAATCTCATGTCTGGTGTACAGTAATGTCTATTCTCATCATTACACAAAGCTCTACTTCAGTAATGGCCAACTACAAAGATTTCAGTACTATCAGAAGGTCTATAATAATCCATTTTCTTTACCGATCTTCTGATACCTCAATCCCTTCCTCAGAGTACCATTAATGCCCTGGTCTGCCAGGCTTGTTCCAGAGCCAGCTGCAGAGGGCTGCCAAGGGAGCTGACATGTGGCACCACGTACAAGCAAATCCCACCTCATCCCAGCTGTGGCCAAGCCCTGTTGCTCCAACTGGGCAGAACGTGGGCAGACATGGGATCCTGGGAGCACAGTGGTCTGCTTCCCTTTCCAGCCTAGGTTCCCCACTTGGTAACAGTGAGAAGAAGAACTCAGAAAAGCAGCACTTTCCCAACTAATCAGACTCAGGATGTTCTGCTTATATCCTCACTTCCCATCACCTAGAGACTTTGTGCTTTCCCAGCTGCTCAACCACCTCCACTCACAGCTCTGCTGCCTTACAGCTGGGGGTTTCCTTGGCAATTATATCTCTTCAGTTGCTGAAAGCATCAGAAAATGACCCCCAAAGACCTCCTTTCTCCGTAAGAGCAAAGAGGAGCTGGTGGAATCACAGAGGTAATACAATTTTCAGTGTAAGTACATTACCTCATGGAACTTCTTGCCACAGAGTCCTCCCAGGGCAAACAGTTTGACAACCACTCAGTGTCTGTACTGCACAGCTCAGCACTCACCAGCAGAGAAAGAAGCTGGAACAAATGTCACCCACTGGGCTAGTCTGGCCTTTTCTTTTCCTATTTTGGGGCTATTTTGGGAGAGAAGGGTCTAGAAAATGAACTGCCAAGAAAAATGATGCTGTGATCTCTGGGAAACCAGAGTTACAAGGTGAGGACTCATGTGTCTGACTCTACCCAAGCAGAACGGGCTTGCAAAGGGGAGTCTGCACCATCTGACTGCAGAGCTGATGCACCAAGGTCTTCAAGAAAATGAAGAGGCAATCTATAAAACATCGCCCCAAGCCCCAGAATTTCTGTAAAGCTGATGGAGCTAAAAAGAACTCTCTTCCCACTGAATTTCCCTGGGAGGAACTTTGCTTATTAATTATACAAACCAAAGCTGACTTGCTAAACTTTGTGACCAAGCGAACACAGAACTGGGCGTTACTCACTGCATTTTGCTTTTGTCACCCCGGTGTGCAGTTTGGTTTCTCTATGCTTCAGCTTCCTTCATTATTTTTATGCTTGAGGGGTGGTGGATGTATTTTGGCCGGGGCATTCCACTGGCCAAGCAGAGAGGAATCGTTTTGGTCTGTGTTTCTGCAGCACCTTACACAGCAGCTCCCCAAACCTCGGCAGTTCAGCTCTAACTGGGAACTCGGCAGTTCAGCTCTAACTTCTGCAAGGCAGAGCACACTGTGATTAGGGGCTCCTTGAAACCACCTGATTTTCCTAAGCATCTGAGGGCACTGGAGCAAAAGGCTTGATGTGTCTGCTATCACTTCCTAATGTGTATCGCCAGCTAATGGCAGCCACTTTAATGATGGCGCTGTGCAGATTGCAGGCCCTTTTAGCACTTGTCAGGCTGCCGCTCGGAGCCTCCGCTGCTGCTCTCACTGACACGGCTCTCCACGGAAATGCTCTTCTCTCTGTCAGCTCTGGGGCGTGATTGGAGATGCTCCCATCGCAGTCAATGAGTGTGAACTTCCCCGTGCCACGGGGCCTCGCCACAAGTGCCTCAGTGTGGGAGGTGGCACTTGGCAGTGTCAGCTCCACCGCAGCAGCCGCCGGCTCAGCCGCGCTCCTCCCCAGCGCTCCACGGCAAGGCACTGCTCTGGCTGAATCCCCGCTCCCCGCAGGAGAGGGAAGAAACCCAGAGTTACATCACAGGGATCTCACGGGGAAGGCGATCTGCTTACTCAGAGCAAGCTTTTTATTTTTAGAACTCGCTGGAGGAGGCAGTGGCTATATAAATAAAAGGCTGCTCTGATTCTGAGTAAGCACAGTGCCTGCACAGCTTCTGTCATCACAATGACTGAATAATTCCCCACCCAAAGGATGGAGTGGGAGTCCACAGCAAATGCTCTCTGTGTGCAGCATGGAGGCGTGGGAATTTCATTGGAAGTGCTCCGGCTTCAGAGCTGGACACGAACATGAGCAAAGCACGTGGCTACAGAGACTCTTCTCCTTGCACAGTGCCAGCAACCAGGGCCTCAGTGCTTTCAAAGAAGGAAATCAAACCACTACAGCCCCACGCAACAGGATCCCAGAAAGGCCTTCATGATGCAGGCATCTCCTCTTGCAGAACAGGCATTCATGAAGCCTATACCAGTCTGGAACAATAAACCTCTCCTTGTGGGCAGGACCTACGCCATCTCCTCATGCAGTCCTCTCCAACGGTACAGAGTTCAGTGACTAGAACTCTGGAGAAAGCCTGAGAAGTGCTGGTGGACTCCAAGGTCCTTGGAGAAGGGCAGGGTTTGTACCCTGAGGGGTTGAAAATTCATAACTTTGATACCCTAAGCAAATCTCCAGGGTCATTTCTATCTGCGTATTGATACATCTCCTTGCTTCGCTTCTGCAGCAGGAGGTTGGTCTAGCTGTTCTTCAACACTTCTGTCAGCTGTGGAGTAATAACCAGCCTAGGGAAGAGCAGGCTGGGCTCTAACTAAACACTCACTATTTCATCTACCTTCCAAAAGAACAAATACATAAAGTAGCTGGAAACATCATCCCTGATTGCAGTTACATGCAATATACCTTGCAGTTAATCCTGAGCACACCAACACCAACATTTCCCATTTATGGGCTCAGACTTCTTTTTTCTCTCTCTGAGCTATTTCCTTACCCTCCCTGCAACAGCTCCATCCTTCCAAGCAGTTCTCCCAGCTGAACAGGCCCTGAAACAGCACAGCTCTGCTTTCCATCCAAACGGGCACAGTTCATTGTTAAAAGCATTATAGTTCATCTGAGCCTAATAATATTTGAAAGCAATAAATAAATTCATTGTTCTCAAAATGAGTAGGCTTAGGAGAATTTGTGATGTGGCAGGATCCCCATCAGGCAGGGACATGACAGCATTTTGCACATCCTGCTGCTGCTGGTGCGCTCAACCCTCCTGGTACAGAGACCCTACGCCCTGCAGATTTCTGCCATGGCCCTTGCAGAGTTACTTTCCAATGTGACAGCTTTTTTTAGTGGATTTTTAAATCACTGGCTAATCCTACTAGCTGTGTTTAGTTAATCTGGAAACAAGAAAAGACAAGGATTGGGTCTTGCTGAGCGTCCAGCAGTCTCCATGGTACGTGCAGTTCATCCAGCCAGAGACATTTCTCCTTCACAGCCAGTGCAGTTCTTCACTCTGAGTTAATGGGTATTAGGAGCACTCATACATGTACTGGACATGTACCCTAACACATGCTTCAAATCTAACAACAGGAAGGCTTCAGTTGGGAATTCTTTCAAGAGAATCATTAAGTACATCCATAAATCTTGTTGAGAGTCGAGCCTACATTTTGAACTCTAGTCACTGATGGTTCAAATCCAAATTTACAACACTTCCAAGCTTCCTTAAAAGGCAAAAAGAAACAAACCTGCAATAAAATTAATGATCACTTGTGTTTACATTTCTGTTGGTGTACTTCAGCAAGTAAGATTATATCCATGTATTCAGAAGTCAGAGACACATTATTCATACTGCTATCAGTTCAGGACTGCCTGCCATGCTCTGCTTTTGTGCTCAGTTCTGCACTCAGTTTGTAAAACAGCCTTTACTCGGAGTCACACTAACAGCAGCTGCAGAGGACAGACTCAGCAGAGCCAGAGAGAGACAAGTCACCATCAGATGTGTCCCCACCATCCTGAAACGTCCATCCAGCCACTCCGAGCTTGGCTGTGCATGTTTTGTGGTGCAGCAAGAGAAGGTGGCTGCTCCTGTGCTACAAGGCCAGACAACCAGAGCTACTCTGAATAAAGCCTCGTTCCAAGAGCATCCCATTATCCACACAATTTCTCCTGCTCTACTATTTCCTGGCACCATAAAAGAAGGTGGAGTTCAAACAACCACTGTCCACCTGGGAATACACTTTGTGATTCCTTACTACATATTCTCTTATCCCACAGGTATTTATCCAGCACCAGGACCAGGTTCTGCTTGAACAGATTTGTGTGCCAGAGAAATCAATTGGTCTTTCCTTTTTCTTGTTTCTTGTCCTCCCTATAAACTCTCATCTCCATCTTCTGTAATGGCAAAGAGGTGAGAACCTGCCAGAACTCGTCCCCCAGCACAGAGCCCTCGACAAGCTCTCTGCCTCTACCAAAATATGGGGCTGCTGATGGTACTCTGCTAACAAGTCTGCTCTCACGAGTCATTTCAGACTACTGGCAAAGCTCCTTGACTTTAACTAGTGAGCTCCAAGGTACACTCGATGGCCACAGGTTTGATAGTATCTGAACCAGGTGTCGCCCTGAGCAAAGGAGAAGGAGAAGGCAGGATTAATGACTGCCTCCATGAATTATTCAGAACTCTTTGCCATTCCAGAATGAAAGAAATCGGGCAGTTAAGACCCAGAAAGAATATAAATATTCCCTTATTTATTCACAGACTATTTGTTCATTCCTCCAACACTAAAGTACATGAGAAAGAGCAAAGCATTCTATACCTGACATAAATCATTTCTATTTCTTAAAGCGCCTCTTTCCCTGCAAATACAATAATAGAAGTTAAATCTATTATCATAAACTTTGTTAGAAAGAGGTCCTAACCTCTCAGGATGGGATACAGACCCTATTAAATATAGTTGAAAATATATCCTGGTTTGGCAGAAACTCATTTTTCACTTCTTACCAACCAGCATGAGAACTAAATTTATGCCTCAGTTAGTTCAAACATTGCATAGAGAATGAGGCAGGGCTGTACAATGAAGATAAAATCCTGGCTTGGCTGAAGCCAATGGCAACAGGCCCATCAGCTCCCAGGGAGCTCCTTGAATCACAGAAAGAGCTGAGGAGCTCCTTCCCAGGGATGCTGTGTGGTGTGTTAGGAGCACCCTAGTGCTCATCCCTCAGGCGCCACAAAGCATTTGGGACACGTGAGGAGACACTCTTTGAGAGAAGATGGGGAATATTTTCTTGGTCATGCATTACTTTGCCATTTGGGAAAGTCATGTTCTCTGTCTGTTTCAGACTCCCTGTGTAAACTTGGGATGCTGATTTTTCCCAGGGTTTGTACTTCTAAAATGCTCAGGAAAAGCAGTTGTCCCCTGCACAGCAGTGCAGTGACAGTGAGTCATCAAAGAATGACAACCAGCAGAACAAAATTCAATCAGGATGGGGACTAGACATTCCTGGTGGAACTCATCTCACCTGATTTTAGCCAGCTTCCATTGCCAATGCAGAGAGGCATCATTGGAGAGGGTTCAGCTCCCCCTCATCATCAGACGGGAGTGACCTTCCACAAGTCCTCAGCCACACAGGGACATCAGCCTTTAAGCAACTAAAGTTAGGTAAGATAAATCCCACCTTCAATAACAAGAAACGACTTTCTGGTCCCCAACCTACAAAACGTGTTCAAGGCCACTAAAGCTGCTCATTCAGCTGCTGGCTCAGGTTGCAGCTCTGAGTTCCTTGGAGCAAGTCATAAAATTCAGGTGGAAACAACAGGATGAGGCCACATAATAAAATGAAGCATGTGCCCTCTGTGCATGAAGCTCTGGCTGAGGAGGAAACCTCACCTTCCCCCTCCTCGCTCTGGAGGGCCTGGCTTTGCACCTCAGTAGTCTTGAAAATGGAAAAGGTATTGAGAGAAGTATTTTTAAAATCACACTATTCTCATGCGAAGGTTTTTAGTAGCATGACCTCCATTATTAATCAGAACAGAATGCAAAACATCTTCAAGCAGCCCTTCTAAATAGCAATGTTTATCTGTTCAAAGAAGCAATTAAGGAGGCTCTGGGTTGTAAAAACACTGAATACTATTTCCAGTTAAATGCAAGGACATTCATTACAACTGTCATTATCTCAGGAGGACTGTAGCTAACACCACTGAGCTGACAAACCTGTCCTGAGCACATTACCAAAGTCACCTCTCAGCTCTGCACATGCCGGGCAGCAGCGAGTCCTTGGCTCCCCTCCAGCCTCCCCCCAAAACGATGAACACTCAGGTGTCTCTGCACCATCAGAGACCATTTACTGAACTTCCCTGTTTATGATTTTATCTCCCACCTAATTACAGCTGAAATAACATAATAAGATTTGTTCTCCCTGTTCGAGTCTGATATATTTAATAGATTTTTCAATATTGGTTTATCCAGCTATGTCAAAATGACAGCCCCACTTAATGTTAATCAGAGGTTGCGTGTGAGCATCAACGTTGAGCTCAGCACAGCTCAATGGAATTATCTGAGTTGCGAGACACCGTCGATATGTTTTGATCTCTGTGTCAAATGAATTTGGTTCCTTGTTAATTTTTTCCCTTTATGTTTCACTGCTGTTTAATTGTTTTGTCATCTGTGTGTACGCTGCTCTATCTAATTGCAATATTGGATGTTCAGGCAAATCAGAGGGCATGGTGTAACATTCATTGTTACTGAAGATCAGGTATTTTTCTTGTACCTACACACCAGCAGCACACGGTGTGAATATGCCTGGAAAGCCCAGCTCCAGCTTCCAAGGAGCTGTTAAAAATCATTCTGATGGTTCTCCAGCATCACTCAGCTACCAAAAAGTATGATTAAACAACCCACAGGGCTTTGGCATTAAACAGTGAGAACTACCTGAACTTAAACCAACACGTAGCCAGCCTGAGAACTTCACCATGCACACAAGTCAGGGGTAAAGGGGAAATGATCTTGAGTTCTTGTACAGAGCTCACCAAGCCCACCCTTCCATGCTCAAAACACATGATCAAACACGAGGGGCTGGAAGGAATGAGCACAGACCTGCAGACCAGGAGTGAAGAGAAGCAATTGTATCCCCCAAAACAGCAGTTCTCTTAAGTATATTGGTCTTAGAAATAAGGGATGATCAGCAGGGAAAATCCTCTCACCCACTCATTAAATGCTAATTTAAGGGCCTGTTCTAACTGCACCAAACAAATTCCTGTTCTTCGTGGCCTTTAATTAGAGCATGAACATTTCCCTAAGGAACCCACGTGCAGTGTAGATTCAGTGATGGGGTGACAATAATTTTTCCATCTCTAAATTAAAACTTCCCAGCAAGGCTGACTTTGTTTTAAATAAGTGATTTCTTCTATTGACACAGACTCATAGAAAACACCTCTGAGACCATCGAGTCCAGCTGTTCCTCCAGCACTAATCAGCCCACCAATAACCCATGTCCCCAGGTGCCACATTTACATGTCTTGTACATGAAGTATCATATCAGGATCACCATGAGAAAGCTGAATCAGACCTGTATTTAGATTCCCTATTTTATCAAAATTTAACATGTGAAAGTGGATTCACAGAGATGTGTTAGCACACAGATCCAGTCACTCAGCACTGAGCAGTCGGGGTCTGGACGCAAACATAGTCATCATCACACAATATATTAAAATTTAACTTAAATGAACCAGCAGCAGGAAGCTGAAGACAAAGCAGCTGAAAGACAGTCCTGTTTGATACATGTCACTGTCAGAATCTTTGAGAAGTGTCAGACAAGCCAACACATGGTCTATCCATCATGAGACTCTCTTTGCATTGACTGACAGATCATATGAAGCACTTGTAGTTAACTTGGGCTTAAAATGTCATCAGGGGATACTTAAAACTTACCTACTACAGTCTGCTTTGCTTAGCCTGGGTAATAGTTTTAGAGACCCAAATATATACTTGCCCCTGATCTCCTAATAAATCATAATTTGGATGCAATGTTGAATGTACTTGAAAGGCCAAAGCAGACAGGGTGGGATCAATTATCAGAAATACATCAATAATTTCATTTACTCCTCTAGATCTGAGATGTAGGATGCTTCCTGGGGCAAAAGAGCCAGGAAATCAGTCAGATGGATTTGGGGGATAGATGTTTTCTTCCCTAGTTCCAATAATCAGCACATCCATAGCTGTGACATCTGTTTTTCAAATGTTCTCTGAACACACAAATTAATTTTCTTGCACGTTGTAACCCAAACAGCCCTTTCTCTAACAACGCACTCCAGCAAAAATCTGTGAGTCCAGCAAAAGCTGGAGTTGAAGGATCATGTTCAAAAAGCTAACCAGGAGCTGCTGGCCTGTCCTGCAGCCACTCAGGCTTTCCAACAACTTGGTCTCAGAGTAAATTCAGATATTTAGAATTCAACGAATGCCATGAGACTATTTCTGGGAATAACACCAACAACACGAATAAACAGGACCAGATCTCAGATGAGGAAAACTAAATTACATTTTAATTGAGCAGCCTCTGTCATGATCTTCCAAAATCGTGGTGGGAGGAGGGGAGCTCAACTCGAATAGCCTTTTAAAACCCTCATATTTGGAAAATTTTGAGCAACAACTCTGTGAGATCTGAGTTGAACCATCAGTGCTCAAACTGGACAGTTCAAAATCAAGAGACACTTCTAAAACCACGAGACACTTCTAAAACCACCAGCCCCGAGGCTTTACTCCGACAGCTTTATTCTTACGCTCCTCTCAGCTGCAGCCAAATCCCAAAATGTTTATCAGCAACTCTCACAAGGCTTTGCTGTTTTACTAAATCAGCCTTTAGACTCTTCCTCTACATCATCAAGCAGTATCTCAGAGCCACATTTGGGGCTCAGCTCCACGCTACACATCACAGCAATACCCCCAACCACTGTGCCTGGATGCCAAACAAAAAAAGAAACCCACTGGTTCCCCCTGCTCCTGTGGCAGAGAACTTTGAAGGCAGCTGAGGAGCTGTGCCTGGTTCTGGAGCCCTTGCCGGATGACGGTAACGCGGTTTGGGCTCCACAGAGCTCTGTGTGCTGGCAAGTGTGAGCACGGCTGGGGCTCATTTTGCAAGGGTTGTTGCAAAGCACACGAGGGAGGGCTGTGCACGGCCAGCCCAGCTTCCCCCCTCCCTCACAGCCACCACGTTCGCCTCAGACAAACACATATTTTTGTCTCCCAGGTGAACATTTCTTTTTTCCCCCCTTAACAAAACAGGAGGCAGCTGCTCCAAGAGGAACCAATTTTGCTGACTGCTGAAGTGGAATCTGCTCAGGTGGCACATTGCACACAGGGAATCAATCAATCATAAACCACAGGATGGTTTGGGTTGGGAGGGACTGTCCAGACCATCTCATTCCACCCCCTGCCATGGGCAGGGACACCTTCCGCTAGCCCAAGGTGCTCCAAGCCCCGTCCAACCTGGCCTTGGACACTTCCAGGGATGGGGCAGCCACAGCTTCTCTGGGCAACCTGTGCCATTGTTCCCCAACCCTCACAGGGAACAATTCCTTCTCAATATTCCATCTAACCCTGCCCTCTGGCAATGGGAATCCATTTCCCCTTGTCCTGTCACTCCAGGCCCTTTTAAATGGTCTCTCTCTCCATCTTTCTCATTGGCACCCTTCAGGTACTAAAAGGCATAATTAAGTCACCCCAAAGCCTTCTCTTCTGCAGGCTGAACAATCCCAGTTCCCTCAGCCTTTCCTCATAGGAGAGGAACTCGGGAAGCTGCTTCCTATGTGCCAGTCCATGAAGCAAAGTACAAACCAAACATTTCTAAAGCTTTCCCCAGATCCAGGTGTAACCCAGCTTAAAGAAAAATTTGTGCCAAATCATAACCCCTCACCTGTCCCCTTCTCTCCACAGGAATTCCTGCACCTGAAAACTGTCACCCTCACCCGACCCATCCTGTGATGGCCACCCAGAGCCACCACTGTGCCCAGGGCCCCTCACCACCACAACACATAAATCCACCCTCTCCCATCCTCCAGCATGGTAGGAGATCCCTGCCCAGAGCGTGGCCATGGCAGGTTTTGTGGCCAAGGCCATTTGCAGCCATAAGCAGAGGAGAGGACACGGGGGCTGCTCTCGAGTCCAACAAAGTCAATAGGATTCTTTCTCCTTGCATTAATAGGTTTGGGGTCAGCTGTTAGACAAACAGGTCAATAACAGTATCAATAATTACAGGTGCAGCCAAGCGTGGACCTACGCTGTTAGAGGTATTAAAGGCCGATTCCAAAGAGCACAGCAGCTCTTCCTCTCCCTGGGAGGCCAGGGGCAGATGTGCACCCGCATTATCCCAGCAGATACTATCTTACTGTGCTCCAGAAGGCCAGAAAGATTAAAACAAGTTGCCTGAGGTGACTCAGTAGGTGACCAGCAGTGTTGGGCAATTTCAGCTGTGCCCCTTCCTTCCTTTGCTCAAGACACAGGGGTTCCCATCCCGGGAACAAGCCCAGGATTAAACAGGCCTGTGTGCTTCTGAATCAAAAGACAGCAAGAGCTTTTCTCTTGTTACTTGGTCTTGTTTTACTTGGTGCTCTTTGTAGTGTTTTTCAGAAGATTTAAAACAAAAAATGTTCACTGAACTTCTTTTTTGCACTGGCTCTTTTGCATTTAATATAAGGGTTTACCTATTTGTATTTCAAATGGAATTTGAAATGAACACAACTGTATTTAATTCCTTGTTATTACACTGGCAACATCAAGGGACATCACTGCAGCTGTTAGAGGTTTGCTACCGAGTCAGAGAGCATGGGCTCATGTTGCTCCTGAAGCTCAGGGCAGCCATCCAAGGCTCCTGCCAAGCACAAGATGTGGAGATGTAGATGCTGGAAGGAGGGGAAGGAGATGGGACAGAGTGGCAATTTTACCAAAGCAGCATTTTAATGTATTTCAGTTGTCCAAAATGGTACCTTAAACTCACCACCATTACCTTGGTTTCCCAACCAAGACAGATCCCACACGTTCATGCACCTCATGTGCTGTCTGTATGGACGTGCTCCCTCTCCTCCACATCCACATGAGCTAAACTGTCCCACTTCCTCCTATGGGGCCGTGCCAGACACATCCTGGTCTTCCCAGTGAGCATCACAACTCTGCTGTTTCAAAAAAATTTGTTCCCTTTGGAACAAGTCTGATGTTTAAGCAAATGAGGGAGCCAACATCCAGTCATCACTTAGGACAAAATCCTGCCAGGCTCCAAGAGCAGCCCAGCCTGGCACAGAGACAATTCTTGCAGCTTAACTGATTATTTTTATTTGTTCTCTTACCACTCTCCTCACCATCTCCAAAATGCAATAGGCAATGGCCAGCTGCCCATGCCAATGCCACTGGCAAACATTTATTAGAGTTCTAATTACTGCCAGTGGTGGAAAAAGGATGTCAAATCTAATCCTGGCAAACACTGGGGTATGTAAACCTGAGCTTTATCATGCTCCCAAATGCCCCGGATGGGATTTCTTCTGTCTTTAGATGTGGGGTTATGGCAGCATGTGCATCAGCTACTGGCAGCAAGGGGTCCTTCCTGTTTAGTCCTTCAAAGGTTTTACAGCTCCCTTACACTGCCCAGGCCGCCCGGTGAAGCCACTTAGTTTCCCTCCATAAATACACTCACCACTGCAGCACTAAGGGCCACAGCACAGGACAGGGTACCCCCTTCCTCTCTAAATGGGTTTGGAAGAGCAAAGGAAGATCTGCTTAGATTTAAAACCCAGGCCCAAGAGTCATCTCCGCAACAAAAAGGTTGCCTGGGTATTTTAATTTCCAGTGTTTGGATTTTTATAAGGTAGTCTTGTGAGAGGGTGACTCTGTCACATTCACCTGGCAGAAGAGCTGCACGCATTTTAGATACATGAAGAGACACACACAGGTACCTTTCTTCATTTACATATATAAATAAAACACACCAACATACCGGAAATTGAAAAGCAAAATATATACATATATTTTATATATATATATATACATATATATATATATATATGCACACACACACACATAACCTCTTCCCTGCAGTTTATTTTTACATCTAACAGTCCTTTTGCTTCCTCAATACTGGAACACAGAACTACATCTAAGACCCACAGGGTTAGAGGAAGCGCTAAAAAAAAAGCAACCAGTAATAAACCAAAATCCATAAAAAAATGGATGCTTGTGTGCTCAGATGTTGTTAGTAACAAAACCTTACCTTTGACCCCAGTTCCCCATCCCCACCTTCCCCTGAGCTCCAGGCACAGCACACACAGGCAGTGGTTACTGAGCAGCAACATCCTTCTCCCTCTGCTCAGCAGAGGATACATCATCCACATGAACAATGTCCTGTTTGGAAGCTGTTTGGGTTCCTGGGCAATGCAAACACCCATCCCCACCCTGAGCTCTCACAGCCTCCAGTAAACTTTGTAAACCACCCCCAGGAATTCAAATGGCTTTGATGATCAGCACCCGTTTTCTGTAATTAAGCAAACTACCAGCTCCTTCCAAAAATTTCTGCAGATCACAATCTGTGAGCTGAGAAACACAGGCAAGAAAAATATTTGTGATGTGGTTTGAAAATAAACCCTGGATCAACCAAGCCTCTTCACCAGACACCTTTCTCTCTCCCTCCAGCTTGACTAAAAGATCTTCACACCTTGAAAGATTGGTACAGAAGTGAGAAAAATAGGCTCTTTTCCCAGAGAAATCTGTTAGACAACAAGGTGTGATCTACAAGCAGGGAGGGCTTTTGTCTTCAAGGCAGCTTCACCTCTTCTGGCCCAAATTTCATTTGTGAGCGTCAGGGAGTCGCCACAAACCCAACCTGTGCCCACAGCAGGGAATGAACCATCAGTGAGGGAATTGCTGTAACACACACACCACACCAACATGTCTGTGAGCCCCCAGTCAGCCCAAGTCCCTGTCCCCAAGCCCTGGCCCTGGAGCTCCAGCTGTACTGAGATACCCCCTGACAGAAGGAGGGAGCATCCAGGAAGGCCAATCCCATCAGGACAGGGGGATGTGCCATTGCTCCTCTTTTGTGTGCCATTAAATTGTAATAGGAGCATTAAGGGCAAATCCTGGATGGACAGACAGGGAGCCACTGGGATGGTCTCCTTTCCCTCCAGACCTGGGGGAGTTGATGTCAGAGAGGTAGCATGAAGGGTTGCAGCTGGGAGGCTGCCCCCACAGCCCTGGACCAGAACCTCTCCTTCTCTAGCCCTGGAAACCTACTTCAGAAGAAGTTACCTTGCCATCTACAAAGCCAAAATAATGCTTAAAAGAGCTGTGTCCTCTATCTGTGTTGTTTTGACCCCTGCAGCCAGGCCATGGAGTCCAGCACAGCCTGAGCCAGCAGTGCCTGCAGACCCCATGCAGGCATTACAGCTCTTGTGTGGCTGTGTCCTGAGCAGCACTTGCAGCAAAGCCTGCAACACACTTCTACAACTTCTGTAAAAGAAAATACAGAAAGAAGAGCAACACACGCCCCTAACCTCCCCACCTCACCCCCAACGTGACACCTGATCACCCACACTTTCAGCCCGGCCATCGTGAGCTGCTGAGGAACGCCAGGAGGGTTTGACAACACATATATAACTTCAGAGGTGGCACTGAAAGACAGACTTGATGGAGTTTAACCCACTCCCCCCATGACATACACCTGCAGGACCACATCTGGTCCCAAAGGAGGACAAGCAAGTCCATGATGTCAAGTGAAGAAAGGGAGAAAGGGAGAGAGGCTCAAGTGATTATGCAAATCAAACTGAAATTGAAATTTCAGTCTAACCTGCTGGGAAGAAACCCACAAACTAGGGCAATTAGAAGAAGCAATTATTACTGGATATAAATAAGAGAGATAATTTCATTTCTCATTGAAGCTATAAGGGCTTTGGGACCTTGGCGATGGAGCCAGAGAAGTTTCCACTAACTCAGGGGGTGGCTGTTGCTCCTCCTCTACAGTAATGGCACATGCCTTATTCCCTCAAGTACAGATAAACCAGCCCATCTGTCTTCACCATGGGCACACTTTTACCTTTCTGGCCCCGAGGACCCCAGCTGAGATGTTCAGCACATAATGCTGCTGCCACGCCAAATCACCAGGAGAAAAACACCAAAACAAGCCCCCGTTTTGGCACCATCTGATATTCAGGGAAATGGACTGGATGGGGAATTTAAGATGACTGAAGGTTTCATGCAGTCCCTTGTGAGAAGTTATGACCTATTTCCTTCCTTTGATTGTATATCCTTCCTAAACTGACTTTTGGATAAATCAATATTAAAAATGCATTGCCCTATAAATAGGCAGGGTAAAGAAACATCCCTTGCACTTTAAATCACTCTGCTCAAGATTACATTCAAGCCTCATTACTCTAAAGAGACCTGGGATCCTCTTCCAAATGACTGAATTGGGGCAGACATTTTTCTGACAAGATCCTAAAAGTATTCAAGTCCATCCAGGCAGCAACGTCTGGCTTTTGTTTGAAAGAAGAGATATCTTGTTCTCAGCAATGCTAGAAAAGCAATGTCATGTCATGTTTACTACTTCCCCTCTATTGACTTCTGCAGCTGGTAAATTTTTTATGATAGAAATTACAAATATTTAGCCTGCTGATGGCAGGATGAGCCAAGTATTCCCAAGTCTCATGCACACCAGCGTCCTTTGTTCCCTGGTTTCAGCTGCCCATGTTAGATCTGCTTACATCCCTGCATCTGCTGGCACAACAATCAGAAGGATGCACTAAGCCATCCGTCCCAGGGAGCTGCACCACAGCAGGAGCGGGTGTTCTTCTCCCTTTCCACGTTCATGGAATGCTTGGAGTGAACTCTGGCACTGCACCGGGCTCAGCACACACTGCCAGGACAGGGAGCAGTTCTGCCAAGGACGAGGCCACACGTGGCAACAAACTGACTGTGAGAGGGGATTGTCCCGCTCTGCTCTGCCCTGGGGCAGCCTCACCTCAACATTGGGGCAGTTTGGGGGGACACAATGTAGGGAAGGGATTGAGCCATCGGAGAGTGTCCAAAGGAGGCCACGAGGATGGGGAAGGGCCTTGATTTGAAGCCATGGGAGGACACTGAGGGCACTTGGTGTGTTCAGCTGGAGAAGAGGAGACTGAGGGGAGACCTCACTGCAGTTCCACCTTCCTGGGCAGGGGCAGAGGAGGGGCAGGGACTGAGCTCTGCTCTGGGGGGACCAGGGACAGCAGCCAGGGAATGGCTGGAGCTGTGTCAGGGCAGGCTCAGGTTGGATCTCAGCCAAAGGTTCTTCCCCCAGAGGCTGGTTGGGCACTGCCCAGGCTCCCCAGGGCAGTGGGCACAGCCCCAAGGCTGCCAGAGCTCAGGGAGGGTTTGGCTGATCCTCTGGGGCACAGGGGGTGACTCTTGGGGCTGGGCCTGTGCAGGGCTGAGGGTTGGACTCAGTGATCTTTGTGGGCCCCTTCCAACTGAGCATATTCTGTGATTCTGTGAGTGTGCAGAGACCCCAAACAGGGGCTCACCATACAACTTTTGGGCTGGCTGGGGTTTGAAGCCAAGCTCAACACGGGTCTGGAGGCAAAGCCTGCAAATCCTCACGTGGAAGATGCCTCAAAGGTTGTAAGAGTGCCAGTTGTAGGGTGTGAACAGCAGCTGAGGGTCACATGTCTCCCTAGACTCCTCCAGCACAGAACAGCCCTAGTGCAAGTGTTGGGTTCAGTTTCAGTAAATGTCATTAAACACAAGTTCTTAAAATTTTGTGCAGAATGTTTTCTTTTTGCCCCAAATAGTCTGCATGATGCACTGCACCATATGAGTCGAGCAACTCTATTATTTTTAATTCCTCCATGACAGCTGTTGTTTATTATTAATAGAAACATTTTTGGTTTTGTCTAGATGAAAATATCTGTGATTTGCACTGCGGGGAGAGCATCCCCCTCGCTGGCAGAAAGGCCACGTCTGTGTTGCGATCTGGAAACACGACAACAATGAGAATGAACAGATCTGAAGCAGCTTCAATCAGGCAGCTCTGGCAGCAGCAGAGGCTGTGGAGATGGAGCTGAGAGCCCAAGGAGGGCACACACTGGCGTGTCCCTGAGCAGCCACCCAGGCTGAACCTTGTGCCAATGAGTTTTCGTTATCACCGGTGTCCAGTTCAGCTGGATCAATGTCAGACAGATATTCCAGATCCAGCTGCAGCCCTGGGGCTGGAACACACGATGGAGGAGGAGTGTCTAAGGGAGACATGTTTGTTCAAGAGGAGAGGAGTCTCAGGGGACCTTCCTGCAGCCTTCAGCCCCCTAATGCAGGGTGTGGAGCGGGTGGAGACAGGCTCCAGAGGAGCAAGGACAAGCAGGTTGCAGTGTAAGACACTGCAATATAAGAAAACCTTCACTGTGACAGTGATCCAACACTGGGAGGCCAAGGAATTGTCACCCTTGGATGTGTTCAAAACTCAGTGGGGTATGATCCTGAGTAAGCTGATTTAAGCTTGAGGTTGGCCTTCTTTGAGGAGAGGGTTGAGGAAAAGGACCACCAGCCCAACTCCCAGTTGGATCAAAGACCCTTCTAACCCTCACTACTCATCATTATTCCAATCATGCCTCAGCTCAACTTCAGACATATCAAAAATATCAAATTTTAGTATTTGGTAATGAAACACATTGATGTAGGAAAGCAGGGCGTTCAAACCATACTAAAAAGCAGCTGTCCTTAATGATTCAACAAATAATCATCTGTATCTAAATACACATATTTTAGAAATGTAAATAAGTGCATTAGCTACGTATCAAATCACACCGTATTATGCTGGCTCAATAATATGATCACTCAATATACTATGAAAAGCAAAAGAAAAAAAAACATGTGAGAAAGGCACACACATAAAACTACCCTGCAAAATTCCCCAGTTAAATTCTGACATTTTCCAGATCTACATATTTTCACTTCCAAAATGTTTCTCCATGGAAATTATATTGGAATCAACACATTTTTTCTAAACATTTAATTTATAACAAATATTTGGGTTTGGTTTTAATCAAATAGGTTTTGGCAAAACATTTTTCCAGCTCTGCACGTAACACCTTCCCTGCTCCTGCGGGAAAAAGGAAAATGCTCTGGGCTTTTTTATCACTGCAAGTGGTATACATATATATATATATATATATATATATACATACACACAGATATACATAGGATATGTTTGTCCCATAAATGTGGGACAACTCCAGGTTGAGTAGTGACCACCCCAGGAGACAGAGACTTCAGGGACCCTATCAGAGGTACCAGCCATGATGCTCCAGCCTCTTTATCCACAGCAGAGACCAGAGCACAGCCAGAGCCAGCCCAGCTCCTGTGCAGCTCCCCAGAGGGCTGAGCCAACCCAGGGACACTGGACTCGCTCATGAAAGATTTATCTACTCCATTTCCCTGCCAGCAGTTCATCTACATTATTGTACAAGCTGTACTGAATTACAGCACAAGAGTGGAAAACACACCGTGTCAGACCTGAAGGTGGTTTATAAATCTATAAGTTTCCCTGGAAGCCAAACTGCTATGCTGGTTTACACTAATGAGGCATTTAGCCTGGATTTTTAATCCTAATATCTCACTCTTTTCCAAATTATCTCAGCGACAGAAGCTCCTGGTTACAGCTGCAGCATCCTACAGGTTGCAAATTGGAAAATGGTGCCATGTCAATGAAGATCTCTTCCAGCCCTTTTGCCATACATAATCCTTTCAACTGTTTCCAGTGTGCTTGGCTTTTTTGGGACTGACTGAGAAAACTCACAGTGTTTAAACCACTGCACACAAATAAATCACTGGGCTGTCTTCTCTTTCCTGACTCATTATATACAAATGTAATTTTTTAAAGAGAAAATCTCATCAGCCCAAGGATTCAGTGACTTAGAAACTAATTACAATTTAAAATAGTAAGAACTGACCCAATGTTTGTTTCTCCCAAAGCCAGCCCCTGGCAGCATCCCTGCACTCCATGTCTGTGTGACAGCAGCTCATTCCCTCTGAGGCTGAGATTCACCACTGGATATGACTCAAGTGAAGACAGTGCAGAGCTGTTACCCAGGCCAGCACCCCTACCAAACCTGGCTCTCGGGGCTGAAGCTGCAGAGTCTCACCCTCCTCTGGAAATGAAGGGGCTGCAAACTCACACAGAGCTGTGAGATACATTGCAATGAGATTTATCATTTCAAAGAGAGGTGCAAAGTAAGCAACAGGCTTGTATCTCAGTGACCCAGCGGGTAGAAAGATGATTTTACACATGTAGACATATATAACTCTACCCAAGCATCCATATACACATGTATATAGGCACCTTTTGCACGTGACATTTCCCTACAGAGGCTCACAAAGGACCTCTCCATCCTTCTGCCTCCCCCAGCTCCATCCTCCCCTTTCTGTTTGCCATCTGGTACCCATCAAAGGCAGTTAGACCCATGACACATGTGCTCTTACCAAATCCTTTAAACCTAACTAGAGCCCTGTTTTGTTTCTTCCTCATCAGAAGCCACAAGGAACCCTGATTCAGTACATCTGGACCTTCTAATAGGGTAACAGCCTGGCTGTGCCAACTCTGCTTTCTGTCTGACTCCATCTTAATAATTCACAAATCACAAAAGAATTGTGAGGGGAGCAGAGCCAGCACAGCAGCACTACAAGGATGGCAGCTGAGAACAAAACAGTGGCCACAGATAGTGTTGGGAGGAGTGCTGGCATACAGCAAACCCATCTATATCCCTTTTTATACATGTGCCAGTCCCCTCATTTATTGGTCCCTTGTCAGGTGACTGGTATTGCCAGCAAAGCTCCCAGGTTTGCAGTTTGCCCTAGAAAGGCAGCCTGATGTTCCCTATGTGAAGGTGCCACAACAGCAAACTGCATCTGGCTGCAGGAGCCTGTGCTTGGATGAGAAGCCACATTCCCAGGGAAATGTAAGGAAATACAAATGGCTCCTCCCAGCTTTAATCAGAACACTCATTTAGTGCAGTGCTGGTAATGCCTGTGATTTCACTGCAAAGGTTTCCACAACTACTTTTTCCTTTACTCCCATTACTCATTTTAATCTGCCCTTCCAGGACTCATGTGGCTTGGGACTCCCAGCTTCTGATATAAACAATTTCTAAATATCAGAGAAGAACTTGAAAATACAACCCAGTGACAGAGTCAAAGCCCTCTTTCCTTTCTTCCCATTTTGATGATTGTTAAGCTGGTATCACACCTTTATGTGGGGGTCTAACTCCTGAGTTTTACATTACAGGGCTAGAAACACCGTAAGTCAATGAGCTGATACCGTGATTACATCCCGTTATCCCTCAGCCAACAGCGAGAACCCCACTGGGCAGAGTGTAAGCTCAGTGGGGTCAAACCCATGCAGGAATACAGAGTAGCACTGTTATCGTTTGCACTGAAAAGATCCACTGAAAAGATTCCTTCTCTCCATTTGCTCCATTCAGCCCCTGACACTCTGTTACCTTGTCCACACAACAGGAACTCATCCCAGGGATCACCCATCGAGCAATACAATATAACAGCCTGTACATAAACACAACGCTCTCCCACTACCATCTGACTCCGAGACCAACACAAAAGGCAGAAGAAATGTCCAAAGATAACCCCAGAGCTGCAGCTCCCCTTGGGCAGGTGCTCAGCTTCCCACCCCATGGCTGTTCTCTTCATCCCTAAAATGGCCACGATCTCCTCCAGGCACACACACACAAGGATGGGTGGTTTTGATGTTTGACCAAAATAGGCCAATAAAGACAAGACATTAATCTGTCTGAGAAAAAGAGGGGGAAAAAAAGCTCAGCAAAACAGAGGAGGGGGTCTTGACTTCACGCCAGGAGCTTGAGGACTTGTATTTATTTATGCTTTTCATGGGAAAGCCGTTCAGAGGCAGTAATCCATGACATCTGGCAACAGAGAAAGGAAGGACCTTTACTG
This sequence comes from Lepidothrix coronata, assembly GCF_001604755.1. Classification (NCBI taxonomy): domain Eukaryota; kingdom Metazoa; phylum Chordata; class Aves; order Passeriformes; family Pipridae; genus Lepidothrix; species Lepidothrix coronata. The sequence goes on from NW_016690288.1 coordinate 2,007,621, forward strand.
CAAGCTGACTGATATTCAATCAAAAAAATGAGAAAAAAAAGCTCTAATTGGTAGTCCTGCAAGCAACTGCAGCCGAGAGGAGACCTTGGCAGGCTCTGAATGCCGGGACATGGGACTGTCCTAGCACAGCACAGAACACACAGAGCACGGGCGACTCCACGGGCTGACTGCAGAGACGTGACAGAAAGCAAAACCTGAGGTGGTGGATGAAGAAACAGCACAATAGGGATAATTAGTCTGTCTAAAATTCTGACTGGAGGGCTGGAATCATGCCTGACATTCCCCAGCTATGCAGGAGCCTTCGAACTGGCTCGACTGCACCTTGGCAGCTCAGGCTCTTCACCAACCCACCTCTACAAACCTCCACGTGGGACCCTTGTTTCTGATATGAAGCAAATAAACACGAGGTATTTCTTTTCTGAACAACAGGACGACTCAAAGTGGTGTGCAGCTCTGCAGGGCCAGATACACATCGACTCGAAGTCTGAAATTAATACGGAAAGTGATTCATAACAGGAGGAGACAAAACAAGCCTATTCATGCTGCTCCATGTCAAGCCATCTTATAGCTATTTTGGATCCAAATCCTCTCTTCTTTTCCAAAACCACAAAGAAAAGCAAACAGATGTCAGCCATTGCAGATTTGCAAAGAAATGAACTGCACAGCTCATAATACCAGTGTTTTTCTTCAGCTCTTTGCACTGAGGGCTAGGAAGGCATTTCTCGGAGCCCTGCTGTGTGTGCTGGGGCTGCCACAGCCACAGGGCTGAGCCAAGGCCGTGCCTGATCCTCTGGGACCAGGCACAGTCCCACGCCCAAGCTCCAAGGGTTCCATCACATTATTTCCTGTGGAGACACGATGGGAAGGGAAAAGACACCCTGTCAACAGGCAATCTAGAAAAATACAAGTATTTCAGAGTTAAGGAGCGATTTCAAAAGCACATACAGGGCTCAACCCTTGAAACTCTATTTTCAAAAGCTGCTTTGAAGCACAACAGCTTCGGCACCACTGAAAATCACTGAGGGAGGCAGAACCCAAATTGCCTTGCAAAATCTTATCCATATGCAATTAACATTATTGTGAAGTACTTTTGATTTTAGCTTTTTTAAGTATGCTGGGTGTAGATATTACAGCACTAGAGCCCGTTACTCTCTTTCAAAGTGATACTTAAAAGTGATTTAAAAGTGATATTGATTTCTAAAAAGCAAATCTAAATACTGAGAGTGTTCAGAAACTCTGGTTATACACAAAAGGATTCTCTATTACTGAGTTTTCCCCTTCTCCTCTCATCTATCTCATGGCAAATTTTGGACCACTGAGGGTCAGTCTTGGAGACCAATCCTTCAGTGCAGCCTGTGTGGTGTGAATATGAGGACTCAGAGAATTTGATTTCATCGAATGCTCTGGCTGCTTCTAGAAAAAGTGTGAGCAGCACTCCAGAATCAAAGTGATTTCATTCAGATTCTGCATTCCCTTCCCTGTTCTGTTCCTGATTTTCATACATTTGTCATCCTGGCACAGGGGGAGCTGCTCCCAGCACAGCTGGAATGGGCCAAGTCAAGTTGCCATGTAAAGGTCCAGGACACGTGGGAAAACAGCCAGATACAGCTATCCTAATAGGTCCCAGAGGCTACAGATTTGCTTAATAGAAATTAAAGGTAGAGAGCTGTGATATCCCCCAGGACCCACCAATTCCAGCCAGGAGTTACAGCTGAGCCCTGTGGCACTCACAGCCCTCCTCCAGGCAGCAGGTCCTCACACACCCCCTCAGCCTCGGGCTTACAGAAGAGCAAAAGTGAGCCACATCTGGATTTTGGGGTTTTTTTCCTACACCAGAACAATTAACCTATTGTTCGCCTCCAAATTCATTCAGAGAAGTCAGGAGACTGAGGGAGACAGCCTTGTAGCAACTACTTCTTCATTAACAGCTACGGAGCTAAGTGCCTTTTTAAACCATGTTTGCTGTTCCAGTCTTCTCCTTTTTAGAGGGTGTGCATCTCTGTAGTACTCAAACCACTAGGATTACCTCATTTAAAAAAATATAAAACCAAGACTGCCATTTCCCACATTTCCTTCCCCTGCAAAACTTACTTTAATTTCTAATTTACAACTACAGACCATAATCTTACATTAGAATTTGCATAAAAGTGAAGAGACCTGCAGCAAGATATTAAATTTTAAACTTCCACGCTAGGATGGCCAAGTAATATTAGTCTGTCCAAGAAGTTCCTGCCTGTAAACTTGAGAGCTGTACATGTAATGAGAGGAGAATTTGTACACTTGAGTGAAACCAAACTGATTAAAAGGCTTTGGTGCAGTTGCTCCAAAGCAAGGATACAGATTGCACATATGGATAGCAGGGCTGCTACACAAACAGACCAGTGTGCCACCCAGTCCACCATTGTGTGGCCAGGGCTGGCCCACACAAGCAGTCTAAAAAAATAATAAAAACCCAAAAACTAAATTAAAAACATAATGTTAATAAAGCTCTGCAGCACGCTGCGGGCTGGAAAGGCTCAACATGAAACCACCAGTAAAATTTTGTTCCTATTTCCAGCTGCTGCCCCTCAAATGGGAAGATGGACAGGCACCGGGCATTGCTGCCTTTTCCATATTAAAGCTCTCATTTGTGATTCTGGCTTTGCTGAGCAGCATGTCCTGGTCAGAGCCCTGTGCTCACGATGAATAATTCGGGGGCTGCTTGTGAGACGTGATAGAGCAACTGCAGGAGGATGATGAACAAGCAGTACAACATTCCGTGGCAGAGCCCAGGCACTGCCACCACCGGAGTCTCTTAACCCAATGTCACAGGAAAGCCTCCCCCTCAAACCCCACCAGACAGTAAATGCTGCCCGGTACAATTCCTGTTCTGTCCTTCCCGAGGTCAAAACCTACTGCAGCATGTCACTGGAGAGCTTCCATCTCCTCCTGGCCACCCACGGGGCTGGAAGGGAACTAAAGGCAGGGCAGAGGCTGAGCAGATTACACAGGTCACATTGCAGCCCTTAAAGTTATCACTCGGGATCTCACAGGCGGAGGGCACTGAGCCACTGCCTTAAAGAAGTTCGGGACCTACAGGGTTTCTGCCCTGAGCTCGAGGAGAAAAGCCCCCTGCCCTCCTTCCCCAGGACTGCCGGTGCTGAACCCAGCCCTGGGCAGGGGCCGTGCAGCTCCGGGGGTGCCCAGCGATGCCTCCACCCCGCCCGGGCTGCAGCCTCCCACCCCCTCCCTCGCCTCTCTCCGTCTGAACGCCGCTCGCTGAGCCTCCCTCCTCGCCGTGATCAAAGGGACGAGCAATCATTCCCGCGACAGGCAGTGCTTTGTTCTCACCAGCCTACTTTTTGCCGCCAGACTCCCTTTGCCGGCATCTCTGCCGACATCACTCCGTGCCTCTGTCACCACATCCCCGGTACTCAGCTGTCAGACACACGGTGTCCTGCTACCTATTTCTGTTGGCTCTTTAAAACTTTGTTAGCTCAGTTGCACACTCCAGACTTCCATTAAGTTGTCTTTGCCACAAAGAAAACATAGGTTTAACAATCTTCTCATTTTCTACCTGATTATAGTTCAGAAGAATTAATTTTTCTAAGCTGAAGTGTTTTTTAGCCCCCAGTCCAGTAAACCATTCATTCAATATCACTGGAGTGATATTAAAGGCATCTTTTCAAACCAGCAAAAAGATGAAAAACAAACACCCTGCAAGTGGGATAAACTGTCTCACCCTCCCTCCAAAGTGGAATTTGTTTGCCTCATCTGCTCTCTGGGGAGCTTCTGAGATGCACCTGGAGGCTCACAGGACCTTGTCCTCTGCACCAGCCCTGAGCCAGCAGACAGCAGCAGGTCTGATCATCACTGTCCTCATTGTAGGACAACCACCCTGACCTTCCATGTAGCCACATCATCTCTGATGGACACAAAGGTTCCCAAAGCGCAAACTTCAGCCCTGGGTGGGGTGAGCAAACACCAGTTCTTAGTGCACAAAGACCACTGTCACTTTGCAGATGACAGGTACCAAGCACCGAACTTCAAAACAGCCTCCAGAGGGTTTGACAATCAAGAGCTCAACGACCCAGGGACCAGGATGGCTGCCAACCACCTCCTCACACAGCCATTTTGTGCTGAACATGTCCTCAAACAATGCAGCCTGATCAGAAAGCATGTGGATCCAAGATGCAAGAAGTCAAATTAGTGACTGCCCAAACCAGGGGAAAAGGAGAAAACTGGTGTCTCAATGTCACTCCCTCGTTTGTATCACAACAGCTTCACTTTTTAGACAAGTCCCAAACAAATCAGAAATAGCCCGTGGCCTTCTCCAGTTCTGAGTGTGTCATCCTGACACACTCGGTCAGGTCACAGCTCAGAACTGGTGTGATGCCCGTGTGTGTATTTTTCCCCAAAGTCCTCACAATGTCCCCAAAGAAGAGTATGTTACCAGCAGGTCTGTGTGATGACCCAGTTCCTCCAGCTCCAGCATCAGTACAGATCTCTCAGGGTATCCTCCCTTTAAAGGTCACCTTCAGGTTCATCAGGAACATCACATTATGTTAACAAAAAATAAGTAGGAGAATAATTTTCTCATCAAGAAAATGATTACTTTAAAATAAGACCAAACAGTGTCTTAAAGACAATCCCTTTAGATAGATCTTATAAATTAGTTAAAGAAAAGCTCTCTTTAAAAATGTTCACAGCTATATTGTCATTATTTCTTTTTTTCTCTTTACTTGACAGAAAACCCTCTGCCACATTTACACATTAAGCTCCACACGTTCCTCTGAACCACTGAGAAACTAAACAGGGTAGTGTTTGTGTTCATGCTGATTTTCAAAGGGCTGGACCCTTAACATCTAGGACACCTCAGAAGGGTAACTAAGAAAATCCAGCCAATGGCCAACAAGCTTAAATTCACTATATATACCTTAAGAAGAACAGTGAGCTCCAAAAGTAAAAGCAACTTTCCCTACATGTTAGGGAAGCTAAAGGTGAAAAACACCACAACAACTTATGACTGAGGCACTTTGGGTTCAGCTTCTAGCACTGGCTTGTTACTAGTCCTTACCCTGTGACCTTCACTGTGTTCTCTGAGACTCCAAAGAGACTTCTGCATGTATAGACTTGGTCCCCTAAGCTGGGCTTACGGTCCTAAACACCTTCAAACATCTGAGTCTGAAACCCTGCAGTGCTTCAGATACACATCATCAGAACAGAGACATTAGTATTCCTTCCTCTTTTCCACCCTATTTGAACGGTAATTGTTTTACAATACTGGCCATCTCTCTGTGCACACAATCCTTCTCAGCCTGGTTTAGCGCAGCACATCCGTATTTTTAAATCCCCTCTGCTGACACGTATCCGAACGAGAGCACTGTGCCAGCACAAAAGTACTCAAATGAATCTGATTGCTGTCATCACAACGTTCAACTTGAGTGACACGTTAAACATCTAAAACTGAACAGCAAAGAGGTCTGGACTAAAACTGAAATCCTGGCGTAGGGTGAAACGCGGGCAAGGCCTTATTTTCCTTCTTGACTTTTATCTTCAGTGTGATCCTCCAAGGCATGGGCAGGAAGAGGGCAAAGAACCTGCTCAGCCATGGCAAGACTCATCCAACTGATGCAGCCACGTAGAGGGGGCAAACCACGTTCGTGTGCACAGCCCTGGGGAAGGGACCCTGAACTGAAGATGCTGCTTTCAGATTTGCTGTTCTTTTAGTCCCACCCTGATTAATAAATCCTTATCACTAGTGATCATTTCGTAGCAATCAAAGAATGCCTGGCCACAAGAGCTGTAATCTTCAGGAGTTTGGTTCAGTTCACCTGCAGCGTGGCACCAATGCACACCCACACAAGCAAATATAACAAGTACACGGCATGCCAGAGGGTGCCAAGTGCCAAAACTCATCCCCAACCTTTAGTTCTTGTACCATTGCTCCAGTTTTTCACTTGCCTGAGGTCAGCAGAGGGCCGGAGGCTGCCTGCACACCGAGGTCAGCTCAGAGTTCCCTCAGTGGCAAGTACAGCAAGTACCAGCTTGAAAGGTCACAGATCCCACACCTCTCAAGTGATGGGGTAAGGACTGGGAGAGGAAAGCCCCTCTCACTGTAAGTGAAGATCAGATCCATCTTAGGAATTTGAATGTCAACAAGTCTGTGGGACCCAACAAAATGCATTCCAGAGTCCTGAAGGAACTGGCTAATGGAGCTGCCCAGCCACTCTCCAAGACATTCAAAAAGTCCTGGCAGTCAACGAAGTCCTGGGTGAATGGAAAAAGGGAAACATTGCATCCATCTTTAGGAAGGGAAGGAAGGATGATCCTGGGAACTACCAGCCTGAAAGCCTCATCTCTATGCCTGGGAAGATCACGGAGCAGAGCCTCCTAAAAGCTGTGCTGAGGCACATGGAGAACAAGGAGGTGATTTGGGACAGCCAGCACGGCTTCACCAAGGGCATGTCCTGCCTGACCAACCCAGTGGAGTAACAAGGGACAAGGGAAGGGCTACAGATGACATTTCTCTGGACTTCTGTAAAGCCTTTGACACAGTCCCCCAGAACATCCTTCTCTCCAAGCTGGAGAGAGATGGATTCAATGGGTGGACTGTTGGGTGGATTAGTGTCAGAGACTGAAATGGTTAATGATTTATGCATTCTAAGAGACTTTTTGCAGGCTTTTGACCTGCATGGTACCTCTGATGAGCAGTCGGGCCCCTCCCTCCCTCCAGTACTGAAGGTGTGAAGTACTGAGCTGAGCTTGCAGGCTTTTGACTATTGATACATCTGATGAGCAATCAGGTCCCTCCCTCTGCTAATCTTGAAAGCCGGGAACCAGGCCACACACAAAAGACTCATCACAGACCTAAAAGATGCCTCAGGTGGACTAAGCCCTAAAAAGGCAAGAAGTTGCCTCAGAGGGGCTAAGCCCTAAAAGGCAAGCAACTCTTCATGCCAGGGAGGTGCAAAAACCTGCTGAGGGTATATAAACTGACTGGTGACTTTGAGAATTTGGGTTCTCCTTCTCCCCCACCGCCTGCGAATCAAGACCATCGCTCTCAAGCATCGCTGGATCCAGTGGGCGGTGACTATGTCCATTTCTTTTATACTCTCAGCTTCTCTCTTCCCTTACTTTCATCCTGGTTTTTCTCTCCCCTAAACAGTTTCTCCCCCCCCCGGAAAGTTATCCTAGGGCTGCATTGTTCTATGACAACACCCAAACTGTTAGCATGCTTGTTGATACAAGATTGTTAAAATAAACTTTGTTTTCAGACACCGATTATTTAGTGTCGTTTCACTTTAATCCACCCCAAGGGAATTATTGATAAAAACTTGAGTTACCCCCCTTCCCCTTTTCCTGGGGCGGGTCGTAACAATTAGGAATTGGTTGGACGGTCCCATCCAGAGCATCATGGTCAACAGCTCAGAGTCCTGACAGATATACAGTAACCAGTGACCAGTGGTGTCCCTCAAAGGTCTGTATTGTGACCACTGTTGTTTAGTACCTTCATTAATGACACAGACGAAGGGATCAAGGGCACCCTCAGCAGGTTTGCTGGTGACACCAAGCTGAGAGTGCAGTGACACACCTGGAAGATGGGCCCATCCAGATGGACCTGGACAAGTTCAAGAAGTGGCCCTTGGGAATCTCATGAGGTTTAACAAAATCAAGTGCCCAAACAGCTCCACACTGCCACCAGCCATTCCCACTCCACACTGGAGGAACCAGCCTACTCGTGCCCATTAGCAGTGCCTAAGATCATATCTTGCATGGCCCTGTAAACCACCTGCCCTGCTGTGCTGCCCAGGCTGTACACTGGCCATTTGAACACCATGTCCATGGACTGAGGGCCTAAGGAGCACACCTAGGAGGAGGAAGGCTTTGGCCATGCACATCTTGCCCATTTTAACTTAAATTGCGTCTCCAGCACAGAGTGCTCAGAAACAGGGGAAGGCAAGAGCCCAGCCCTAGAGGAAAGCTCTGCATCCCACTCTGGGTCTCCGGTGATGCAGCAGAAGAGAGAGCCCCAGCCATGAGCAGCCTGAGCAGCAGCAGGTTTATCCTGCCCGTCCCACTCCAGTATTTACTCTGCGAGCACAGGAGTTAACCCACAGCCTTTAATGAGAACAGACCCGATGCTCCCAAGAAGCCTCTTGGCACAAGCTTTCATCTATGTTTTAAATTCATGCCTCAGAAGGCCAAATCTGCTCCAACACTGCTGTTTCATTGCTGTTTGCTGTGATTGCCCTTTTTGGCCAAAGTGCAGCTGAGACGTCGATCCACCACCCAGCACAGATGTGCAGGGCACACAGCAGTCAGTTAGGTTCAAATAGAGCCATATATGTTTTTCTGGAAAAGATTATGAAGAAAAGCTGTCAGTCCTGAATGCATATTATCTCTAATTAATCCCATAAAAAAAATTAAAAGGATGGTTGCTTGGTAGCGTTGCAAGAACCGTTTTGTAATTAATATGACCTTCATCTACATATGGTAATTAGCAAACATTTATGTTGCCATTAAAAAGACCATGTTCATTACATAAGCTCACTTTTTTCTATTAGCTAACAGAACCAGCAAAACCAATTTAGTGCAAGCCTTGAACTTTTGCAAATACTCCAAATAAATACATTCAAAACTACTTTTTTTTTTTTTTCCTTTTTAACAGACACTTGCTGGCTGATGTGAAAAGCACTGGAAGATGTTCCCTGAGGCTCTGGCAGGAAGGGTGCACGTTCCTTCTCCTCCCAAGGAAACGGCTGGCACGTGGGTGCTCCAGGAGCTCAAGCAGCCAGTTCCTGCTCACATCCCAGAGCCTTGAGTTACCCAGGATCCCACTCTGGGAAGTCTTCTGCCTTTCCAAGGGGCCGCAGACCCACTCCCAGGTGATGGACACTGTGTGGGGACAGTTCCCAGCTCTGCTGTCAGCACATGGAGCAGCCTCTCACCAGCTCTTTGTCCCCTCATCTGGAGCAACGGTGCCACCGTCTCCTTCCCAAAGGCCAGACAGAAATGTCTACAGAAAACACTGAGATTTCACTGCTAATAAGAACATCAATCTATTTTCTCCTCCTTGAAGCCAGATTGTTTTGCTCCAGGGAACACCAGTGGTCAGCATTTCTATTGATAGTTTCTCCACTTATATTAATCCAAGGTTTCCTACGCTGTGTTTTTTTTTGCATGCTGCAATCACTCCTACTCCCTGCAGTGACTCACCATTTAACTGGTTTGCTAACAGAGGACCTGATGTACCAGTCGACAACAACAACAAAAAACCCATTATCACAAATACTTGTTTTTCGCAGAGGTGGGAGAACTTGTGCTAAGTCATTCAACAACACCATAACTGCAAACACAGGGGAGGAATATGAGTGAAACCAAACAGCACACTTGCCCACACACTTCCCTACTCTCTGACACATCTGCAAGTGAAAAACCCCAACCTTCCCATAGTTTGACTTCTGCTAATAACAGTTATACTTTACAAACATGCATTTCCTGCTCCTGATGAAAGCTGACAGCTCGGGGGGAACGGCCGGGGGGAACGACACCAAATGACTCCTGCTAATCAGTGCTTTCATCAGAGTATGACATGGTGTAAACCTCATCCAAGGTAGCTTTCTCTTTTACTTGCAAGCTGAACATCAACAACAACAAAAAAACATTTACTAATTGGAAAGATTATATGAAAATGCTAATAAGTCTGTTAAGTTGACAGGGCTGGGAGAATCTACATCTTATATACACGTATTTTTGTGTCTCTCCAATAATTCTTGCACTATAAATGATTTAACTAGGACTAACAAATGAAAAGAATATTTGACTGAGAATTGCAGGAGAATTTCAAAGATTCTCATCCCTCCCTAGAGCTCGCCAAAGCCAAACACCCAACTTCTTCCATCTTTCTTCAAAATCCAGCAATTTTATTCCCCCACAAGCTGCAGGTTATTTCCCATTTCTCACTTGGTTCGGGCTCCCACTAAATGGCTCGAGTGCATGAGGCTGAAGAAAAACATGTACAGGGTGGTTAAGCTGAGCAGTGGGATGTTTGATTGGGACTCACAAACCCTGGATACTCACACTCGGCCCGTGCAGCTGAGCACCAGGAAGGTCACGTTCAGAATTTACCCCAAAAGAAACACATCTCATGCATAAACACTGCGCAAGACTTCAAACAAGTTGCCTGTTCTTTTTTTTTTTCCTGAGGCAGCCAAAAAACATGTAGGATTGAGCCTGGCGACAGCAACATGCTGTAAACTTATCATAAAAGCAGGAGAGAGAAACCAGCTACCAGCTGTGAAGAATATTTACAACTGTAAATATTATATTTCAACTGGAGAGAGACTAAATACCATGTTATGGAAATGCCTCCTTTATTGATCAGCTCATCAGAAAGGAGAGAGAATATAATTTGGCAGTTTTCAGCAGCACAGCATTTTGCTGACATTGAGAGTGTATTTTGAGATACTGACTTTCCAGGAACAGCAACAGAGATCAACTTGCTGATGAATGAATGCAGTAACTTACATTCCAACACCTGCAAGGAACACCTTGCTACCACTTATTTTGGAAAGAATGCAACTTGAAGAATCAAATAATCATGAAAATTTAATTTCTATTGGTTTCATTTATTTTCACTCGATAGTATCTCTTAAGACACCAATCCAGGGCAAATTCCACGAGAGATTTTTGAGTATTTTCCATCCTAAGAGCACCACAGACCTGCCCTGCTGAGCTGAGTCCACTGACACCCACTTGGAGCATCACAAAGGAAGGGGATATGGTACAACAAACCATATGTACAGTAACGCCCTTCATTTAAAGCTCCAAGTGGAAAATTAATTTTCCCATCTTTTTCTGTGGTAAAATAAAAAAAAAAAAAAGAAAAAACCTCACTGACCTACGTATGGAGATTAATGCAAATGCAACTGTCTGGTTTCAGTCTGGTCTATTGAACTTCTAGTAAGACTATAAGAGATCGAAGTAATTAGGAGCTCATCCAATAGCCAGAATTTTATGACTCTAAATATTACCAGCACTGGCATTCCTAGAGCACCCTCACAGCCACTGCAGTGTAAATCCTCCCTGCTGCAACCCTGGGGAAGGGGAGCATCCATAACACTCCTTTATTCTTTAAGTAATTAACTTTCTCTGGTAAAAGGTAGTAAACAAATGTCAATATTCTGCTGCAGTCTACCACCAGGAATGACACTGTGGATACAGAGCAGAGCCTTGGGAACACCAATAGATACAGGAAGCTGCCAAAAATCCCACTGTACAAATGAGATTGTTCAGCTATGGGAGTATCTGGACAACAAACCTCTCTTGCTTCTCCCCACCTCTCTTCCAAAAGCAGAACAAATGTCTGTGCAGATCTAAGTTCATTCTACAAACCTTGAAATGAAACTTTAGAAATATACAGAGAGCACGTAACCTCCAAATTTCCAGGTCCCTCAACTTTGGACATCAGTGGCAAATGTCTCCTCCCTAAGGCAATAGGACACCCCAATTCACATGGAATTGCCATAATTCCAAGTGAAACCAAGTGGAAGGGAGGATAATCAGTATTGGATTTTCCAGTACAGGATATTCTTTTATTAGTTCATCAGAATAGAATGAGCTTGGCCAAACCATCTCTCATTTTATAAAGTCCTCTACACAGCTGAAAACTCGACAACTACTGGGAAAGGTGTTGGGTCCCCTCTGGAACAAGACAGGTCTGAGCACTCAGGACTCATCATACTGGGATGCCCCATGGTTTGGGACATACCAGGCCAACTTGGCAGAAATCCTCGATGCTATGAGCCTCTCCCAGCCAGTTTATTTACTCTGCATTGACAGTTCCCCACCTGAAACCAAAAGCAGGGCAAGATGGGAGAAAAATTGTACCGCAAAGTGAGCTGTGACTGCTCATCCCACCATGCCCCGAGGAGCAACTTCTTCCCCAGCAGGTCAGTTGAACCAGTGTAAAACCAGACCAGAGGTGCAGTCCAGCTCCTCACTCAGGAATATTTTGTGATTGAATCATCCTTCGTTTGTGTTGGCTGCACGGATCTGCCAAACAGGGCCGGCAGTTCCAGTGGGCGAGGAATCAAACGGCAGACCCAGGGACAACTCCGGGAAAGGCTGAAACAAATGCACAGTGCAGCAGCACATCTTAACCAGCAGAACAGCTCCAGGCACGCCTGGAAAACCCAGAGTAAGTGGAATTTAATTTCTGGCTTAATAATTCCTTTCTTTATACGTGAATTTTGCTTAAGAGGACATCAAATCCCATTTTCATTTGGGATGGCTGCACTGAATCAGAGAGCTGAATGGCAACTGTGTAATGCAGCTCAACAAAAAAAAGGGGCTTAATTCTGCAGCCCAAGGCAAGAGCAGTCCCTACGTGGGTCAGTCCCAGTGCAGGACTTCCCACTTTGCATTTTACCAAGTCACCTCACAACACACCAAACTAGAAGATTCCCCATATCCAATTTTTTTTGCTTTTCAACTCCATCTCCACAGAGTCTACATTACCCTTCATCTCTGGGATGGAACTCTGGGATAATGACAGGTTCCAACACCCACTGCTGGGTTTGAGGGTGTCACACAAATATTTTCTCCTGTTCTGAGGTTCCCTGGTGAACCTTCATTATGCAACTCAGAGCTGGATACTGCTGCACATCAGCAATTTTGCAAAGCAAAACAACAACCAATAAAGTGCCCAAGACCAGGTTGGACGGGGCTTGGAGCAACCTAGTCTAGTGGAAGGTGTTCCTGTCCATGGCAGGGGGTGGAACTAGAGGATATTTAAGGTCCTTTCCAACCCACACCAGTCTGTGATTCTATGAAATTGGATCAGGCAACTTCAAGCACAGCACAACTCATCACCCACCCCAGTCTTGGGAGAGTTGGTTCTTATCGACCAGCTTTAATCCATTTCGAAAACACAACCACTATTCAGAATTTTTTGTTGTTCCTTTCAAACAAAAAATTATAACAACAAACTTATTTGTCTAAAACCCCCAGAAATGGTGGAATTCTCTTCTAGTTTAAAATACAAACAAATCAGGTTACCTACATCAGCTTCCCAGAGACCTGGGAAGAAATGAAGTTGTATTCATGACTCGCCACCTGGGAAGAAATGAAGTTGTATTCATGACTCGCCTCTGTAATGCCCTTCAAGGCTCCTTGATCACAGGTAATACAAACATTTATTGCCAAAAAACCAAAGCTGTAAACACATGAAAGCTTGCTGCTTTCAAGCAAGAAGCTGCCCCGACTGCTCACCGCTAAATCCCAATCAGGGATGGATTTTCCATGCTGGCAGCACTCAGAAAAACACTCAGAAACCCAGTGTTCATCTGAAATGTTGCCATCGTGAGGGAGGGAGATACCAGTCATTTTCTAGTGAAGATTTTCTTAACGCTGAACACGGAAGCTGAGATTAAAGGTTCGCTATTCCCTACTGAAAATTAATTTTCTACAGTTGTTACAAAACTTGTTTCTCCAGGAAAATGACTCACTTGACTAGATAAACACTTCTATCTTCTCCAGGAAAGCATGTTTCCTTGAACCTTGTGACCTTACACATTATACAGTTTAGTATCATCACAGAACAGTATTTGGCTTTTCATGCAATTTTAGAAGGCAAAATCCCAACTACCCTTGGGAAAACATTTGAAATATTTTTTTTTAATCTGCCTTAAAAAGAATTAACACATTTGTTTTCCACCCCCCAAACCTGCTACCATCTTGTTAATTACCAGGCATGCTTCATGAGTACTTTCAAGGTGGAAAACAAAAGAATTGGGAGGTAAAGGAATGAAGTGGTGCATAAAATGTCTCGGTAAAAACAGAAGGGTTTTTTTAGTTTTAAAACTAACTTGGATTTTAATGTGTATTTCACACCTCCAGTGTGGACACAGGTTATGCTGGTGGGACAGGCAGAGCTGCACATACTCCTGCAACAGCCAAAGGCAAAAGGACTGTCTGATGTGAACAAGGGAGCTCCCAAAGCCCTGGGCCCTCCGGGGAGGTTGGGGATGGCCACACACAGACATCTGCCCAGGCACCCCCTTCAGTGCTCCATCAGACAGTCACTGTTTTTCCCAAACCTTAAACTGCTCCATCAGGGACTGGAGCTTCATCACACTAAACACTGGATCTGTGTGGGTTTGGGAGCACTGTGGAAATCCAAGCCCCAGCTCTGCTTCCAGAAGCAGAGGGGTGAAGGCTCTGTGTGAGCTGGAGCTGTGCAGCAGCAAACTGGGTGCCTCTATTGGGATGATAGATCCATATCCAGCAGGGAGAGAAAAGTCCTTTAGAAAACACAATATTCAATTTCCTTTTCATCTCAGGGATGCAAGCCAGGCTTAGTACCTTAAAAACCTGGTGCTGCAATAATCTCTTCTGCTTTTTTTCTTCCTCTTTTTTTTTTCTTCTTTTTTTTTTTTTTTAAATGAGGAAACACTGCTTTCATTCCCCTCTGAGAGGGCTGATCTGAGTGTACAGGCACTGACGACACCAGTGCTGCAAAGATTTTTTGAAGGAAGCCAAAACCAAAGTGCAAGAGATTAAAGAGACAACTCCCTCACAAGCCAAATGATTAAAGCCTTCGCTCTTTGGAACAAGAATTTCCTTGAAATAATAAAAAACAAAAGGAAGACTAACAGTGCTCCGGGTCTCCACCAGTTTACGCTGCTGCATGCCAGGCTTTTTTTGGAGTTCTTCACTCCCATTGGACACCCCATGGAAATCACTTATGGATACAGCAGGATCTGAAGCAGGGCCACAGCTGTAATATATTCTTTGGCATTTCCTTCACATGCACAACGTATTAATAGGAGTTTTCTTTGGGATCTGGATTATGCTGCAGAGAAGTAGAACTATCAACAGATTGGAAGAGCCAAGACCTAACCCTTGTCATTCAGAGAGAAAGTTCTTATGGATTCAGGATTCTATACTCTACCTCCCTGCCCCAAGCTGAAAATCTTTTGTTTGAATATCTGAGCAAATTTCTAAGTGCCTCTTTGCCAAAGGACAATTTTTTGCAGTCTATAAAGGTAAGATCAATATCATCCAAGTGCTCATCCTGCGAGCAGATCTGCTCTTTTGCTGCCAAACATGCAAGAAATGCAAAGCTGACATGCATTCCCCTGCAGGATTTCTTCATTACATTACCATCTGAATTCTTCTTCTTTGCAAAACTGCTATCTTCAGGAAAAAATGTGTTTATTGTGAAAAGACCTCACAAACAGGGACAGTTAAAGGGAGGAAAATAAAGAAAAAGAGGGTAACCTCTATATTGTAATAAAACCAGCTGAAAGTCCTCTCTTCTGCAAAAGAGCGTTGCCTGGTGAGAACAATTCTGTTCTTCTCTTGGTAACATTACTCTGTCTTTTTTAATACACTCTTCATCCATTAACTTTGACTCCCCATGTGTCTAATTCACAGCTACACACCAAACAAATTATCTGGAATTAAAAACATCTCACTCATTTCCTCTTTCCCCACCTTCACTATGTCTTACAAAATCATTTTGCCATGAGATGTCTCAAGGAATCACTAATTTCTTTGCAGGGGGCTGGTGGGAAGGCAGATTCTCTTTGTGTGACACAACAGTCCCCTGGCCAAGGTTGGCATTTGGAGGATTTGACTCAGTCCATGCCCCAGATAAGAGGCAGCCCCCCATCCTCTGCCTACGAGAGCAACAGGGAGACGCTGCTGATTCCTGCACTGTGGTGCTTTTCCTCCTCCCCCATCAGCACGGCCTCCCACATCCAGCTAAGAAATGACTGTAGAAAAGTCCACTTAATCACTTCCAAGCTTCATTTACATTTCATATCCATATCTCATCTGCCTAGCTCCTCCCTCTTTACAGCAACTTCTCAACCCATGACCTTATTTTTTTTCCTCTGCAATCATCACTTCTGTTTTTAATTTACACTGTGTTCTCTCCTCAGGAATTCTGCTCAAGGGGGGCACATGCAGAGTGAATAGCACTGGTGCACCCTTGAGATGCAGGGCAATTCCTGAACCTCCTTGCTCCATTTTTTGTGGACCTCACACCATCAGCCTGCAGCCTCTCCTGCCCAGGCACCACCTGTGCTCATGACCATTGAGGTGCCTGTTGAACACAAATGTATTTCTCCTCAACATGCCCACATGAACGTGCCAAAATTACATCATTGGCTTCCTGCAGCTACAGCTCAAACTCTTCCCTGGCTCCTCCAACTCTTCACTTCATGATCATCAGTTTATGGGGCAGGGTTTTTTTTAATTGGTTTCCATCCAACCAGCATCACAGCTGCTTCCCTACATAAGGATGTGGGTTTTCTCTCCAGTAACCCCAGCACTGCTACAAAGGAGCAGATCTGTCCTGCTGCTTGGTGGCAGTCACAGCAGTACAGACCACAGCACACCACCCACACCAGCCAGGTCACTGCTGCTGCTGCACCCACTGCTCCTCCAAATCTGCAGAGCAGGGTCTGTGAACTTCCCTTAGACACTGAGGCAGGGGAGGTACCATGGGATTGGAGATGTTCTTTGAAATTCTGCAGGGACAAATCAGAGAAAGGTGAGGACTGAAACCATCCCAGCTGAGCCATATCAGCCACACTGACACAATCTCTCTGCTTCGAGACTGACTCAACCCAGAGAAACCAACTCCATCACCTTTGCAAACTCACACAAATTTTAGTGGAACAGAAGCACAGACTGGAGACCCCAAAGCAAGCCCATCCCTTCACCCTGGCTCTTCATCAGCCATACAGTCCATGTATGACTGCAATTCAGATGGGAACAAACTGAAGACCTCAGAGTAGGAAGCACAAGTGGCAGCAAGATTCACTCCTGGTTCTAGCACTTGCTCCCTGCACAGCTTTAAAAAAGTCATCTGAGCTCTCAAGACAAAGTGCAGAAGTGCAAGCAGGGCCAGCAGATCCAGCAAGGAGCCTGCTGGTCTTTCCACAAGTGTTGAGGTCTTTACTCAAAGGTTTTGACACCAACTGAGCATAAAACTAAAGAAGGGAGGGATTTCAAAACAAAACAGAACAGATTATGCCATTTCAGCTAAAATGATGTTACGGTTCCCTGAACTATATAAGATCTCTGAGTCTGAACAAGATAGCCTGAACTCCACAGAGAGTCTGGGCTTGTTCAGAATGTCTCCACTCTAATATGGAGCCAAACACAGCAACCTTCAGAGCAGCCCATCCCAAGGGAAGGAGAGCTGTGCACGGAATCACAATGCAGGACTTGCATATTGTGCCTGAAGAGCAGGGAAATGTAACAGCTTCCCCAGCTTGAACATAACTGACCCTGCAAAGAGAAAGGGAATGAATGACCTGACATTGCCTGCAAGGCGAGAAAGCCACTTCTGGGAGGTGAAGTTCTGGGTGGGCAGCTGCATTATGGAAAGCCAGCTGATGGAGGTATTTTCAGGTCTTTAGTTTTAATTTTGGACATGCCTTCGATGGAAACAATCTTCTTTTAAGAGGATAACCTTCATGTGGCATATTTTCAGACCACTGAACCAGCCTGTCCAGATCCCCCTGCAGAGCCTTCCTGCCCTCCGGCAGATCAACACTCTCACCCACCTTGGTGTCATCTGCAAACTGACTGAAGGTGCCCTTGATCCCCCTGTCCACTGATGAGGACACTAAACTGGATTGGCTCCAATCCTGAGCCCAGGGGAACACCACTTGTGATGTAACTTCACTCCCCACCACTCTCTGGGCCCAGCCCCCAGCCTGTTTTTTACCCAGCAAACAGTGCACTCATCCAAGTCATGGACAGACAGTTTCTTCAGGAGAAGGTTTACTAAAGTCCAGCTAGACTACATCCACAGCCTTCTCCTCACCCACCAAGAGGGTCACCTTGTCACAGAAGACTCAGTCCAACAGGACTTGCCTTTCCTAAACCCCTGCTGGCTGGGCCTGATCCCCTGGTGGTTCTGTACGTGCCATGTGATGGCAAATGATCACAATGATCTGCTCCATGACCTTGCCTGCCCAGCACTGAGGGCAGGCTGACAGGATCCTCCCTCTGACCCTTCATGGAGATGGGTCACACTGGCCAATTTCCAGTCACCTGGTGAGCCAGAACTGATGATAAAAGATGGAAAGTGGCTCAGTGAGCACTTCCATCAGTTCCCTCAGCACCCTTGGGTGGATCCCATCCAGTCCCATGGACTTGTGGTGCAGCAGGTCACTGATAAATTCCCTTTGGATTATGGGGCTTTATCCTGCTCCCTGTCTCTGTCTTCCAGCTCAGGGGGCTGGGTGCTCTGAGGACAACGGGTCCTGCTATTAAAGACTGAGGCAAAGAAGGCATTAAGTGCCTCAGCTTTTTCCTCGTCCTTTGTCCCTGTGTTTCCCCCTGCATCCAATAAAGGATGGCCCTCCTTTTGCTGCCAACATTTTTATAGAAACATTTCTTACTGTCTTTTATGGCAGTAGCCAGATTAAGTTCTAGTTGGGCTTTGGCCCTTCTAGTTTTCTCCCCACATAACCTCACGACATCCTTGCAGCCTGCCTGAGTTGCCTGCCCCTTCTTCCAAAGGTCTAATGCAGAGCATTAGAGGAGATTTATGTTTACTGCTGAGTTAAAGGTCAGGAATGGAGGCTTCCTCCCTTCTCCATCTCTCCCCTCCTCTCTTCTGTGAAGAGACTAAGGCTGCATAATCTGCTGCGTTTGTTTTCATACAAGAGCTGCTTTTAAGCACTGCCCTGATGATCACACAAGGGTAAGCAGATGAAATCCAATAAGTGGCTCTACAGGACAAGACACATGACGAGACAGCCTGCCAGACTCCTGCTCTAATGTACACGCTGAAAAGAAGCTTATGCAGAGCCTGGGTAAAGAACGCTTTGTTAGGGAACACAGGCAGCTCACACTGCAGTGTCTGTTCTCCATTAGCCATCCATTTAAAAACACTTCTGATTATTTTCAAAGTACTTGCATTGCCCTTTCTCGAACTCAATATTTGCAGTTAATTGCATAACTAGTGCACTTGCCTGCCATTTAAAAGCACATTAAACCCAGTTTTTATTTAAAACAGCCATGTTTCCACTCAAGCACTGAAAATATCAGCAGATCCAGCAGATAGTGTTTCAAAGCAAGACACCTCTGCTTCTGAGAGTGTACACGTGCACTTCATTGTGCCCAAGTGACTGAAATTGGACAGAGGACATGGCCATACAGACCAGGACCTTCAGAGTTAAAAAAAGGGAACCAGCCATCATGTGCTCTTCTGCAAAAATCTAATCTAAGAATGCACTGCACAACAACAATGGGCAAGGCACTATGCTCATCAGGCCCTATGCTCAGCTAAGCACCCTTTCACACCTTTTAGGGAAGGCTGTCTTCATCCTGGTCATTTATCCTGCTGGAGGCCAGAAAGCAACCACAGTGAAAAGCAGAGCATGAGAAAACAAATCCTTTTTTTTTATTTTTATGTGTCCATTTATATAAAACAACTTTCAAACCGATCAACAGGATTTATGGGGTCTATTCTTTGCTTTCATAAAAGTGTTTAACGTGGACAGGGCATAAGCATGACTCTGACAGACACCACCCCCATTGTCTGGCACACACCTCTGTCACATTTAGGTGTGGGGCATTCACCACTCGGTGGCTTTGCTGAAGAGATGCCACCTCAAAGCCCTCAGCAGAGCCTGCTGCACACGAGCCCTCTCCTCTCTCCAGCCTCATCTTCCAGAAGCTCCTCGGCATTCCGCACACACAGTCCTCCACCCCAGCACCCCTCTGTGCTGCAGGCTTCAAAAATCACAGCCAAACACGTTTTATACAAGCATCACCTCAGCACTCATAAATCTCCCCCCAGAAACTTGACGGAAGCGCTGACTCTACTGGCTTAGTAGAGTGGTAAGTTTTGTATTTACTGGTGACCTGGTCTTTTTCCTTTTTAAATAAAAGGAAAAGCCCAAACGACTGGCTTTCAATTCAAGCTCACCCAGCCTGTCTAGAAGAACCAGAATTGCATCAAACCTCACAAATACATGAAGGGAGGACCAACATCTCTGTCAACGGGCAGGGCTGCAACAATGGCCCTGCTGCCACCACCCCCACCACTCCTTTCTGGGAAGTTCTTTAGACACTTTATCATTTTAATTTGGAAATATTGGCACATCTAAATAAATACAACACAAATACGAAGACAAAGGACATTATGCTCCCCTGCAATATTAGTAGTCAGTACGTTGACTTTGCTTTCTTTAAGTACTCTTCAAAAAGTTCTAACAAAAGCAAGTAGAAGTGTTTAATTATGATACTGGATATTTTAATTCCTTTCAGAAAAAAAAATAGCCTAGAGAAAGTCCAAGTATTGCATTTCAAAAGGATGCACTCCCATGAAGTAATTAAGATTTAAACCATGACAAGCTGCAAATATCTCAGCGTGCTCTCTCCAACTGCAAGCACCAGACAGGCAAAGGACCTAAGAACAATTTGGAAATTACTTGTGGGAATTAAGGGAGTTGCATAATCTGATTTAGTTGTTGCTTCTGTCAATAGAAAGATATGAAATGTCTTGAATTTTCATGAGAGTTTGAGAGTAAGTGGGAGGGAAAAAAAAAAGGAAAAATAATCAATAACCCAATCTATAATTTCATTGATGGTGAGGGCGACAGCTTGTGCAGGGCAGGGGAGGGTTTGTTGTCAGAATAATGATTTGCTCCTGAGACCCACTGCTATCTCAACCTAAGTATATAAAGCTCTCAGTCAATGCAAAGAGGCTACATGTGCCTTACCAGGGCTCAGGCTGGTCTCTAATGTCCTGAAAGGATAGATTTGCAATAAAAATATGGGAAAACATTTACAGACATTAAGTTTACAAGATGACTCTGATCCTGTGGATTAGTGTCGAGTCTGCAAGTGTGCTGAAGCCTGCCAGGGAGAATAAAGCACTGTACTGTCCTTACACTAAGAGCAATTTAATTTGTATGTCCAGATGTTCATTTCAAGATTTTTATCCATTTTGAAGTGTTGTATCTCCACTGCCTCGGAATAAAAACACAATTATGTGCAAGCCATTTACAAGATTCCTGTGGCAAATATTCCTAACCCTGCTGGGTTATTTTAGGGCAATGAAGCCATAGTTAATACAAGGCAGGAGGAATGTTTGACAAAACTATTAAAATAAATAAAAGGACTCGTTCAAAACGCATGTCAAACCATGTGAAAATGTGAAGGTTACTGAAGCCCAAGAGATCCCTCCATTTCTTGCCAGGCCCCAACTGTTGGGAAATGTTTCTAGCAGCAAACTGTCCCACTTTGCATTTCTAAGAGGCTGAATCCCAAGAATAATAATGCACAGAAGATTGCAGCCCTCGGCTTTCCAGCCAGACAGTAATTCAATGAACAATGCGGCCGGCCCATCAAAACATCCCTGCCAAGTTACACAAGTACCACTTGTAGGAAAAGCTTTCTACTAGAAAAAGAGACAGCAGAGGAGAATGTGCTGGCAGAGAGGGAGCTGATGGGAAGGGCTCTCTCCTAATCGGGTGTTAATCACAGCACCTCTCCCGCGGGGGCTGTGCTGGTGCTCGGAGGGGATGTGGAGCAGCGAGTGGTACCTGCTGCCACTGCCCGGGATGGAGGGACCCCCCTCCTGCAGCCAGGCCATGCCCCACCACAAACCCCCCGAGAGGACACGGCCCTCCCCCCCCATCCCCCACATGGGACGGTGGCCGGGTCCAAGGGGTTCCTCTGGGAGATCACTTTGTCTGAGCCAGGAGAGGCTCTAAGGCAGTCAAGCTTGGTCCTACATCACAGTGAAAACCACCCCAAACAGGCTGCAAATTATAGTCTTTTGCTGAAAGTAGAAGGGCTTTGAATAGGCAGGGCACTGATCCAAAGGGTGATAAGAAGGCTCTCAGGGCACATTTTGAAAGGAAACAAAGATATGTGTTTTCTATTTTAAGAGTCACCCCACCAAGTCAAGTCAACTAAATGGTTTGGGCTGGGTTTTTTGAAGGCCTTCACCCACCTTTCCTAGATTCTTTCCTCATTTTTGGCTACACAAATGCAGCTCTTTGCAGAGCAAGATGCCTTTGTAATTCTGTAACATTGCCTCCCACTGTTCCAGAGCTCAGTTCCTAAATCACACCAGCAAGGGCTCCCCGCTGGGATCCAGAGTGCTGGGATCCAGAGCGGTGGGATGAGGATGGCTGCTATGCACCTCCTCCAAGGAGATCCAGAACATCCACCCCATGCCAGGGGCTTACCAAGGCACGTACGTGCCCAGAGGCTGGGACAAGGCCATCAGGCTGTGCCCATGGAGCTTCCCAGCTCTGTGCTTGGTCCCGGGTCAGAGGGGGGAGCACAAACACAGCTGGGATCACCTGGAAGCTGCAGTTCTGGGAGGAGATGAGGCACTCACACACCACCTCGGGCTCGTAACACAGACCCACTGCCCACAGTGGTCCCTTACAGCCTGTGGTGGGTTAGTGCCCACCCCTGGCTGCCCCATCCTGGCCAGGCTTCAGCTGCTGTATGAACTGGAAGATAAGCAAAATGGTTTGCAACCACTGATACCACCGTTCCCACAGCAAAGGATTGTAAAGCACAGTTTGCTTTCCCCTAGGAAGGACAACAGGGCCTCAGCTGATACTCATCTGGGTGTTGAAAATAACCCCAGAAACCCACAGCTAAAGGCACACAGGCTTGAGGCTGGGTCTGAGCTGGATCTCTGAAGCCTGTTCACCATTTGCTTCAGGATCATACCATTAGGTTTCACTACAAAGCCCCAAGGGTGTATATTAATCACCTTTGTCTCTGGTGCCCTTTGGCTAATGACACTTCATGCAATCAGGGCCTCAGGTTGTCCTCACCTCTGAGAAAGGTGCTTATCTTGAAAGATGGCTTGAAAATGTACCAGAAACACCAGTTTCTAAACCATGTGGTCACCAGGAGAAAGACAAAGCAAAAAGAAAGGAGTTGGAATTTAGGAGAGACCGAACATAGCGAAATGCAATAAATATATTGCATTTACTTGCTGTTCCACTTGATTTTTATCTCACTTTGGCTAAGATGAAAAGAAAATGGCCTTGAGCTGGCTCTGCTGTGCTGGGCTAAATTACTGCACCAGAGCCACTGGAGAGTAGGACAGTCCTCAGCCCCTTTGCTCTTCCCCTCTGGAAATTCTGCTGAGCATGCAAAGGGGGTAGAAGCAAGGGAATTATTTGACCTTGCATTCAGAACCAAACACCCTCAGTGCAGCAGACATAACATTAATGTCACCTTGCTACCAAGCAGTCAGTATTCTGAAGATTTGTAAATTAGAATCTCAACAAAAGGGAAATTGCCACTTAGATTCAAATAAGAGGTTTTTTGTTTTTTTTTTTTTTTCAGGGCAACTATTCTTTTGACATGGGGCCTCTGGTGGTCTAGTGGTTAGGGTGCAGGACTCTCACCGCTGTGACCCGGGTTCGATTCCCGGCCCCCCGGGCAGATGGAGCTCGTCAGCCCTGTAAGGCAATCCATCTAAGAGAAGGTCACTCTAAACAAACCTACGTCCTGGGGACCTCACTGCCACTGTCCAAGCGTGCTTGGCCCCGGCAGATGAACCTCAGGATTAAAGGGTGGGCTCAGTTCAGCGCAAGCTGTGTCTCACCTAAAAAATCCACTGCGCAGGCTCGAAGGGTTAATGACCTTTCCCAAATCTTCGCTCGTGAAGACTGGCCATTAATTCTTTTGACATGATAAGGCCAATTCCCAAACAAAGGTGTTTGAAAAGAGTTTCCAGGAAATTCTCTTTCAGGAGCATCAGCCCCAAGCAGCAATGCCTTGGTTTCAGGATCAAATCTGCTTGGATCAAAACAATAAATTAACTCTTGTGTTATGTCCAGCATCTGAAACACAAAATACATCCCCAAATTAGCACAACCTCCTTTAAAAAAACAAACAAACAAACAACAAAAACCAAAAAAAGACATAATTGTGCCAAAACAGAAACAAAAATAGCTTGGGAAACTGTCAAAGGAGCCATCTGGAGACTCCCACCACAGCAGCAGAAGAATGCAGAAGGCGCTAAAAGGTGCACAACAACCTCCATCACTAATGCCCTTCTCCAAAGCACTCAAATACAGTGGGGTGAGAACAAACATCAGCATGTTTCTCA
Organism: Lepidothrix coronata; assembly: GCF_001604755.1. NCBI lineage: Eukaryota > Metazoa > Chordata > Aves > Passeriformes > Pipridae > Lepidothrix > Lepidothrix coronata. The sequence goes on from NW_016690288.1 coordinate 2,031,730, forward strand.
CATGGCAAAGCAGAATCTCTGCAAGTCACACAACATCCACCTGAACCCATCTGCACCAGGGAGCCAGGGCACGCTGGTCAGCAGGAACAGGTACCACCAGCTGTGCTTCTGCCTCCCCACAGAGCTGGATGCTCCTTCCACCGATGAGCATCAAACCACCCCAATGCAACACAGCTCCCTCTTCCCCCAGCAATGGGCTCTAAGACATTAAAATTAAACTCAACAGCTGCACTTTACAGCTGTTCCTTTCTAAAATACAGAGGTCTTTTTTTTTCCTCCCTCTTTAAAAGTGAGACTGTCGGATTTTCTTAATAAATATTCAGCATCCTCACCAGAATAAAACGGGAATGAAAGCAAGAGCGCTTGCTTTTGGATCTGCTCCGTGCCTCTATTTTTCTATGTAACCTGCTCTAAAAGTATAATGATCAGTATTAAATCCAAGCTTGATGGCAAAGTACTAAAGCCCAGGACAACAGTTTCATTTCTGTGAGGATGAAGCATGAAAATTCAGTGACAAATCCATTTTTCTTATGCAGAGTTGTGGCTTCAGAGCATTTGTAAAGACAGAAGAGGCCAGCACTGGGAGGATAATAAAACTATTGGCTACACTTCTCAATCTCTTATAGGTAGCAGTTCATCCTCTTTCAAGGAAACAAAATCAAAAGATCCCCCAAAAGAGAAAAAAACGGATGTAAATTTTCTGTAGAAACACACACAAAGTAACCAAGTAATCCACCGCAGTCTGCAATCATGTAAACATTAAATCACTACAGAAAGTGCCCTCTTGCATGGGAGTTTGGTGGATTCTCATCAAGCAGTGCCAGGAAAAATGGCTCAATTTATGGGTGATGTTATGGGAAAACAGGAGACACCTCAGTCCAGAGACCACGACAAGGTTCCTCCAAGAAATAATAAAATTTCCTTGTTGATATATAACAAGTATTACAGTTTCCTCCCTTCTTCTGCTTCCCCACAGTGACGTGGAACTGAAGATGCTCAATGTTCCCTCTTGAATACTGCACTGGGCTGTGCACCTCTGGTGAACTTGCAGCGTGTCAAAAGTACAAGTGAGTCTTCACAGCACATCAGCTCAATGGACCAAATAATTCAATGGCTCTTCTGCTCCTCTACAGACGGTTTAACAAACCCGGAAAACACACCATGGGAAAGCAAATCCCCACATTTTCAAACACTCCCTGTCAAAAAAACACATCCATTCTGTAAGTGAGTCCCCAGCTGACCCTCCCAAGCAATGCAGGTGCTCCTGACTCCCCTCTGTTGCACAAAATCATTTTAGGGAGCACAGTTTCTGAGCTGGGCAACCAAGGGCCTTGTATTGCACCTCGGGCCACCACAAGTGTCACTTGGGCAGCCCTGCCCACGGTCCTAAGAGCATAACCCTCCTTGAGTCACAGGTGTGAGACATCAGGGCTATGCATCTCTTGGGTCACACGTGCAGTGCAAAAGGATGCTCAGCAAGGCTTTACAGAGGCACAAAGGATAGTCTAGGACAGACTTAGCAGGTTAGAAAGTAATTTTTCAGCTCTCTTACAGCCTTACTGTAAGGTCTTACGGAAGTTGCCTCCTCATTTCTGCAAGGGAGAAAACTGTACCACTCTGGCCACTTTGGCCACAAGAGGCTCTAAGTGTGGAGGGAAGGGACCATCCCTAATGGGAAGTTTATCGACAGTGCAACAACACAAACAACCCAGCGTGTGCCAGGTCTGCACTTGAGTGGAGCCTGGGTCCTCATTAGTGGACACATCTGAGAGCTCTGGCCTAACATCTACCACCAAATCAAGCAGCAAATCAACAGCAATTAGAGCCATGCTATGGAGACAGGGGTTTAACGTGCTTTTCATTACCGTTTATAGCTGTCTACAGACTGCAAAGCTGCACAGATCCCACTGTCTGAAAGAACAAAAGCCATCCATCCTGTTAGAAATTTCTGATTATTCATTAATGGATAATAACAAAAACATTTAGTGTGAGGAGGAGGAGGGAGTACCCCCTAAATCTTACACAGCCTGAGCCCCACTGGCATTAATGGAAAACCACTGAATATCATTCAAGGTCAGGAGCTATCTGGAAAAAAATAACCCCAAGAGAGTCTGGAGAGTATTTTTTTCCCCCTTCTCTTTTCAAGACTTGTGTTGTGCATAGAAAAGCAACCTTTGTGCAAACCACAATGAACGTTTGTCCAGCCTGAAACACATCCCACATCCAGGAGCAGCAGCACACACGCTGCAAGTCTGGCATCAGAAGTGAAGCAGAAAGCTGGGGGCAGGAGCCAGCACAAATGCACATCACTCCTTCCTCACAGACCAAGAAGAGGTAAGGTCTGTTCCTTCACCTATTCTGAAACACTCTGCTATTCTCTACTTCAGACATCCAAACATGCAGCTTAACATTTAGAGGAAGATCCTATTACAGGATAAGAAGGAAGGAAGATTGTCTACATATGAATTTACTCTGAAGAGCTGTTTATAAATAATTCCATATGTGGATACTGCTCATTGCAGAGTAAAACCAGCTCGTTCTGGTTTAGTTAAACCCATCTTGGAGTTGCAAGACCCAAATCTCTTTTTTGCATTCATTTTATACTGACATCACTTCGACGACTGCAGAGTGACTCCTTAAACCAACCCCAGCTGCACTGGCCTGTCTCTGGGTATGCCAGAGCAGGCCTCAGTGCAGGTTGGCCTCCCCAGCACAAGCTGCTCCACTTAAATCACTTCTGCTTTTAGCCTGATAGAAATAATCCCCCAGCAGAGCTGACTTCACCCCTCGGTCACCCCAGCATGAGGCTGTGCTGATTCCAGCAGAGTCACTCCACATTTAACATCACAGCACTGTGAGGGATCCTGCCTGGGAGGGGGGAGCAGCCATGCAGTCCCATCCATGGGAGAGCCAGGAGAGCCCCCGGAGCTCCAGGACAGCCCAGCCGAGGGGACAGCGGCCGCTCCTGCCACCCAGGTGTACTTCTGCAGCTCCCTTAATCCCTGCTGCAGGAAGATCACAGCTAAGACTGGTGAAACGAGGACATCTTAAAGACATATAAGGCACCTCTGCAGCCTGTCTTAGGATCTTAATCAGCACATTGAGATCAGGAGACTCTATTTAAGAGTTCCTGCCTTACATTGAAACATCTGCTCTGCCCTGGAGGGGCAGCAAAGGCACCCCAATCCCTCCTGGCAGAAAGTTCTATTTACTTCATGAATTTTTGAAGCTGCCTCATGAATTAATGCACTAAAATAACTTTCATAGAGCCCTCATTTACAAATGCTCCCTGGAAATATTGGTAGCATTTAAAATATACACCTAAAAATAAAGCAAGTGAACATGTAAAACTCTCATTTGGCAACAGCCTGGAGGAGGAAGCCCGTGTTCACAGTGGGGCTCAGCAGAGTAAGAAGTAGTGTGAGGGGCTGAACAGGGACCCCAAAATAGATGCACACAGAGGGGGAGATCATGGGAGATGAACTCCACAGACCCCAGCTCTCCCTCAGGTGGTACTGCCCAAAAGGACAAGTACCATCCTCATCCTCATCTCATCCCCGTGGATCCTCACCTGCCTCTGGTAAGGGTCTGGAGATGTGCTGGCAAGTGCTGCACCTTAGACCCAGGAACCACTAATAGAAACTTTTCTTCTGGCCAGTGGTAGCACTTGTCTGATAAGAAAAACCCTTTCTTGGTCACCCAACCTTCTGTGAGACACTTGGAAACCACCAGAAGGTCATCTCAGTCCCTCCTGCCTCAGGAGCAGACAAAGCACAAGACCACCAAGCTCTCCACATGTCTGGTCTTTCAGACAAGATCTCAGTCCAAGGTTCAGCCAGGTCTGCACAGGTTGAAACATTTGACCAGCTTCCCAAAAGCACCTCTTGCTCAAGACAAAGCAAAGTTCCTGTGCATTGGTCCTTCCTGGCTGGCTCACCCCACAACCAGCTCCCATTGCTGAGGTGAAGCCCTGGGTGCTTCAGTGTGTAAGGCACTCTGAGATCCCTGGGGATGAAAGGAGCTATATAAATGTAAATCATTCTCATTAATGTAAATTGTGGGACAATGAGATGTTTACAGTGAACAGTCCTAGGGCTGAGCTTTAGAGTGGTTATGTTTCTGTATAATTTCACCAGTGAAGAACACAGCCCTCAGTGCCTGGTAGCAGGACAGCAGAAAAACCTCCATGGAGGATCCAGTTGGGAACTGTCACACACAGTGACCAGGTCAGGCTCTGAGGGCAGCAGAACATTCATCTCCTCCCTTGTGTGCTCCTGAAAGAGTTTTCAAAACCTGAAGTTCTCACCTTGTACAATTGTCCACAGCTGATTTGGAGTTTCTCTGTAACTGCAGGAGGTCGATTAGCACTTTTTAAGACCAATTCTAAAAACCAGGTGACTCCAGTTCAAACAACTTGGTTGCTAAAGAAGGGAGAACTCACAGAGACTGAAATGTGCAGCTACAACTATGATGCTCACCCTGACTCAGACCCTACCCAGTATCCACAATATCTTCTAGATATTATTCTACTGCTTTGGGGTAAACTTTGAACCAGACCCTTCTATGCATCCATCTCCCAGCCTCTTCATGTTAAGGGACAACTCCCATGCTGTGCTCATCCCAAGAGAACCCAGTCTTTCCTCCTAGAAAGCCATTGGTACCCATGGACCAAACCAGAGCATCAACAATTAGAAGAGCCAACTTAAGGCACAGCTTATTGTCTTCACTGGACACAGGGAATGTGACCTGAAGGTCCAACTGAACCTTTGCTCAGGTCAAAAAGGGTGAAAATCTGCAAGCCATGATGAAACTGGAGGAGCAGGGCTGTCCTTTGGTCCTGCAGACTGGAGGATGCAAGTCTGCACTTAAAGGGAGGGAACTATTCCCCAGCAGACGTGGCTGGCTGCCTGCACAAATCCTAGGGCACAACCTGAACTTGTGCAGAGTTTAGAACTAGACTCTGGCTGCCAGATCATGTGTAGAGCTGTATTTACCTTGGTGTGTGCTAATGCCAGGCCAGGTTCAGTGCCAGAGCTGTCCTGGGATGAGCTCTGAGGACAGCTCTGGGTCTGTGCTAACCCTGGCAGTCCGCAGGAGCAGAGACACACACACACATGCACAGAGATGCACACAGAACACACACACAAAGCACCTGCATGGACTGAACAACAACAGCTCCAGCTTAATCCCAAACTGAGAAGCAAGTGCAAATCATCAAATTTAAATTTCAGCCTCTTTCTTTTCTGTGCTTTTGTTTCAGTATTTAGAGCTCCAACTAACAAAGCAGCAGACACAATGCCACCTCCTCGCGAAACACGTACTCAGCTCCCTCCATCTGCTCCTTCCCCAAGCCCCCTTGTATTCTGCAAAGCAGATTGTGCTGTGAAATATTAATACTTGGTTGGTTATTCCCAACCCTGAATCTCAAGGCTTGTTCCCAGCTTCTCTCCCCCTTGCATCTTTTCCAGGGATCATGGCACTCAGTGGGTTATGTTACTGCACACTGTACCACGTCTGAGGGGAGCTTTCATGAAAGGGTGGAAGCAGTCCAGAAGCAGCTTCTAGGGAGCCTTCCATCTGCAGCAGCATTTTATTTAGACAGCAGAGGGGAAATTAGATCCCTATGTTGCTGATTGGCTTTGGGAGTTGAATCTTCATTTCTGTAGGAGGAGTTCATTTACACCACTGTAACGAACCCAGTGCCAAAGGTCCCACCGGGACGATCGGCGCTCGGGGGGACGTGGGGAACAATGACTGTTCAGTTCGAGGGCAGCGTGGAGCTGCCTTTAATTCCCGCCCTGCTTTCGCTCTAAATTTCTTTGAATTTGACTTTGTTCTATTTAATCTGGATTTCTGCTCCATCTGGCTTCTGAGTAACGATGCCAATTTATTCCATGTGCTTGCTGAAGAAGCTTTTCCTCAGCAGGGGGGAGCAGCTAGGACAGAGCTTCAACAAGTCTGTTTCAGTCCAGCTCTGAACCTCCCTTCTCCAAATGTTCTAAAAAAAAATCTGCAAGCAGGAATTTCTGTAATTGCAGTTAATTCAGGTAACAGAACAGTGAAGGTATCCCATTGGAAATACCCTGAACCAGGTCTGACCCACTGCAAATCAGCTTTGGCATCAGTGGTTGCTAGACTGAGGTGCAAGGCTGATACACAGCCTGGCAGTGGGGACAGCTTGCTCTTCTCCAAGACTCTTGACTCAAGGGCAAAAGGACATTTCTTCTTCTGAGCACCTACCTGGAGCAGATAGATGGCAATCCAAGCCCCAACCCACTATATTTTTTAAGACCAGATCTAGACAGAGCTGAAAAGATGACTTCTCAGTGCCATTTTCATGTTTCTTTGGATCAGGTGCTAAATTAGCAACAGGCTTGCTCTTCTTCCAGGAAAAGAACATTTTGGCTACCAAGCCCTTAATCAAACTTCACATCAGACAGTTATGCTTCATCTGTCTCCTGCTCAGTTGGGTAAGACAGGGGGCATCTAAAAGGCAACCCCCACATGAAAATAAACTTTTCCCTTCTTAGACTGTTGAGCAAAGGAGCAGCAAACAAGTATGATGGGCACAGCTACAGAGAGCCCCCCATTTCCATCCTCCCTGGAGACAAGGAGCCCAGAGGCAGAGCTGGAGAGGCTGCCTGGAGAGATGACAGGTCCGTGCCACACAGCAAGGCATCCTGCAGCCTGGGCAGGCTCCCAGATTAAACACATGCTCTGAAACCAGAGGTGAGAGCACAGCTCAGCCTGGGACCTGCACAGCAATGGGGGTCACAGTGGCACCCTGGTGGAGCCAGCACCCACATCCCCGGCAGGATGATGCCCATGGGAGCTCCTCTGCCATCACTCCTATTGACCAACCTAAGCACAGGCACGTGGCAAACCCACTTCTGGACTGCAGCAGAGTCCCAGTTATGGATGTTTATGTTTTTGCAGCACCGTAAGTCACCTTGGATGTCTGGCATTGAGCAAGATAATTTAGCAGGGTTTTCAAACGGCTCAGATTCTTCACCACTGAGGTGTAATGGCCTGAGACCCTCACAGCTATATTTTTTCTTATTCACTTAAGGTCAGAGAGGGCTTAACCTTATTATTTCAGAAGGCTCAAAGCTTTGACAATTATAAACAGGAGAGTAAAAACAAGAGCTAAATTTGTGTAATACATTACTTATCATTTCCCAGCCTCTGAATCCAAGCCAGAAAGGTGAGGATGGCTCTGACAACTACTTTCTTATTTAGGGTCTGGCTTGAATGAGACCTACAGAGCTAACAGTAGGAATAGTTAATACCAAAGTCTGCTTCATGATGTGGATCAAGCAGGTTTGCTCCTACCACACTTGCAGATTTCACAAACACTCTTCCCAGGCAAGACACACTCGACATAATATGGGGACAAGTGTGCAAATATGTCAATAATAGAGGAGCAAACACAAGATTAGATGCTGCTGGTACATTCTCAGTGACCCTGTCCCAAGGGTCCTGCACCTCCTGCCAACAAGTCTTTACTGCTTTTGCTGCTGGACTCCCCTTGCTGGTCACCACAGACCACACATTCCACAACAGACACTTTCCACTGCAACCTCTCCAGGTATTTCCTTGCACAGAGAATTCTTAGTCACTGGCAAAACTTCTACTGAAATTAAAACTCTGAATAGGCAGTTGCATGCCCCTCCTGAGCCTCCTTGTGCTTGTGACCAGCCAGCATCCCTCTCCAGGAAAAGGGGTCCTGCACAGCCACTCACTTGCAGAGGTACAAACAGTGCAGAAATCCTCTATCGAAAACAATCAGTGATAAATGCATTTAGACTGGACCATGGCCAGCTTGTATGAAGGTAAACACGAAGAAAATTGCTCTGTTTGATCTACATGATGAGGATTTGTAAGTCAGGCAATGATGATTCCAAACCTCGAGCTGCAGGGAGGCACCACTCAGGCAAAGCAGCCCTCGGCTGCATCACCACTCCTGGCACAACTTCATGAGCTTCCTCGGCACTAAAGAGAGAAGCAGAACAAATCCCTTCTTAAATGCAATCCTGCAACCCATTTCAATACATAGTGCTGGAAGATGAAGCTTCCGCCGAGCCAGTCAGGGCTGAAATATTGTTTATTGTACCTGAAAATTAATTTCATACCTTTTGGGGCATCACCAGATTGTTCAATCACTGACTGTGCACACGAGCCCGCAAGTTTAGTGGCCAATTTTCTTCAGGCGTGCACTAAAGTGCACCCACGTAGTTAAGATCAAATTCAACCCATGGTGTTCAAACATTATGGTACATAACTCAACAGAAATGTCAGACCTGCGACCGTTAAAGCATAATATTTACTGTGCACCACCACAGATTTACACAGCGCAACACTGCAACCCTTTGTAGACACACAACAGGCCAGAAAGCAAGAAGAATTAATTTTTCATACATTAGATGAGAAGTTGGTGTGGAAGAGATACCAGAGTGTACATCTGCTGTTCACCAAATCCAGCAGCATCTGAATTCGGGTGTAGTATTCGAGGACATCCTGACCAGATGGCTCCAGTTGACCCAGGAATGCTGTACACCAGAGCCATCATACACACTTGGCCAAAGTCTCCCATAATTATTTGTCAGGAACAGACTTGGACTGTCTCCAGTGGTTATAGTGGCAGGTAACCAGGAGGTCACAGTGACTCTGCTGGGGTGCAAAGGAAGAGAGGAGGTTTGACACCCATAAATCTGTGGCAAACTTACTGACTCCCCACTGTTTCTTCTGGGCAAATGTTTAAAAGCAGGTGCAAAACTGAGTTTTAAAAATAAATATCAACTATCAAAGGTCACAGACCACAAATTTACCCTGTTTCTTTTAAGGTAAGTATAAACACTAAGAGTATTTATTTAGGCTTGCTTGCTCACATCCATCATGAGAAACATTAGGATGTGAGAAATACCAGTGCTGAGGAAAGATGTATCCATGTTTTCTGGGACAACAGACCTGCTCCTTTTCTGCCAAGAACTTCTACAAATCCAGTGAGTCAAGGCACTGACACCCTTAGGAGAAAGCCATCACCCCCAGACACAACCATGCCTCAGTGCTACTCCTCAAATCACCCCAGCACTGCCAAGAGGAGGCTAAACTTCCACAGGGCGAGGACTTCTAATCCAACAGTCTACCAGGAATGAAGGCACTCTGTGGCTTGAGCAGGCTGATGTACAAGCCTTTGGTGGCAATGGCTTTGGGTCACTGCCACCCACAACAGTGAGAGCACACATAAATAACACCTGCCCAAATGTGTATTTATACAGAGCAAAGTAATAGCTCCATCAGACCCTTACATTCTATCAGCCAAATAATATGAGTTTTCAAAAACATTTACTACTTTAACAGGCATTTTAACAGCTCCATAACTCAGGTGCATCTTTGCTGTAAATCACTCGACAGTTGAATACTCCACTCTGAGATTTAATCCCCTTCAGCATTTTAGAAAGGAAGAAACAACCTTCCTAAGGTTGTTTAGGAAGGCAAATAACTTTGCGAGGAGCCTGCATTGGGAGAAAAATCAGCAAGGCAGAGGCCAGTTAAACTCAACATGTGACCTGCCTTGGTTGAGCACAGAGCCCAGTCTGGACAGGAGCTGGTCCTATATCACAGAGGACAGTCCTGCCATAAACCCCAGCTGAGCACCCAGCAACATCCAGCCCTGCAGGAATAACTGAAGGCAGCAGAGAAAACACAGCTCATGTTTTTCTGCGAGGCTGCCCCCACTGCACCCCCTGTACCCTTCAGTGCTGATAACTGGGGCCTTTCTACCTCTGGACTTGCACTGAACAAAAGGAGCTGGCAAGTCACACGGACCTGAGCCCATCCCACGCCGTAACCAAGGACAGCAGATTCTGACCGAGCAGCTCTACAAAGTCCTTCCCTGCTTCCAATCGGGATCAGGGCATTTCACGTCAATTTGGCACTTGCTGAGGGAGCAGGAACCCACACACCCTCCACAGCAAAGAGAAATCATCACCTCCCAGCTCGGCACAGACACAGACCAGCAGAGGGGAGACAAAGGAAGCTGAAGATGGGAGAACACAGACCCAGCGGTGAACAGGGGTGTCCATACAGATTGGAAAAGGCAGGTGTGAAGTACTACATTTGGAGCATGCAAGCCTCCCCCTCACCTCCCTCAGAAGTGGGGGGTTAGACCCTGACAGTCCCCATCCTGTCTCCTGCCCCTGGAAGGAAGGCCCTATTCTTGCATTTTCTCACATATTTCGCAGCGCACAGACAGAGGCAGGAGGGGCAGTTCAGTGTAGATGCAGGTGGAAAGGAGGCCTGCAACAAACCAGTGTTTAAGAAACACTGTCTCAAATCAGAAATTTCACTCTATTTCACTCTGGCTTTATGATCTACTCTGATGAGCTCTTTAAAAAAAAAATACACACACACTCTTGCTATATACATATATCTCCATCCAGATGAATGCTTTTGTTCACTTAGCAGAAGTTTTTCTTGGCTGTAAAAGATGGCAGGCTGGGGAGACTAAATGAGAGTGGAGAAGAGCCGAGGCAGCTGGATCCCAGTCATGTGGAGCCTGGACAGGCTCCGTCAAAAACAAGGACCAAGCCAGAGACAACCCAGCACGACTGACTTCATGCAGAGCCCTACAGGGACAACCACAACGACATAGTGAGTGTACCACATTGGCCAAATTTCCCTAAATAAATGCTTGATGAAGTTCCTGCAGGCTTTGAGTAAAGATTTATTCTTTCCCCGCCAAAGCATGTAATGCCTGAGAGACAGAGATCTCAGCTGGCTCATTCGTTCGTAGATTGTACCCAGAAAAATTTCCCCTGCTCTTCATAACCACACAGAGTCGAATTCCCTGGGCTGGGACTTCTTGCTGGGTCTGCTCCACAACCCTGGATGGCAGAGCAGGCACGAGCCTGGCAGTGAGGTGGGGATGAACACGCTGTGCCTGGCACTGCACCTGAGACACACTGGGACTGTCCAACCTGCCACCCTCCATGTCATCTTCTGTGATGGCTTTAGTTCACCACATGCCAAAATCATACAGCCAGCTCCATGCTTGCTTAATAATAAACACCTCTAAAGCTGCTGACAAATTCTCCTTGCAAACCTTTCCTCTAGGCAACTTCTGTCCCCAATTCTCCCCGCATATCTGAATCTAACGTGGGCAGGGCAGTGGCTCACCTTTCAGGCTGGAGAGAATCCCTCATCTTGACCCCAAACCCCCCAAAATTACTGATTTACCTCCAGTAAGTCAGATCATCACATCCCGGTGAACCATGAAGGAAAACAACAGAAAAACAAGCAAGAGAATCTGCTGGGAGATAACAAGACCCTGCAAAAAATCTTCCCCAGCAGGCTTTTTCAAGCAAAGGAAGGAGGTGAAATGCTGAAGGGTGGAAGAAGGTAAATTATCAGAGTTGAGACATTTCAAATGACTGCTCCCTGCTGCGTTCAGCAGCTTTTCTTGATGGAGTCACTAATCACTGTAGTTTACCGAATGACCTTGTTGTGGCCATCTCATCTTCAGGGGACCACAAGCTGCAACAATCCCTGGTGCAGGGAAATGATGCCTTTTGGGCTGTGCTAACTCACAACCATCGAGTGCTGACTGCAGCCTGTCACGACAGGGCAGAGGAACAGCCCACTTCACTGTAAAATGCCTCCACAGGGGCATTCATCATGTCCAACACACAGCCAGCTTTGTACTCCAGGCAGAGATGGAGAGATTGGGGCAGAAATTCTCCTGTACATACATTTTAAACACCGTCTGCCACAAGCTGGAAAAATGCTATAGAAAAATTAAATATTTACTTCTTCTGTTTGTTAGTATCTTTCATTAGTTACTCAGCTGTAACAGTCATTAAAATGCTGAAAGGGAACGTCATGTAAATTCATCACTAGCCTGGGAATACTCCTGCATTTGTGAGCAGGCTGCACGCTGCAGCAGAGCTCGGAGACTCCATTTCCCTACAGGAAAGGCCAAACGTCTGGTTCACTCACAATTTACAAATGATTATTTTTCTAATTAATCATTCATCAAAAAACACAAATAGTAACAGGGCATGAAAGGCAGTGCTGGTGTTAACAGAAGGCAGAGTCAATCCATCACAGTCTCACCCTCAGCTGCTCACAGGGGAGACCCTCCAATGCTGTAACTCCAGTGACTGCAGGGAAGGAGCTGGGGAAATACCCTCTGTTCTCCCTAGCTGCCCTAAGGAAAGGGATGATGTATGCTTCTGTTATGCCAAACCTCATCTGTGTAAATTGGAGTTGCAACAGATCCGTGAAACATATTGGGAGCTGCACTTGATAATGGTTTGAACAGGTAGGTTGGGATCGTGGGATGAGGAAAGGAAGGGCCAACAGAGCAGTGTGGGAGGAGAGAAAACTTGGACAACACAGTGCACCAGAGCTGGCAGTGACCCATGACAATAACCCTGAAGGAAAGAGGTCATAAGAAAGACATCAGAACAATGAACAGGGACTTCCTAAATACCTTCCCTGGCTCTCTGTAGTAGTGACTTGGCTGCAACTAATCCAGCACCTCCTGGGCCCACCTGGATCCAGAGGAGATTGGTCCTCTCAGCTCTTGTGCTCCCAGACCACAGAACTATGACTGTTAGGGCCAGCACACTGACCCCTCTGTTGCCTTAGTTTGGATTAAGGATCTTTGGAACCACAAGCAAATCCTCTCACTATCCAATGCATGTGGATATCCCCTCTCCCAGTGTTCAGTTTGGCCCTGCAGCCCTCTGTGCTGCTCACTCACAGGACAAGACAACATATCCACACACCTGGAGTCTGAAGGTAAACTGTAAATGCACATGATTTTCACCAATTCTCTATTCTCACCATGATTAATCCAGGTTAGATACCTCCTGTACTCCAAGGACAGATGTTTGAAAGGTGTAACAGTTTCCAGCACCCCAGACCTCGCCTTGCTTTGGCTCTGCTGTATCAGGCTGCTGGCCAACCCCTTGCCAAGCCAACGACTCTTCAAAAAGCAGTATGAACTGGTAAAAGCAGGCAGCAGCATGATATTTCAGCCTTGCTATAGTCTCCTGCTGGCTTTTATTACACTTCACAGAGCTAGGCTTGAACCATATAATCACATTTCAAAGAGGCTGGGGTATTGTTGGCAGTCTGCTTCATTCTTGACCACTGAGATTGTGAGATCTGTCCCTGCTGCTCAGAGAAAGAGAAGATTTCCTCCTTCCAGCAATGAATTAAACAAACTCAAACCCTACAACCCAACAACAAAGGACATCCAAGATAACCAGGACTTTTGCAGGACTGGCTTTTACCAAAGCTCTGCCAGTGCAGCCTCTCCACATGTTGCACAGGGAATGCAAAACTAGGCAAAACCAGGGAATTGTTCTGGAGAGCAGAATACTCCATACATCCCAACATATACCATACCCCAGCATCCTCATATGAAACAGTGATCTGTCCTGTGAGAAAGAGTCTTGAAGACAGACATAATGAGGCAATTTAAGAAGAGCCTGCAGCCAGTCTCCTGGAGGTTTAGAGGATCTGTCCTGAATGGAGTTAGCAGGTTCAGACCAAAGTGGGTTCTCAACCTTGGACTGTTGTTCTTTACCTAATTTTAACACACTTGAGAAATTTGCACCAACTCCAACAGGAGTGGGCAGGAGGGATGGTCACCACCCCAATGAGCAGCTTCACAGCCAGAACTTGGGAAGCTTTGGATCAAAAACTTGCCACATTGCAAGGTTTTGAGCAGGCCACTGGTCCCTCCATGTTTCAGATCCTCTTGTACAGTACTGAGGACATTACGTGTTGAAGACACTGGGACAGGAAGATCTTGCAAGAATGAAGGCTCACATAAGCTGCTCAGAGAGCCAGGAAAGGATTTCCTTAGGAGACAAAATAGGAAATTCTGAGCCTATCAACAACACACACATCACAACACTCAGCAACCTCCCAAGACAGTGTTTTACTTAATGGCATGAACTTAGCAAAGCAGGAGTAGTGACAGTGACTGAAGGGAGAACGGAGCCATGGCACACGCCAGATTGCTCCCATGGCACTTCTGCAAGGGCCCAAATCCAAACAGCAGCAGAAGCAGCCTTGCAAGTTACTGATGGCACAGGAGGAGCTGCAAGAAACACAAATTCAAACACAGTTTGCCTCCAAGAAGTAAATATGTGTGCAGCTGTGAAGGACAGCCAAAAGCACCTTCCTACAGCCCAGCAACAGGCAAACTGGGGCTTCAGATTTGCCATGTGGGAGGAGAGAATCATTCCAGCATTTCTACCCACTGCAGGACAAGTCAAACAAGAAATCCAATCCAATTTCCAGCATTTCAACACGGAAGTCCTATATTAGCTCATAGGCACTAAATGAGGGAGGAAATCCATATTAACAGAAGCCACTGATAAGAAATAGGTGTGGGTTCCAACTTTTTCTGGTGGTTGGCCTTTTCTCTCCAGTACTTGCATTAGTATTTCTGTGAAGTACCCACTGCAACAACTGCAACTCAATACATTTACAGGAAGTAGAGAACTATTCAGAATGAAGTGGCTTTTAGCCTCAGGTTTGGGGCACATTTAAAGGTTTTATTGCCAGGCAGATTTCATACAGGAAAACTATGACATAAACGACGTGTCTGAATATTTTTTCTAAGTGAGAGTATTTCCTGCCATTATTTTCTTGTGTTTATGTTCTCTCCAGTGCATCCTATTATAGCAAATCTGTTTGGAAGGGCTCCATCCCTGAAGATGATGCAAGCTCCAAGAATGCCTTCTGCCCAAGCAATAATCCTAAAGAAACCAGTTATACTACTTGTGTGCTTCACAATAATCAGATACACGAGGGTGCTAGATAGGCAAACCCAGAGCACCAACACACTGCAGACTGGGCTATAAATATCCAATTATTTCATTTTTTGAATCTATCACTTTTTCTAGCCTATTTAGCAAGATCTGTTTCTGACCCAAGATCTACATTTACTTAAGAGATGCTCCCATCCAAACTCCATGCCCAGAGACAGTGCTGAAAACCAAGATGAGTTCTCTGTGAACATCTCCAGTGCTCATTCCAGTTCTTCAAAAATACAGCTAACCCACTCCCTGAAGGTGGACGTGGTAATAACTCATACCCTTTATTTTTAGCCTTGCTCTTCCTTCAAAGCCCACTGAGATATGTGGAGTTCTGCAGTGTGCAAAGATTCCTTGCTCATGATTAACATCTATGTGAATAATAGAGCTTTAATCTGGTTTCAGTCAGTTACCTACTGCTCCAGCAGTTCAACATCATGGGGGAGCAAGAGCAGCAAGGGTATCCAGCTTTCATATAACTCAAAGCAGTACTAAACGAGGCTTAATTAATTGAGATCACAAGATGAAAAATCTCAATATATATAAAAGGTAAAACATCTGCTGATGCTCAGGCAGTCCTGAGATGGGATGCTCCATGGGAATCTCAGTTAAACTCCAATGAGAAGGGACTGAGACTCATCTGTGTACCAGAATTACGTTCCTCCTGCCCCAGAGTCCCAACCTCAGCTGGATGCTGGGTCTGAAATATAATGGCAGGAACACAAGCAAAGCTCAGTGTTTTAATCAGACACCTATTTTCTCAGCCAAACCTTCCAGTAAGCCCAATGTGGACTGAATTGCTCCTTCTAAAACAGCACAAGTGTGAAGGCAGCTCAGACAGCAAACCCTCTTCTCAGACTAGTGCACATGCTTTCCATCATCTTAGTGTCACAAGTCCTGGCTGAACACAAGCAGGGAGGGAGATGCAAGTCATGCAGGCCACACTGTGATATGGCTGCAACTCATTCTCCTTCCATATGTATCCTTCCCACATTCAGAGAGGGGCTGGTCTGCAGCCAGCCAAAGTCACTGCACGAGCAAAGTACCAACCTGGCATCTCAAAGGAACTAAAAACCCACTCCAGTGGTTCCTCTCTCCAGCATGAATCAAGTGAGAGAAACAGCCAAGTATCTAAAGATGGTTTGAAAGGGCAGCTTGGTATTTGCCAGGCCTCCTGGGACATAACTGACCCCAAGAAGGTCCCGGGCTGCAACACCCAGTTCTCCCTTCAGCAGTGACCATGTATGGCCATGTATGACCCAAGTCATTCAGCCCTGAGTCACACCTGTGCTCAGACCATGTTCAGACATCTGCTCTCCTGCTGTCCAGGCACAGGTCCTTCAAAACATCCAGTCTCTGCTGGTGTGGTAGACAGACTGCAAAACTCATTTTCAACGCACCTTCCCCATCAGGTTAGTCAAGCTCTCTTCCACATTGTCTAGCTCCTTAGTCATCATCTTTTCTCCTCTTCATCCACATCCTCAAGTGCTCAGAGGCAGAGTGGTGGCATTCTGATTCATTTCTGTAAGCCCTGCACAGAATCCTGGCGCTCCAGCAGGCACCGAGAGCTCCTGAAGCTCTCACACCACCCTAACAACACAGACATGCCACAACACCAACTGCATCTCCCTTAGTGCATCTCTGTGGCACCACAGACACACAGAATCATTTAGGTTGGAAAAGCCCTCTGAGAACAAAGTCCAACCACTGCCCCAGCACTGCTGAGCTCACCACTAAACCATGTTCCCCCATCCACACATCTGTTAAGTCCCTCCAGGGACAGTGACTCTACTACTCCTGTGCCAGGGCTGGACAACCCTTTCGGACCATCCTGACCCCTCACCCTCACCTGCTGCTCACAGACCACTGCCCAACACCACTTCCCAACTGATGGGATGCAGCTCCTGATTAAATCCAGGCAAAGCTTTCCAGAGATGGGGCTGAGTGACGTACCTCTATCTTCTCTCCAGTTCACAATATAAATGTGATACTGATTTTTCCCCCCCCAAGTATATATTTAGGCATAATATATTTTAATGGCAAAAAGATGCTTTGTTCCATAGGGGATGTGTGTGTGTGTGTATTTGATTCCTGTGCTTCAAACAGATCCAGGAATGGAATTTCATACTTTTATAAAATTAAGAACAGATGCTGTGGACTGTTTAAACCAACAGAGAAAATAATAAGAGGAACACTCCGAGGAAGGTGACATGAAAAAAATGCTGAATGTTGCAGGAAAATGGAAATACAATAATGACTGTGAGACTTTTGGGACCCATGGTTCCATGCCACAAATCCCTCAGGAAAGACAGCTACCAGCTCGGGCACATTGAAGTTTCTTCTGCATGAGCTAGAGAGAGAAAAGTAATAGATAACAGCAGCTGAATACAGAGCACATTTGTCTTCTAGTACAACAGAGATGCAGTTCACCTTAAAATATAAATCACAGCACATGCAAAGAGAAATCTCTTCTATTATGTTTACCTCAAAATAAGCCAGTGAAGGTTGGGTTACGTTTGCCTGCTGCTTCTCTCTCTGCTTCTTTTCTTTCCAGCAGGTCCCTTGGTGGGACAGTTGGATTTCCTGGGAAGCTGAGGCAGCCACTGCCCTGCCAGGGGATCCAGGGGTCCCTGCACACCCCCACGGGGCTGCCAAGGCTGCACCAGGTGCTTTGGTTGTTTGCTGTTCAGTGTTTCCATTCCAGCTTGCAACAGCGATGGAAACTTCTTTTGGGTTTCAGTTTGTCATCACAAGGTTTATGTTTGGGGCTGAACCCAAGCCAGCAGCCTTTTGGAACTGAACTGGTTCACAATGAATGTCTGCATCTCCCTTTCCCATGCTGACCCACGGGATACCTCACCTGGCAGGCCAGGTACCCCGTTTCCACAAGGAAAGGTTCTACTCTGAGTCAGAAGTGGTTCCAGCCTCTCTCTGCAGCTCCACGCAGCCCTGCAGGACGTCAGTGGCACTGTCACCCCACTGGCAGAGCACCGTGCTGAGGGACGGAGTTTGTTGAGCACCTTTTGCCTCTGGTCACAGAAACCAGTGCAAGAACAGGACTGGAATTCAGAGCCCGAGCTCAGATCCTGCCTCACACTTCCTGCACACAGAAGAGCCCCTGCTGTACTTGCAGATCACACATTTGCATTGCAAAGCGAGGGGTGTAAATGCCTGTATGTACAAGCAGATGCACATTCCGTAGGCAGAGCTTTGGAAATTCACCACACGACGTTCTGCCTACGAGTCAAAAGCCATCTCCAATTGCTAAAACTTAAATCAAAACACAAGTTGCTACAATTCATAAGGAGCTTAATATTTATTACCATGTATTGCAAGCATGCAGCTCTGGAGAAAGACTCCCTTACTGTCTTCAGTGATTATTCAAGGGACGGGGAAAAGAAAGAATAGCCTTTGATAGTAACAAAAAAAAAGCAAGTGTGGAGAAAGCAATGTATTAAATCCTTTTCACAGCCAAGAGGCCAAAGAAAATGCTATATATTTATAAAGGAAATGAAAACCTGTCAGGAACAAAATGAACTGAATAACAGAGTTTGGGCTGAATAAAGAGAAGCAAGAATTCAAGAACCAAAACAACAACCAGGGTGGAAAATACGGCATCCCTGGAAAGAGGGCTCTGAATGGATGTACAGCCCATTTGTGTGGACTGGCCTAGATTCTAACTCCACAACTCCAGCTCTTCTGCTGGCCTATAATAATTCTAAATCTTTGATGGTGAAAGATTACCGGAAAAATCACTGGGAAAATTCGTGAAAACTCATATAAAACACAACTACTATAAACCCAAGTACTGCTGTCTTGATAGAAACAAGGTTTTTTAGTGCGCAGATGACTTGGATTCAATTCCTGATATTAAATAATTTAGTTTTATGTATCTAATTGCAGGAAGTTTGTGCGATTTCAAAAATAAACAACATAAGTATTTCATATTCAGATACTTAATTACTATTACCATATTGATTGCAGGAAATAGGATTAACCACACATTATATTTTGTCAGAGGATAATGTCAACAATCTTCAAGTGATGGCTACCAATGAATTAGCTGGGGGTACTACATTAAAAACAAAATACAAACCACAGCCATGAGGAAGGAGAATTCTCAATAAACTGGCATACTCATCTTTCCACTTGGACTTCCCAGTAAATCCAGGAGGGGAATATACTGTGTAAGTATGTACAGTTAAAGGGAAGAGAGCTGGAAGGTCTTTATCTCTTGAAACTTTCCTTTCTTAGGTGGGTCATCAGTGCAGTCATTCAATAGGTCCAAAAACGAATCCTACAAAGAACAACAGTGCTCCTTCCCCCCCGCCCCATTCCTACAGAAAGATCTGGTGAACCAGCAGGAGGATCTGCTGGAATGTATTTCCAAAAGGACCTGAGTGTGGCACGACCTGTGCAGATCACCAGGCCACCTCCTCCTCCCACCTGGTGGCTGGGCACTGCTGCTGGGGGAGATCAACCACAAACGTCAGAAGTATCTGCAGCATTTAACACCAAACTCTCCCAGGGCTCTGATCCACCTCCCAGTACCCTCACACAAACGACCAAGCCATGGGACATGTCCCTGGCAGGTTTCATCAAACATCATCAGGCATTTCCTACGAAATAAAGCTCTCCAGAGCAGCTGGTTTAACTCCCTGCACAACCAAACCCACCTACAGCCAGGAAGCCTGTGCTGTGCTAACCCCCCACAGGATATCGTGAAGTACAGCCTGGAGAGTCCACTTCAGCTCTCTCCACACAGACATACTGTTATTTCAGAGGGGAGCAGCAGAGGTTAAGTTGTGAATTAATGGAAGTGTTGGTCTTAAATCTGAAAATATGCTTTAAAAAAAAAATAACACCAAACCACAACAACTTGCTGAGATGCACTGGGTTTGCATCTTCCTCACCACAGACTGCAGTTACCTCTCTGTACAGCAACACAAGGGAAAGGGCATAACAGGAAAAGAGCACAGGCACAGCCCTTGTACATGAAAGGCAGGTTGAGAATCTCCACAGAGGCACTTCAACATCTCTTGCTGTATAGAAGACAATGCTCTGATACTCCTCTTGTTTGCTTTTCATCATCTTGAGGATTCCACAAATCCTCGAGTGCGCTGGGAGCTGTCGAACAGATTCTGCAGGGGAAGGTTGGCACTGGTGGAGGGAGGGAGGGAGTGTGGCAGCATTCCACTGGTCTCCAAGGCAGGGACAGACACTCCAACCACTTCACATCTCCAGGAATCCCAACTGCAGCTTTCAGCAGCCCTGCCTCACTCCTTTTCAGACACCGGGTTAAACATCAGAGGGGCATGAAAACACAACCCCCCACGATTCCGAGGGAAGGCACAAATCCACCACATCCAGGGGCTGCAAAGCTGCCCCAGCTTACCCAGATAAGGGAGCGGCCTCGGGGCAGCTCTGCAAGCTGGGCAACACTTTGAACCAGAAATTCCTCAATGCCTTTTAGCCTTGAGAGCAGAGTAAATCCCTTCAACATTAACCAGCATCCAAATTAGCAAGGAAGAAATTCCAATTAATGTCCCCAGAGAAACTGGCTCTGGTAGAAGGAATTAGCACTCTTCTCCTCTCCGGACAGTGGAGCAGTACTTGTTTGCACTCACAGCTAACACACTGCAGGAGCCCAACACACGTGTTGTTCCTCAAAGGAACAGCCCCTGACAATGCATTAAGGCCAACCTGCCTCACAGCTCATGCTGCACTTCCCAGTGATTTGCCCAGGATCTCCCACACAGGATTCACACCTGGTTTCAGCCCTTACAGATGGACTGGTGGATTCAGAGCTCATCCTGCCAGAAATCAGCACTTCTTATATCTACACGATTTTGCTCTGGCTCTTTCTGTGACAAAGTGGGGCTATAGGCCAGTGATTTTCACCTTCCAGAAGCAGAGAAGCCCTGCCTGGTTCCCAAGGTTGCCACTGCTGGTACAGCACACCCAGCCTGAGGCTGCTGCTAGGTGTTTTCCAGAGCCTAAAACAGAGAGCAGAGCTCCACAGCAGCCTTACACGAGGATTTAGGAGTTGGGACACCTCACCAGGAGTTGTGTCCTCATCTCCCTCAGAAACAAGGCAGGAAAGCAGAGCTGAGCTCTGTCCTCGAATCCCCCATGTGCACCCTGAAAGGTCGATTACTGGAACATTTACCTCACAGCTAGTTTCTCAGATCGACTTTTCCAGATTGATCCAGGGCCCAAAGGCACTAATCTCAGGCTTTAGCAAGTGAGAGCTGTGCCTGATTTCCAGCAATGCCTGGTATGTACAGCAGCAGGGAACAACAGACACCTCCAGGCACTGCCATGGAAAACTCTGGTCATTACCCTTATAATTTAGTATTATTTGATTCAGCAACACAAAATCTTTCATCAGATGTGACAGAAAGGGAACTGCTGTATTTACATAGAGTAGCACATAGCACATATGTTTCTGTGTGTGCGTGTGTGTGTGTACACACCCTCCGTATGTTCTTCCAGGAAGCCTACAGGAACCAAAATCTATCTCTGTTTGAGTTAGATAACCCTCACAGACTTTCTTTAAAACCCCTCCA
This sequence comes from Lepidothrix coronata, assembly GCF_001604755.1. NCBI lineage: Eukaryota > Metazoa > Chordata > Aves > Passeriformes > Pipridae > Lepidothrix > Lepidothrix coronata. Next base: position 2,053,136 of record NW_016690288.1, read on the forward strand.
TTTTTCGTTTCCTCAACGTTGCAAGCTTATCCAAATATCCTAAAACTGAAGTACAAATGAACAGCAACAATTCTGCCCAAGCTCCACCTAATCTAGACATAAGCAGCATTTACAAATTCATTGCCAACACTAGGAGGATTTCCTTGCCCTCTCTGACCTAGCAAACTGTGGCCAGCTGCTCAGTTTACCCCAGATCTTGGTAACTCTAAGCCATATGAAGTTTTAACAGCGATGCCAGGAGTAGGTGCAGAAGGGGAACAGAGCCAGCCCTCTGCAGCCGCCCTCCCACCAGGAGAAATTCCCATGTTCCAAAGCAATGGCAGACACTCTGCATGCTCACTTTGGAAAGCCTACAGAGCCTCGATGAGAATCAGAAAGCAAAATACTTTATGGTACATTCAGAGCCCAGATAATATTGTTGAACTGGAGGCAACTACATTTCAACAAAAGTACTTCTATGAGGACCCAACAGCAGGAGATTTCATGGCTGTGCACAATATTTCCAGCAACATCAGCTGAAGTTCTGAACCCTGCATAGCCAGGACTTCACTTAAGTCTATTTTTTGGCATACTGTGGGACCACAGAGGCCATCAATATAAAGACTATTTTCCCCAATGCCAGTTCATAAAGGAGCACCAGCAAAAGACATGAGCTACCACCAAGAACCCATGGAGTTCTCCCTCATCAGGTGAGGAGGCTGCTCCCCCCCAAGAAGTCCCACAGACTGGGGGGCCTGACACCATGCTGTCCACGCTGTAAGCACAGCAGCCACCTCAAAAGGGACCCCTAAGGAAGTAAATTTAGAGATGAACTCTCAGTCCCACTTAAGTCAGTGATACTTTTGTGATGAGCTCTAACAGAGCCATGAGCTCAGATCATGATGCAGCTGGTTTTTAGAAGGAGGACACCAAGGTGCAGCCCAGCTCTGCCGTCTGCCTGCAATATCACGTGTCAAAACACTTCCAGTACCAGTAGAACAGATAAACCATTGGGATGGCAGCACATCCACACCCTGAAGGCACCTCACACTGCCAGATGAAACAGCAGGAGGAGGTGAGGCCTGGGCAGAGTGAGCTGCAGATCTCCCCAGCACATCCCAACACCACAACACATGGCCCCTTGCACCATTTGCCCCCCCTTCTCTGCTATGGTAACACCTCAGAAAGGCGTCACACAACATAAACATGGGAAGTTCAGATTTCCAGATAAGACAAGGAAAACCGTGACTTCTTGCATTTCCAAAAATCCCATGGTTGGTGGAGGTGACCTGACCCCCCATCAGGCTCCAGCACAGCTTTTCTTCTGCCTAAACCCAACAGCTCCAAGTGCTGTACCCCAACAGGAGTTTGGCACTTTGGAGATTTAACAACTTCTGTATTTGCAGAAGAGCCACTGCAGAGCACACACCACAAGGAGGTCACCTGGGCTTTTCACCTGGGCTTGGCACAGCTTTAGGAGGTACCCACAGTAGCTGGCCCAAAACCTCCACTTCTCTCGTGGCATTTCATGCCCATTTTGCTGGAACACCTCTTAAAACCCCAGTCAGTCTGTAAGACAAACTGGGTGATTAAACAGGGGCAAAAGCTCATAATTAGCAGTCCACAGCAACCAGACAGCACCCCTGATCAGAGCAGAGAGAGGCTGCAGGTGATTCTGACAACAGGGGAACCAGCACAGCAATGGTGCCCACACCTCTGGTACCTCCTTGCTGCAGCTGCTCTGCAGCCACCAGTTCTTGGCTCTGTCCATCACTGTGTCCATCACCTCTTGGCTCTGTCCATCACTGCAGCCATCACCTCTTTGCTGTCCATCCCCTATACAGGGGCAGCTCTCCAAGTGTGGGCAGATCCAGGCTGGTAAAGCCCATGTGCTTCTCCAGAACAGCCAAGGCAGGAGAGGCACCCCCAGGACAAGCCCCTCATTCCTGCCTCACTGCTGCACTGCCGCCCTCCCTGTGGGACAAGCCATGGCACCAGCCCCAGTGGAAGCTGTCAACAGAAGCAGAGAACATTCTATGCTCCCCTGTCATCACAATGGAGGGAGGCACAGAACCTTCCAGAACACGCTGCTCGATCATGAGCCTCTCACGCCAAGGGGGGCACCTGGGGCCAACCCCCCACTCCTTCCACAAGGCCACTCGCCTCAGGTTTAGTGTGAGCTGCTCAGAGAACCACAGCACACTCTCCACAGTTAATGTAAAATATTAATGTCTCATTTGTTCAACAATTTTGTGGAAATTAAAACTTTTAGGTTAATCATATACTGAACAATTTTAATTAAAGCAGTTATAAAACAATTAATCCACGAGAGCAGGCTTGGATCCTTGCCAGCCTTATTGGTTTAATACATGTAGGCAAAGCTTATTTCTCCCCGTGTTTGACTTAATGAATGCTAATAAGTGACACAAAATATGCATGCAGAGCTCCTAATATAGTTAGTCCATCTGGTTTCACTTGCATTTTGTATTTGTCATTTTGCTTTGATAGAGGAATTGAAAATGAATTCTCTGCGCTAGAAATTAGAAAAACTTTGTACCCTGCTTAATTTAAAATAATTTTTGCAAATCTTTGGGTGTAAAATATACAGCAATTGAGTACAGTACATTGGCCAGCTATCTTTTTGGTTGCTCTAAGGTTGGAAAAGAGCACAGGACAGAAATACAAGAACATACCACAGCACTGAAGGAATAAACAACACGTCCTCAGCTTTTTTTCCCATCAAGATTTCAAAACATGCTTTTTGCTTGAATAGATGGTAATATAAAGGCAGGGGATAAAATATGATTTTAAGCGTCTGAGACAAATCCTCCACTACTGCAATTTGTTCTGTATTACAACTTGTTTGATTCATTTGGGGATGTACTTGTTTGCCAAAGCAAGCAGAGATCAAGCTCTTTGTTGAGTTTTTAACCTATGCCAAAAATTTTTACCTTTTTAGCATTTCTGTTTGAGTTACAGAGTCATGTTACTTCCAGTAGTGCTCTGGACCACCACGGCCAGGTGCAACCGCTCGGCTTTGCCACATAAAATCCCTGGGCAAAGGCCTTGCAGAGCTGAACTCCTTTGCCTGCAGCTCAAACCACCCTGTGAAGAGTTTGCTTTCTCCCAAGCATGCACAAAAAAATGAAAAATGGGCTCTTCTCTGGGTCAAATCCAGAAAACACAACTCATGTCACACCATGTGATCGTACATGATGTGATCTGTCACCGTGGGAAGTGGCCTCTGTGGAGATTCTAGTTCACAACACAGCACCACCACCAGCACCTCTCTGCAGTCCCAAATGCCCCTGTGCAGAACCATGAGGGTCCTTCCATTAATCCCACTGGGGTCTGCATCAGCTCCAGATGATGTCTAGAGCTCTAGACAACATCTCCTCCCACAACCAGAGTGACACAGCAGAGGCACAGCTGCCCTGGGTTAAACTGTGCTGTTACCTTCTTCCTTGCTTAAGGTCACTTCCCATTTCTGCTGCTGAGATGTCCCAAATGGTGACAACAGGGAGCCTATTAGAGCTTAAAAACTAGCTCTGTTCCCAGAGGACCAGTGTCCCAAATTCAGTCACGCCAGAACAAGCAGGAGGAAGGGAATCGTGTATGTGTGTCCTGAAAAGTGCATTAAAGATGACAGAGCAGAGGAGGAGAGCTCCTGATCACCACAACCCTCGTTGTACCCTCAAGGTGAGGAAGGGAGAAACTTCCTCTCTCCCAGTGCTTCAGAACTGCAGAAGTGATGATAAATCTGTGCACGGGCCACTGGCATTACCTGCTTAACCCAGTAATTAGTTTATGAGCCACCCTTGGGCTCACCTTGATCTACAGGTTTAGTTTTGAGTTGCATTGCTCCTGCACTGATGTCTCCTGCTACCTCCTACAGGAAAGGTGCTCTGACCACTGCAGGAGGAAAATAGGGGCACATAGCCTGTGCTCCACACTCATCCCACCCCCGACCTTCCCTGTCCTGCAGTTCAGTCATGGATGGCCTGAAAGCATCAAGACCTGGATGCCTCCATGGTACAAGATGCAGCCTCAGATCACATCACATTTCCAGCAGCTCATTAAAAGCACCACCTCAGCAAGGCAGCCCAGGAGGAATATGGAGTGTAGGGAGTGCAAGGAAAAGACAAGGAGGGGGTGAAACAAATGGAAACAGCTTCAGGCAGATGAATAACTGCCTTACAATGAACTTGCTCACTGTTAGTGAGCAAAATTTGGAAACTCGTGTGTGAAATGAAGCCCTCTGGCAGCCCGTGTACCTGCGGTACCTGGGGAGGGCAGCACGCAGTTGCCCCTTGAACAGGGCTCAGAGCCCATGAATTTGTCGCCCTGGTTCACCCCTCCTGCAGCGTGCCAGGGAGCAGCTGAACGCCCCTGTGCTGGGGAGCTCCCCGCGCTGTTTGCCGGCTCACATCTGAGTCACCCTTTATCCCGCAGCAGTCTCTAACGATGATATTGCATTTTTCTGCCAGAAAGATCCCAAAATACCTCCCGAGTCACGCACAGGCTGCCGCAGCCCATGCTCTCCCTGCAGCTGGGCTCCTGCCGGGGCGATGCCGAGCAGGGACCAGCAAAGCCCCAGGGGAGCAGCACCTCCCGAGCTCATCCTGCCCGGCACAGCGGGGCAGAGCCAACGTGCTGATGGCAACGCCAGACCCAGGGGCTGGTCTGTGCAAACTCTCAGCACAGAGGGACACCCGGCACCAAAACTCAAATTAAAATAGAGAGCCTGGATCGCTTCTACATCCCTAGAACTGAGAGCTTGCCAACAAGCTCTTTGTAAGTGCTAAATACCTTCTCTATGTGTCACTTTGAAAAAAGGAGATGTGGCTCTTCTGCACGGAGACACTCCGGCAGAGCAGCTTTCCTTCCCCCCTCCCCTTCGTTTTGGTTTTTTTTTTTTTTTTTAAGTGTTTAAACATCCTACAAACACTGTTTAGGGAAGTCAGCAGGAGGTCAAATAGAAGCCTTGTGTCTCAGTGGATAACAATCCTTCTGTGAAATCATTCCAGCACGAATCGAGTCACTCTTACATCTCCCTCTCCACCTTTTTTTTTCTTTTATTTTAAAGGCATTTTAGCAAAGCTCACTTTGAAGTTTAAACCTCCTGCAACAACACTGCTTGCCAACAAGATAAAATATTTAGTACTGCTATATACTAAAATCATATCTCTAACAATACCTTCCACGCCTGACATAGCACAAAAGTTAATTCAGCCAACAAAGCAATGCTTGCATTTTGTGTCTCGAGAAGCAGCAATTTATCTTTTTTGTATATATAAATTACATACACCATTGTGCCATTTAAACCTAAAACCTCCTGTTGTTAAATAGAGAATAGAAAGATCTTTAAACACAGACAAAGAGATCAGAGCTGTAGGAAGAGCTGTGACAAGTGCAGGAGAATGGCAAAATAAATGTGAAAACCACAGTGCTCCCCAGCAGATCCTCCCTGCTCAAGCCAACACGTGTCCTTCACCTTGTGGGGTTGGTTGGGGGTTTTTGGCAGCAGCATCTCCCTTCAGCTATAAAGGCAATGGTATCTATTTGTGATTGCTGGCAAGAGCCCATGAGGAAACACATCCCCATAAGGGCACTGGTAAGGCAGCAAATGCACCACCTGGGCAGGAGGGGATTTTAGGAGCAGCCACTTGCCCGTGTTCACACCACCTCTGCTGTTGCCCAGTTTATTGTGGTTGGTGTGTGACATTTAATGCCTGTGGCTGCCTCTCTCTCTTGGAGGGTCCCTGAACAGATGATGACAAGCACTCACTGTCATGGATTCAGTGGGAAAACAAAACAACTGCAGGTGAGGACAGGCAGTGCCTGCCAGTGACAACAGTGTAGGTACAACGTGCCTGTCACACACCTCCTGCCCCCCCTGCCTTGGACCAGGGACCTGTAGAGTGCTTACCCAGCTCTGCATGCCCAGGGAAGGAGAAGCTTCCCCTCTACAGATGTGCTCTGACCAAAGGCAGGAATGGTGCAAGGGTTAGGGAAGAGAATGGAAGGGAAACTTGTCCTGCAATCTGACCTTTTGGGTTTGTTGTTAAAGAAAATAACGGGAATGTTGCAGTGACTGCAATGTTTTGTTGGCAAGGTTGTTTCATTTTAGTTTTGTTTCCACCGTCTTGCCTCCTTCAGTCGCCTCTTCAAAATAAAGAACCAGTAACTACCTTCCCCCAGCCAAAATCCTTCCATTTCTGCCCTTGCTTTTATAGGCTGCTCTTTACCACGTGAAGAGGCATCACCTCAGTGCCTCATGTACCACATCCCCCCTCCCAGCATAATTCGATGCGTTTTACTCTTTCACATAAAATTAGTGGAAACAGTCCCAAAACGTCTGTCTTTTCCCATCTCTTTGCTGTACCTAGAGCACAAACTCCTCCCCAGGCAATTCAATTCCCCTCTCACATATGCTCAGCACACATGCACTCAGTAATTCCATCTCCACAGAACTGGCTAGGGGCTCCCGAACTCAAAAAAGGCAAACTAATTTAAAACAAACACATAAATACCTTCCCCTTTTACCTCTTCAGGATGCAAACAACAGCACTGCCAGTGTGAGTCAGCTCCCAGTTCTGGAGATCATCTCCAGAGCTCTGTCTTACCCCAGAACACAGCCCCCTCCACTGGTCCGTGATGCCACCTGGGATCCAATTTGCCTTCCCATCCTTGTGCTCTCCTCTCCCCATCCCTGCCTTATTCTTGTTCCATTCAAACACCATCTTCAACCTCCCTGTTCATCTCTCAAAGCTTCCCAACCAGTAGCTTTTAAACATTCACATCCTCCTCTGGACTTTGGTGTCTGTCCCCTTGCTGCCCACGGCCAAACCTCTCCCCAGCAGACTGGGGGAGGCCCCTCTGGGAGCTCACATGGAGCGGAAGAGATCACAGCTGGGGCCTTTTTACAATGTGAGGCAAACAAAATCCAGGCACTGCCAGATGACTGTTACCTGCAGCATGAATAACTGCTTTTTACAGGTTTATTATTTTTTAAACAATAGTGTGTGTATACACATCCATATATATGCTTTTTTAAGGTACAGACAGGATTTTCATGGCAGTGATTTTATTTTGCTCTTCTTGGAAATTAAGAGCATAATTCACCAGGTGCAAACTTCTGCTAGGAACAAGCATTTCTAAAAATTCATCCTCTGCTTTCCCATTTAGAATTACCCCACAGCTAGAGCCTCGATCTTTATCTCACTGATACCTGATGTAGTTCTAAAGGCAGAAGCAGAAATACTACTAATTTACTGCAGTGTAAAAGTTGAGTTTGTATTCATGACATTAAGATCAATGGCACAGAATCAAGCCCTCCTAACTTGAGTCCAACACCAGGACAGTGGTACCTGCCATAAGCTGGTCTAGGCAAGTATTTAAGCAGAACCTCCAGGTTATTGTTTCCTCCCTGTCTTGTGCACCTGCTGCTACAACGTGTTTTTAAGAAACCTGGCTCAGGGATTTGGCTGCTGACAGAATGACCTGATGAATAAGGTGAGAAGCAGGATTCTGTCATGGGAATCTTGCCCACCTTGTAGTAGATCACAGTGAGCCCTGTCCCTGGACGAGCACCCCAAAGCTCTGGGGAGCACCTGAGGAGCCGACCGAGCTCCTGCATCCCCTGCGGCAGCCGGAAAATGTGACCTAGAGATGCCGCTCTGCAAAAATGATCTATGAGAAGGAATCAAATAACAGTAATAAAAAAGCACTCCACCTGTGGGTGATCATACTTTTTAAGATGGATTAACAAAATGACTGCTTATTTATTGAAAATAATGAATAGCCTAGTGCTTTTAGTTCGGGAAGGGATGCAGGGGGGAAAACCTGCTGCAGCAGAGTTTTAAATAAACTGAAAACCTCTGGTAGTGGCATGTATCACAGCCAGAAGTGATACAGGGACTCCTGGGAACATGACTAATGGCAGCTCCTGGAAAGCACACCAGGAATATAAGCAAAGCTGGTAAAAGAGTCAAATGGAGGGAAAGGGAAATGTAGAGAAGAAAATGTAGGCTTGCTCAGCCTGGATCAAGACTGATGCCTCAAACCAGGATTTTAGAGAATTCTGAAACAAAGGGAAGGAAATGCTGTCCCTGAACTAACCCTTGCACCAGGTCCTGTCTCGTGTCTCTGGACTCTGGCCAAGCCCACTGGCACGAGCATCTCTATTAACACCTGAGCTGGGGCAGAGACTGTCTAAAAGGAAGAGCAAAACTCTCAACCTGGGCTCCAGGACCTATCAAACAGACTTCCAGCAGGTCAACACTAAGTCCTCAGAGCATATTTCCAAATCTGGGTATTTCCTCTATTATCAGACTCTGTAGGCAACCAAACTCTTTAAGGCATCTTTCATCAGCACCCACGAGTGAAGGGCTCTTTGTTTTACAGAGCAGTGCAGAGAAAGCAAGGGATCAGATTTCTAGGTCTAAATTCCCCTCCCAAAACCACATGGTCTCTTTAGTGTACCTTGTCTAGAGATCTTCAGAGGTGCTTTGCCACGAGGAACCTCAGGAGCGAGGATTTAGCCCAGTTCAGCTGTTCCTTCCATGACTCCATGGGACCAAGTCCCCTGCCAGAAGAGAAACTGAATCCAAGTCCCACAGCCTCTCCTGCTATTACACATCCCCCTTCACCAGAAAACCATTATATCCACCCCTGACACTTCACAAGTGGTGAAAAACAGACATCAGCAAAGGTATCAACAGGATTTTAACCCCAGTAACCAGAAAAGGAGGGCATCACCACAAAAGTAAAAATGCTTTTTAGAGATGAATTTAATTTTACTCTTTTCTTGTAATTTCATTAACCAGCAGCAAGGAAAGGGCAAAGGGAGCAAGACATTTTGCCAGGACCTTCATGGCAATGAGATTAGGAACACCCTGAAGGTAACACGGCACCACAGACACGTTTTTTGCAGCAGTGTGTATTCCAGCAGTGTAAGAGGAAAGTGGGGTCATTCAGGACAATGTGATCTCCAGTACACACAGGGGCAAAAGTAAAACACTTCCCTCTGGATTAGGTTTCTTCCCAACTGTACCCAGCGAATCATGGAAGCAGATTAGTTCTGGGTGTTCATTCAAACCATAATCCTCTAACCCCAGTGCTGCTGCCTTCATGGTGCTAATTTAGTGAAACAGAAGATTCCATATGAAAGGCCTTACGGCTCATCTCAATTCCCAAGAGATGGCTGATAAAAACAGGACCTTATTCAAATTTCAGGTACCACAGTGCAGAGCCGTGGAGTACTGTGCTTTGACACCAACACTGCTAAACAAAAGCTTCCTCAAGAACTTACTAATTCTTTTTAAACTGAAAAAATGCACATTTGTGCTTTTTCTGCCTGTCACATTCCTATTTGGACATCCAGGACTTGCACAGCTCTGAACAAAAAATACACCACTCCTGACAGCTCATTCCTAAACAGGGGAAGAGTTAGATGAAAACAGAAATTCAGCATCCAAGCTTTTAAGAAACTAACCTGGCAGATTGCATGCAAACTTCCTTGGCAAACACAAACAACAGGAGCTGAATAATACATATAAATATATATTGACAGAATGGCTTCTGCACGCACCACTTTCAAGGTATATGATGGAAGCACCAGCGAATTTTATGGAAAGCCAGCACTGACCTGGCTTGAAAGGCACCTTAACAAACAAAGGAAGTACATTAAAAAAATGCAGTGCTAAGACATTATCAAAACATGCATTATAGCCTGTGAAAGCCCTGTGCAAGCGAGTGTGTCTGCAGAGGACTGTGCAGAGCATTGATCTGTCTGTATTCCGGCCGCTTTTCGGGTGATGCCTGACCGTAGTTTACAAGGGCAAGCTCAGAGGTCCCCATTGTTTATTTCTCTGCAGTCTTTTACTTGTCACTGATAATAGTTTTCAAGTCATCCAGCCTGGGAGGATGCAGACAGGGGTCTGCCAGGGGTGAGAGGTCAAAGCAATAATGTGCCAACCAGGGTCAGAAATATTTATCTGCACCAAAATGGTTCTGGATAATCAAATAGTAGAAAATTAGTTTTCGTGACAAGGCTCGTATTTGGCTGTTTTCCTTACACAGCACAAGGAAGGAGCAGGGCCCATCTCCAAAGGAAAGGACACTGCCACGTGTCTGCCTCAGCTGTTGTATGGAGACTGTGACAATCCTGCTGTGGCACCCACCAACCTGCTCCTGCCACCTTGGAGAGAGCCCCTGCCTGGCCCCAGCTCTGCTGAGCTTTCTGTGGGCACGAGGACTTCAGCCCAAAGCTTCAGGGACAGGGAGTATCTGTGGGGAGTGTCTATTCCCAGGCATGGCACAACCCCATGAAGTCACTGGAGCTCCTACACCTCTGGTAAGCGGTGCAGGGTGAAGGTCAAACACCCAGCTTACACTAAATCCTGAAACCAAGATTGCTCTAGAGCTGGCCAAGAGCTAAAATCTTCTGGACAGATAAAATCACTCACAAAAATACACCCAAGTGCCAGCCCTTCAGCAGGCATACCAGCACTTTGTATGCTCTGTCTCCTCTCCACTCTGCCAGCTGTTTTTCACTTCAAGTTTACTGGTAATGCAGCAGAGCATCAGCCCCCTGGATTTCAGTAAAGTATTTACTCACACTGAAATGGGAAAACATTGCTCTTGTTAAAAATTCCCATCAGACTGAAGCAGATCTGCTCCTCAGATAATATAATAGCACTGAGGTCCTCAAGAGAACCCCCTCCAAAGCTAATAAAGTGAAAACAAATCCAGTTACATTAGGTTAATTTAAAGAACTTCTCTTTTTTAAATGTACGTGGAGAGAAAATGGAAGAAACCTACTACTTTAATTCCAGCATTATAAATTTGATTTAGTGAGTACAGTGCACACCACTGTGAGAGCAATAACAATGTAGGAATGTTTTAAGCAGAGAAAATAAATTATTTCAAAAGGGAGTGGTGAGGGAAGAAATGACAAATGTGTGAGAGAGAACCTGCTCCAATATTAATTAGAGATCTGCACTTCAGTTTGCATTTGGCTTCATTAAACAAGGAACTGGAGTTAGCAGAGGCTCCAGACTCAATGGAGGAAAACAGCTGGAAACTCAAGCAAACCCCTCCAGAGGTGCCTGGTTCTTACCCCAGCTACAGGAGAGCCCTGGGTGACCAGCTCAGATTTATGCTCCCATTCTTTGCACACCCAAGTGCAAATGATGAACCCCATCTCTGGGGAGCAGCTGCAGCCCCAGCTACTACAAAGGAGCAAGAGAGACTTCATGCTTAAAATCAATGAGTCCACCCAAGCTACTGCTCCCAAAGGGGGTTTTAAACCCACCTAAAGTGAACAGTGATCAAGACAGTGAAGTGCTTCAGCAAGCAAGCGAATGAACTACAGGTAGTACTCACTAAATGTGGGAGCACCTCCCTGTGTTCCCCATGTCTGGTTCCTCGGGAGCCAGGAGGAAGCTGAGCATGGGATGTTCTGGACACCTCCTGCTGGGACTGAGCCTTGGGCAAACCCTCCTGCCTTTGGGCTGGAAACACTGGAGGATCTCAGAACACAGATGTTCTCTGCAGACACGACAATACTGTCGCATTTTCCATGCACAGTCCCCAGGTTACTTACACTGCAAATCCTTTCATTTTCACAGGAACAGGTATTTTTTCTCTGGCCCCTGGAGACACTGACCCAAAACACACTCCCTTAGAGCAATCCCATGTCTCCTTGCAAAGTAACTGGCATGTTTTCCTTTGGCTTGGTATCAATCACACTCACTTCTCAAACCCTGGCAGCTGGCAAGCAATGGCTGTGGCTACGTAACTTCCCCCAAAAACAGTGAGAGAGGTGAAAGAACAACAGACACCTGCCCATCCATGTGTGGAATTGCCACTGAGCCTCAGTGCTGTGGAGGCAACTCTGCTCCATGCAGAGGGGACCTGCTCCTCCACCTCCAGCACCACATGGAAAAAGGGAAAGCAAACGTAGCAGCAATGTAATCCAAAGCAGATAACACCAATCAGGGAGGTATTAAATGAGGTGCCCTCCCCTCAAAAAAACCCCAAAAAAACAACAAACCAAAAGACAACACAAGGAACAACAAATTAATACACAGGCTCTGTTTTATATATAACATCTGTCAAAATACTGAAGTGTTTGCTTTGTTGTACAAGCAGGAGGTTATGATTTTGCAGACAGTCATAAAGCAGGGCACTATTATAAAAATTACGGATTTGCTTCATTTTCTCTACTGGTTTGCAGTTACTAATTATGAGACTGCTAAGTGCCAAATAGTCAACAAGCAAATCTAATTGTTATTTAACTGCAGCTAGCCAGGTTGTAGATGCACTCACAATACACACATGTGCATTTAGTTCACTGCTGGTTGCATGTGGAGTCGGGTCTACGAAAGGGAAGGCAGCACCACATCTCCCAGCCACGTGTTTGGACACACTCTGCCAGAAGGCACATCAAGGCAGCTGAGAAAGAGTCTCATTTTTTCTGACTTGGGCTCCTTATTGCAGGAACCAAGTAGCAGGAGGCAGAATACAGAACCAGAGAATGGTTTGGGTTGGAAGGACCTTGAAAGGTCACATAGTTCCCTGCCCCCCAGCCATGGGCGGGAACATCTTCTATTGGATCAAGTTGCTCTGCGTCCAACCTGACCTTGAATGTGTCCAGGGAGGGGGCAACCACCTCTCTGGACAACCTGTGCCAGTGTTTAACCACCCTCACTGTGAAGCTCTTTCCCTTATATCCAGTTTGAACCTACCCTCTCAGTTAAAAACCATTCCCCCCTGTCCTATCAGGACAGGCTCTACTATAAAGTTTCCCCATCTTTCTTACAAGCCCCCGTAAAGTATTAAAGGGCCACAATAAGGTCTTCCTGAAATACTCTGAATTTCTTGAGAAGTCTGAGCAGACATGCAAGTAATGCAGAATAGTGACCACACTTGAGGCTTTAATCTCTTACAGTGCCAGAATCCAGCCCCTTTCCTGCAGCAGGGTGTGGGGACAGGCTCGTTACTTCCATGGGCTGGAAAGGGTGTGAGAGGTGGCAATGGGGTAGAGATAACTGGGGTACAAATCTTGAACTGATGCTGCAGCAGAGCCATGTCAGTCACTTACAAGCCCCCAGAGGTGCAGGAGAGTGAGGATCAGTGCCTCACTTTGGAGGAAAACAGACCCACAAGGACAGCAGGGACGGGCAGGGAGGGAGAGGAGGCTGGGACAGGGGACACCTCACCTGTCACACCAGAGAGGGCTGCTGGGCTAAAAAGGCTGGTAATAAAGCCAGGAACAAGAATGGGGAGGAGGAGAAGAAGCAAATCAGAATCCAGCAGCTGCACTGCAGTTGCTGGGCCCATTCCCACAGTCCTGGCTGGGACAAGGGAGCAGGGAAATAGAGACACAACTCACCCCCTTCCTCCTGGCACAGCTGAGCCCTGAGCACCAGATTACAGAGCTGCATGCTCAGAAGTGATTCCCAGCAGACTGGGACTGGATGCTCAGTGAGGGCTCTGCTCCATCTCTGCCCTGGGGGCACCTGCTTCCTGAAAAAGCCAGAGCTGGGTCACCTTGTCCTGGGACACACTGATCCTTGAGCAAACCCAGGAGAGCAGCAGTTCACCTGAACCTCCAGCACAGAAGTGAATTTATCCTTTCTCCAAGCCCCAGTTCCCCCAGAGCATCCCCAGTCACAAGTGGGAGGATCTCGTTTATTTGACCACCACTCCAGAGGTGTAAGGAGTCGCCTGGAAATGGAACCTGGAGGATCCACGGGAATGAATAAAGCAATTCCAAAGTGGCACAAATAAAATACAGCATGATAATGAGGAAAATACCTTTGGTTTTTATCCATTTGCAATGCAGTTATCAGTTAGCCTTGATTTGCTGTTCCACTTTACCCTGCCAACTTCCAAGTTACTTTCAAGTGTTTGGGTCAGCTTTTTTTTTGGTTTTTTTTGGGGGGGAAGGGTTGTTGGTTTTTGGCCTTTTTTTTTATTGTATTGTTTTCCTGAACTTTTCTGGGACAATGCATTTTGATGGACTCCACGAAGGTAGTCTATGACAGTTCACCTTTAAAAGATTTAGGCAACCACAGAGAGTATTATAACAATGCAGTTTATGTAGACCTGGAATGTATTCTCCAACGAGATTAACTTATCTAATAGGATTTGGGGAAGCTTTCAGGGCCATTAGGATGCCCCATACATGCTAAAGGCTCCAGATGCTGTAACCATTTGATTTAATCTAATCAAGAGACTGCCTAGGTGTATTTTGTCAATGGATGTTTCCATCATTTTCATATTACATTTCAATAGACAACTCACATCTGAGCTCATCCTGTACATGCAGGCAGGCACATTTGAGGCTAATCTTCAATTATAAGAGCCACTAATTATTAAAGCCTGGTTTACAGCTGGTTGCAGTCTAATCCTGCATGGTATGGAGCATTCCCCTAAGTGCTGCTGAAGGGACACTCCACGTATCCACTTTCCTTTATTTTATCTTATAAACCATTCCACCCTGCTGTTGTTTGTCATTCATCCTCAGGAGGAGCCCTTGGTGCCCCTGGGTGCCAGGTGCTGTGCAGATCAGCAGTGCTAAGGCTCAAAAGGAAATAAAACCATCCTTATCCCGGCGCTCTTGCCGTGCAAACACACACGACCAGAGGCGTAATGGGAGAGCGGCCGGGAAGGGAGATGGAGGGGCCTCTCTGCACACATCTCATTTGATAAGCAAAGAAGATGCTATAAATCGCACTGATGAGCACTTACCCTCTGGAAGTGAGCGAGGGCCCTGTGAGGGATGAGCAAGTGCAGGAGTTTCCATCTCCTCGGGGGCTTTTAGCCCTAACAAAAACATTTCCTTTCTCCAGGTTAAACAGAGATCCTCAATACACATTCTTTAAATCCCACCCCAGAGAGGAAAGCAAAGGTCAGCTCACAGGCTGGCGAGCACCCCTGGCTGAGAGAGAGACAGACAAATGTCCGGCATCCCCCAAAAAACTACACACATCCCCAAACCCCTACACACATCAACCGACTGCCAACTGCACACACACAGTGCCCACCAGGCACAGAGAGCACCCATGAGTGAGAGGGGCTGCAGCAACACCTGGAGCATCCAGGTGTGGCTTTTGCTCATTTGTTATCTCTGGCCTTGCAAGTCTGAGGCAAAGAGAGGGTTTTTTTAAGATTCGGGAGATTGCATTGAAGAAAGTCCTGACCACCAGACTCACCTGAGGTGAATCTGCTCCCGGGTGACCGTGGCTGTCACACATCCAACCGGATCATTTTAAGCACACAAGGAGCAGCTGTAGTGTCAAGTGACTTTAACCTGAATTGGGCAGGCTCAGCAAGGCTGCAGATCTATCCAAGCCCTCCTTTATGTTTATTTTCAAGGACTAGTTCAGGCATCTCTTCTTCAGTGATATTAATCAGAGGAAAGGAGCAAAGATGAAAGCCTGCAGCAGCCTCTGGGCAGGATTTGTCCAACCCTGTAAATTAGCCCTCCCAGCAGATCAAAATTTGAGAGGTATGGGCACCCAGGAAACATGAACTATTTGAACTGATCCCGATTTACCAGGCTGTGAGGAAGTGATTCCTCATTCCCCAAACACCTTCTCATGTGAATTTTTCCTTACATTTTTTTCCCATTATTTTCCAGTGGAAACAATTTATTTTTAGAATCAAGGCTAAAAGGCCCAATGCATGTTACTGACAACTCAGAAACATGATGTTCCTCCAAAAGCCTTCAACCCTGCCCCTACAGAAACCCCGCTGTCAGCAGCTTGGCTCTCTTGGCTTGCCTGTGCTGCAGAACAAATACTATCACTCATCCTGTCGAGCTTGTGTAAAATCAAAATACACCACAGGCACAGCACATGGTGTATTTTTGTTTTAGGGACTGGCTCATATATAGCAATTTGTGGTTGTGAACAGCTAGTGGAGGTCACAGAACCAGCATTTCAGGAGACACCAAAACAAAGTCAAGATGGATGGAGGGCAGCAGATGCTCAGCTCTGTAACACAGAGGAGCTCCATTGATTTCAACAGCTTTTTATTCAGGTGCAACAATCACCAGTTTCTGGCCTGGTGCAGGCTGTCAAACACTAAATGTTCCCCAATCCTATGCCAAGGCACAGGAGATGGTGACAAACTGTGAGCAAGTCAAGTGAAATCTAACACTGGCACATGCAAAGTGACCGACTCATTCCAACTCTTTTCCCTGTGGCATTCACAGGAAAAGCTTTCAAGTTTAGCTTTCAAGTTCCCTCAAAATGCTTAAACACTGCACTTGTTTTAAAATGAGAATTAATTCCGCATTCAGGAAGTTACTTTGGATGTAGGTTGATGCTAACTCAAGTTAAATTATAGTTTTATTTTTCTTAAACAAAAACTTTTGTCACTTCTAGAAGCCTTGCCAGAAACAAGCAGCCCCTCTGCCTAATTAAATCCCCAGAGTCAAGTTGTGCAGACACAAGTCTGGCTCTGCCACCGATGCTGCAGGTGACCTTGAGCAAGTCACTGAATAGTCCCAGGACTGCCCTGTCCCACAGGAGAGCTCTCCAAGTTATTTCGTTTGTGCTCAGAGAATGGTGTTAAGACCTGGTGAAGAAAAGACTGAAGAAATGCAAATAACTTCATGCTTGTTCACATTGCTCACTCCAATATTCTTTTTTGCCTTAGTGTTTTTATAATGCTATTTTATTTCCTTTCTTCCTTTCTGTGCACAGGGTGTTTGTATAACGAAAACAGTACAAGCTGCTATAGGCTGTGCCTTGATTCCTTTGGGCTCTCTCGTGTTTAACATTTCCCTCTTCCAGAGAGCTGCTCTGCCTTGGAGAAGAGAGAGCTGGAAGGGGGAGAGGCTCAGAACTGAGCCTGCATTTTGATGGAGACTAATGACAATTCCTTGACCTGCCATTTGTTCACAAATTAAAAGCCATCCCAAAACAGTCTGTAACACTTGAGCTAAGTTGCCTAAATGCACCAAAAGCTGAATGCAACTCCTGTATCAAATCCAGCTGCTGCTTTAAAAAAAAATAGTAATAATGGAAAAATCTTACAAGCCCTGCACAGCCCCTTCATTGACTACAGAAGTACCAAGTACAAGTACAGCAGGAAATAATCCCTGAAAATTAGTGAGAATAGGCTTAAACTGAATGGGTGACCACTACTGGTTTGGACCTTAAAAAATCTTCATTTTCTTCTTCTATGTCAACTTTGCAGACTTTCCTCTTTAACAAAGCTGACATTAAAAAAAAAGAAACCGTATCTGATCTCATCAGCCATTCTGTCTTTAAAGCATTTGACTACAATCCGCACCAGACATACTTAGCAAACTTTAAAATACAGCCTCTCAACATTGTTACAATTAAGTCACTCTGAAATGTCATGAAAAGCAATCTAGTCCCATTAAAATCTTCACACTCATTAAAAAAGCACTTACAGACTCGAAAATGTTCTTAATACATTATTTAAAGACACAAGATGTACAGTGACTAAAAACCTTGTACAGAAAGGGAATAGCAACAAGTCTGCTTTAAAAAAGCCTGTGTGCAAATGTGTGTTATAATTAGCTAATTGGGAAACTGCAGGTAGAAGGCAGTTTATCATCTATTGGGTTTTGTCTAGGGGTTCTATTTATTCATTTCATTCTTTTTTTTAATTAAAAAAAGAGGGAAATGGATGCTTTCTTTTTATGGAAGGGAAAAAGGCCATTGTAAGCAATTTATGGTCACTATGCAGATGACATGTGCCATAGCCACTTCTTTTCCTGGAAGGGATAGGGAAAACCACAGACATCTTCCAGCACCAGGCAGACTAAGATGGGGTCACTGGAAGTTGTGCCTGTGAGGACTGGAATTGCAGAACAAAGACTAACGAGCTCAGGCTGTAACACAGCCACTGTCCTCCTACAAATGCTGTATCTTTTTTTTTGATGTTAACAGCAGATGAAGATATAAAATTTGCATCTTTATGGAGCCCACTGCTAGATGAACCGTGCTGCTCCAGAACCCCAGAGCAAGGGAATAACACTGTATTCTTCTTCCAGGGAAGGCTCTTGCTCCTCCCTGCACCTCACCTCACTTAAATACTTGGATTTTAATAAGTTTTTTTCACAGTTTTGACCAGTGCAAGAAGGGAATCAGGCTGCAGAGAGGCATTCAGACTACAGAATAGAAATATCATTTGAAGGAGTTGAAAGAACAAGAAAGAATCTCAAACAAGGTGAGAGGAATCCCCCCACACAAAGCCTTTTACTCCAGTAATTTAAGAAAAACAGTATTTGCTTGCAGGGAGCAAGAGCTCCTCAGCATCCTACAGGGGCTTCTAATCAATCAACCAAAAAAAAAAGAATAAATAATCTAATCTAAGTCAAGGCTATCTGAAAGGCTTCCTTCTCCCCAAACCCTGACTCCTCTGGAAAGCAGTGTGGCTCAGGGAGAGCTCAGCCCAGCCTGCCAGATGCTTCCAGTTTCCTCTCTGCCTTTTCCCCAGGGAAGCATGAGGTGGCACAGTGACCCAGTGGGAGCAGCCACCTCGCTGGGTGCTCTGCCAACAGCCTGTGCTGAAGGTCTACGGAAGATCAAAAGAAGCTCAGTGCATAATGAGTGTACCCAGAATAATCAGCCACCTGCACAAGTTGTGACGAGGGATCTCCTGAGTCATGCTCTTTAGCAGCCTTGCTCTGTATGTCTCTTCCACAAATGCCTCCAGCAGATTTCCAAACCCACATCAGCTTCTCACATGCACCCAGAGGTGATGATTTCCACAGCTCGCTGCCCTCTCACAGGAAGAAATGTCTTCTTCTGCCTGTTTTGAGCCTCCACACTTCATCTGCCGCCTCTAGGTCTGGCATGAAGAACCTGAACAGTCACTCTCCTTCAACCTTATTCATGGCTGTATCGATGTTTATCACACTCCTGCTTAATCATCCCTTTTCCACAGTGAAGAGGTCTCCTCTGTTCACTGAAGGTGTTTTCTCTCTCTCTGATCACCACCTTCACAGCCCATACCATGTCCAGTTTTACTATACCCTTTAGAGATGGAGAGCACATTTAAGACACAACAATCCATGGATGTCTACAGAGATGGCATCTTCTTCTTCTCCTGTATTTCTGCTCAACAAGTCCTGATATTCCATTTGTTCTGTGAATGCTCTTGAGCCCTGAAATCGTGTTTCCTTAGGATTGTCCTCAGAGAGCAGAGGAAGAGTAGTGTGGAGGTTGTATATCAACCAAGGGAGTGTCCTTCCTCTGCCCATCCACAGTCCAGGAGTGCACAGACCATGGCCCGATGTCCAGGGACAGAGCAGGATCCCAACAGGACTGGGACTCATCACACACTGCTTTTTGAGCCTTGACCAACCTGGCTTAAGACATTGGAGTTGAAACACACTGAGGCACCACAGATACATCACAGTGATTTGTCACTCCAGCTCTGCAATGAACACGTTCAAGGGACATCCAAAAACTCGGTGCCTGTAGGCACTGGCAGAATGTCTGGTTCAGGCTGCAAACCCCAGAACTATAACGCTCATTATAATACTATTAATATGCAGCTAAAGTGTCAGAATAAGATTCAGTATTTGATACTCTCAAGAGGAGGCTACAAATTGATGAGCAGACGATGTGAATGAGTTTATCTTGGAGAATAACGAGTTTATCTTTAAAGAAAAGCCCATTGTAGGCAATTTATGACAGTTATGCAGGTTAGAGAAGGGGGGGAAGCATGGGAGAAAAGGAGAAGAGAGAAGCAATAGCATCTTTTACAAATGCCAAAGACCTGAAATAATGTCACTTTAACTGCCAAATACACTTCAGCTTTCAGGCAAATCAGTCATGACAAGGAGCAACTTCTCGAGTCACAGACAGAGCTGCTTCTCAAATAAGCTCTCCTTAGCTCCACATCTTCACCTGGCAAAATCTGCTCCTGCTCTCAAACGTGTCCTGGGCCCCTCTGAATAAAGGTCACCAATTAAAGGGAACAGAACGATCCTGTTGTGACACAGACCATTACTCACTGGTGACCCAGTCCACAGTACTGACTGGTTTTCACTTGTGAAATGGCTGTATCTGAATTTAGGTCTCTAGAAGCACAAGTCTTACAGATGTTCACCCATGAATGCTCCAGCCCATGCAGAGCTCCTGTAACTATTCTCCCTGGAAAACCAAAGGAAGGTTTCTGACATAATGGCTGTCCTTGTATGAAGTTTATCTTCCCAAACCACCCTTCTCAGCTGTGCTCTTTCCAGTAGAAAATCCTGTCCACACAGTCCCATCCTCTCTCACACACTCACTTGCCCCATTCACATTTGGTTTTTTTAGTAGACCTTAATAGTTGATGCAAATAGAAAAAATGTTACAGGGCATAAAATAACAAGAACAATCTGGACATATTTTATTACAGTGCCTTATCATTTAACACACAATGGGAGCATGTATTGTGAAATACCACACCCCTGGAGGTGAGATATTCTATTTTAATACAACATAGAGCTTCCACAGGAGAACAGACTGTTTTAGCCTCAGCTCCAGTAATTTCCATATATGCAAAGATAAAAGCTAGTCCTCATAAAAAAATGTGCTACTGTGAGTATTGAACAAATTCAATGCTCAGTGGGAATGCAGGGAACTAACTATAGTCTTGCCATGGTACCTGAACGTGAATCTCCAAAACAAAAGGCAAGGGTTGGTAAACAGACAGCTGTTTCTGTTTCCCTCCTCCACCCCTCCCAAAGCCAGGGGATTCCCACAGCTCTGAGATTTATGTTCTGAAAATGCCTCTAAAGCCAGGGCAGAGGTTTAGCTAATCGAGGCAAGGACCATGCCACCAGTGTGTGAAAATTAGTGCAGGGACTGCATCCATCCACAAACTCACTGCTGTGAGCCTGGGATGCGCATGACTCAGTGTGGGTGGATTTGGGTGCTCAGAGAACACCAGTACCCTCAGTTTGCTTGGGCTGGACCAAAGGCACCCACTGGGAACTGAGCATCGAGATCCCACTCCAGGGAAACTCCCAGCCCAGAGTCACAGAATCACAGAATGAGCCGAGCTGGGAGGGACCCCAAGGATCATGGAGTCCAACCCCCATCCCTGCACAGGCCCAGCCCTAAGAGTCACCCCCTGTGCCCCAGAGGATCAGCCAAACCCTCCCTGAGCTCTGGCAGCCTTGGGGCTGTGCCCACTGCCCTGGGGAGCCTGGGCAGTGCCCAACCAGCCTCTGGCTTTGTGCCCTCTCATAAAGCCCCACAGCCTCTGCCTGCCCTGTGCCCAGCCTGACTCACCCCAGTGTTTGCAGCACCTCTCCTTGCCCCTCTCAAAGCACCTCCTCAAGCCAAAAGCACCATTCCCTCCCTCTGCTTCTCTTCATTCAGGGACTCACTATTTTGAGCTGGGGGAATCCCTGCAAAATCACAGCAGGGAAGAGCCCAGACAGTAATTTGTGTTTTCCTCCAGCCCATATAAAAATGATTCGTTACATTTATTATTATTATTCCTTAAATCCCTTCAATTTTAAGCACTCCTACAGCCTCTCCTTCCTACTGGGAGCCTTTGTCAAGCACCCAGCACACAGGCTGAGCACTCAGCAGTGCTCTCAGGTGATGCAGAGCAGCTCCACATCCCACTCAGCCATCAGCTTGTCTTGGGGGAATGTGGAGAAAAAGGATGAAGGGGTGTGATCACACAGCGCTGAAGGCAGCACAAATCCTGTCTGTGAATGCAGGGAGCAGGGCTGGCCACAAATGGCTCATTCATCTCTCCAATATCACAAAGGACTATGCTTTAGCCTTTACAGGAGCAACAAAGCTACTGCGTCGAAGGAAACCCTCACTCCAAAGGGAACACTTGCTCCAAAAGGAAGCCTCACTCCCTGAGACTGGCAGTGCTCTGCACCATTGGAAAAAACACCAAGGGCAGCTCTGGAGAGATGTCAGCAGTGATTATCTGTGTGTCCTCATGCCCCAGGGGCAGATCCTGGCACAGGAGACTTTGCTGAAGGAAAACCAGAAAGTAAAGAAAACACAGTAAAGACCAAGAGTGAACATTTCAGGAGGAAATGCTGGAGAATGGCATTTACACCTGTGTGAAGGGGCAAATGGAGCTCTCCTATTCCCACTGCCACCCGTATCCATCTCCTCCACCCTCAGTCTCAACCCCCAATCGCTCATTTCTGATATTCCCATTTACACCAACAGATTATTTTGGATTCTGTCTCAATTATTTTTTTTTATTTTCATGTGCTTTTAAATCTCTCATGCTACTAAAATATTTGGTTCATAAACAAGTGTCTTCTCGAGGAGGGCAAGGTGAGGAGCAGCTCCAGACGCTCCTGAGGGCATCTGCCAGTCAGGCAACATCTCCCCCTCAGCAGTGTGTCCCACCAGAGCAGGGACAGCCCATAGAGCTGGCTGGCATGTCCAGAGGGCACATATCTGCCTGGGTCAATGCCATGGGAGATCTTGTTTCATGGCAAAACAATTGCTCATAAAAATTCCATTTAAGTTACTATAATTTAACATTGTCCAAATGAAAACCCAGGGGCTACAGCTGAACCTTGGGTGACTCTATTGAGTTGAAGGGCATTTTTTGTATTTTTTTGTCTTGGCTCTTTTTTTTTCTTAATATTCATTGATCTGAACAACCATAATAATCACCATCTGTTGTGAACACAGTTGGAATGAAAAAAAACCAACACAAAACCAAAAAAAAAAAAGGAAGATCACATACAAGGCTGATGTAAACCAGCATAACTTCTCTGACCCCAACAGATCCATCAACACTCAGAAAAAGTGTGTCATCCAATTTCTGTCTGAAATTACTCATAACATTAAAAATATACCTTTAGCCAGAGGGGTTTTGGTTTGGTTTCTTTTGTGGTGCAGGGCTGCTTTCTGTTTCCTATTGTTCTAGTGCTCTTGTACACTAAGTGGAAGAGGATCTCAGATCTTGACATCCCACTTCACCAGAGAGATGTCACAGGCAGCAACATCTGTGCCTCTGCCTGCGAGTCAGGCAGTCAAGCACCTCCTCAGCCCCTCCATTACTGGACTGAGATTGAATAAATTCCCTCCTCTTCTACAGAGGGTAAAAACAACAGAACACAAGCAGGAATGTTTAATGACTCAGTGCCACAGAAAATAAATGGCTTAAAAACATAAGTGCTTTTCGGGAAAGCAAGCTTTCCACTGCTGGAGAGGAGCTGAAGCTGACTGGATCCTTAACCAGTGCAGGTGCCCTCACCACCACACATCCAGCACCTCCACCACGGAGCCCTGGAGGTATGACCCAGTGTTTGAGATCCCAGTCCACTCCCCAGGCACCTGCTGGGGTCCTCTTTTGAGCCAGGGGGGCACAAGGGACCCTGCTCTGGGTTATTTTTGCAGATGCACAGGGTGCAGGCAGCTGGAGACAAGTGGACTCAGGGATGGTGAGCAGGACATACCATGCCCATGGTCACTCTCAGCATGGTAAAAGCAGCACCACTGAAGCCACAGGCTCACCCAAAATCCAAACAGTCCTGACTCATGGGTACAGTCCTACAGGAGACATGGACCAACTCCCACTCAGAGCACTCAAGGATAAATAAGGGAAACAGGCTCCAAAGAAAGAAGTCCTGTCCCCATGTATTATGCATTCTCCAACTGCTCACCATCTTGCAAAATGCTTAGAAAACTCCAGCCCTGCTCAGGTCAGCAGTGAGGCTGGAGAGAGAGGACAGGCTGGGGGTGGGTGTCAGGATCAGCCTCAGCACCCCTGAACACAAGGTGAGAAGTTGTGGCAGCCCCACACCCATTTACATGGCTTGGGTGCAACACAGTGCAAAGCACCACAGCATCTCAACACAGCTGATTACAAACAGGAAAACAAGCAGCAAAAATACAGCTGAGATTTTCCAGCACACACATGTACTGGCAAAAGATTAAGCAGTCACCATTCACCAGTGACTAGTCACCAGCCTTTTTTAAAAACAACAACCCACAACACCTCTGGCCTCCCAAGTGCCACCTTACTCCCATTCCCATTTCCATGTAACTTCTGCAGCCAGAATCCTAATGGCACCAGAGAACGGCACAGACCACCTAGATCCAGGATGAGACTCTTCAAATGGTTAGAGGAAATGATTTTCAGCAATAGGGGGATTTTTGCTGGATTTGGAGCATTTTTATGGATTCTGGTGGAAGTTGGCACTGAACTGATGCTAGACTTGAAGTGGAATGGGATCTTTCATATCACTGGAACAGGAAACAAACCATAGGAAAGCTCAGATGTGATGTAGGATGAATAGCAATTGGTTTCTATCTCTGGTGAGTGGCGAATTTATTATTACACTCCTTCTAAAGCATATCACACTGATCTCAAACCTTCATGTTGTCACGAGTTTCCTGGACAAGCAGGATTATTTTGGTATTAATCCTTCGCTAGATTTAGCAGTGCCTCAGAAACAAACTCTGCATGAGAGCCAATCTCCCTGATTTCTCCACCTGACTTTTCTTGGCTCCTTCTATGAGTACTGGCAGGTATTTCTAAGCCCCTGGCATCATTCAGCCCAGGGCAATTAGCATTATTTTGTCAAAAAGGACTTTAAGTGCATGCAACCGTACAGCAACACGGTTCCCATTGCACTCGTCAGGAGAACAGACGGGGGTTACATTACCTACCACTTTATAATACACCTATTATACACATTTTTCCTGGATAACACTAAGCCTGAGCCTTTTGCAGTCCTCAGGGAGCCTTCTCACTGATGAGGTGGATCTGGCTTTAAAAGGCAGAGTGACCTAAAATCTGAGGCTTAAAGTGTTGCATAACCTTTGAAAGGAAAAAAAAAATTACAAATTAAATTTCCAAATAAACCAGAACCTCAAGAGAAGAGTCTCAGCTCAGTATTCAGAAGCCTTTAGCCACATGTTTCTAGCTAACATTTAATGTAGCTGGAAGGGTAAATCCCCCTCTCAAGGAAGAATATGGCCTTTAGGTTTCCCATCCCAAGGGATTAAGAATGGAGAAGTGGGTTATTTGCATTAACATTTGAAAAATGTGTATTGCCAGATACTGAAAGAAAAAAAATAAATAAATAGCAATGTCCTCCCACAATTGTACTCTGCAACATCCAGAGAGTGGACAAGCAAAACAGATATCAAGATAAATCGCACAACACTTTAAAGAAAAAAACCCTAAATTTTCTTCCTTGATGTTTTCACACTGCATCAAGGATGTAACAGTAGCTACAACAAGGCTTCCAGCAACCCAACAACATCAGCCACGGGGGTAAAGCCTAATTTTACATCAGGTGGGCCAGGTTAGTTCATGGCATCCACCATCAATGGCACAGCAAAGGTTTCCCCACCTGTCCAAAACCCAACAAAACCCAAAACATCACCAGGTCAGGCGAGCACTGCAGCCTGGTTTGGGGTTGATTTGGGGCAGTGGAAGATTTTGCTTATTCGCTCTTTGCCCTGCAAAGGAAGAGCAGAGGAATCCGCAGTGGTCTGTCA
Source organism: Lepidothrix coronata (assembly GCF_001604755.1). NCBI lineage: Eukaryota > Metazoa > Chordata > Aves > Passeriformes > Pipridae > Lepidothrix > Lepidothrix coronata. The sequence continues at coordinate 2,078,605 of NW_016690288.1, forward strand.
CCTTAGTGCCCTACGAAAATTAAAATCCCCAGTGCATCTGAAACAAGAGTTTGCTTATGTCTCTGCATAGTAACAAAGTGTGAATCTTATCCTGTACAAAAGATGATCACAAAGGCAAAATTCAGTTCAAGTTCTTTGTTTTCACAGGAATACTGAGAATAAAAGGTGCAAACAACCCAGAAAGAAATGGAGCTGACCTGTCCCTCGCTCTTCCTTCAAACACGAGCTTCATTCACAGCTCTCAGCACTACAGACCTTTATCAGAAGCAGGTCTGCCTTATCCAGGGCACCACCTAGATATTATGTCTAATTCCAGAAGCAGAGAAAATACAGGCTCTTGAAAACAATGTTCCACCTCCACATCCACGGACTGAGCCTGAGCCCTGGGGAGCCCCCGGCCGGTTTCCATCGGCTCAGGGCACACGGTGCAATCCCACAACAGCCAAAAACGAGACTGTATGTGCATGTACACACACCCACAGACACACAGGGAAAACTGCTATCAATTATGCTAGTTAATTATACATTGTAATAGAATTAGAGTAAACCCTCCTCATTATGTGCTGGCCCAGCCCCTGCTCCACAGCCAGCTGACCACAGGCTGCACTCCTGCCAGCATTAACCTTTATCTGCGCCTCGCAGCATCGGGCTTGTTCTGACCTTGTTCCTGGCTGACCTTTCTCTGAAATCTAACATTTGTAGCAGTCCTGGAGACTGACTCATCCCCCATGGCCTTGCAACCACGATACATTTTTGTACAGGATCTAAAACACAGGACACCTTGTTTTTTGCCATGTTCCCGGATCCTTGCCTGCCATTGGAGGTCCTCTGCCCTTCACCTTTCTCAAAGGGGCTGTGACATTACCAAGACAGTTTACAACTGCTGCTGTATGTTCAGTTATTAAAAGGAAATCCTGAGGGATGTCTCATTATTACTGTTTTGCACAGAGGCTGTCAGAAAGGGATAATCACAGATGTGCCTGCGAGCAGAGCTCCGAGTGCCCTGGCTGTGCCTCTCACAGCTGCAGCAGCCCCAAACCAGGACACTGAGCCCCCCAGACCAGCCTGGAACCCCAAACTGTGACTGCAGCAGATTAAAGGGACCTTTCACTGCTGTGATTCACTGCTGGAGGAAGCAGTTTCCTGCTGGATTTTCAGAGTGATGGTGTTTAACGTAGGTGCCTGTGTGGGGTCGTCGGCTCCCACAAGCGACACATCCTTAAGCATCTCTGACTCCATAGACTTGAACTGCGGAGACAAAATCATCTTCATGCACAGGAGGAAGCTGTGACCTGCATAATATTTGCTCTGCAAAGTAAACCTTCTCTATTCTTATTTATTTTTAAAGAAAAGTAGACAAACAAACCCAGAATAAAGTTCTCCTTCAAAGGGTTACAGAAAAACCTGTCAGGAGGAATAAGAGTCCTTCCAAAAAGGGAAAAGTCCCAACTGCCACATAACTGACTGGACACAGCAGTGCAGTGAACACAGTAATTTAGACTCCCAGGAGCACGGAGAGTGTGGTTTAACAGAGTTTCCCCCTCTTCCCCTACAGGAATAACACAAAGCTGCAAACAGCCTCCTGGTTCCAGTCTCTGACCTTCCCCATCGACTTTCATGGAGGCTTAGGTGTCAGAGATGATAACTGAAAATCACATTTGCGAGGGAAGGTCCAGGTAGGATTACGTTAAGGGGGGGAAAAAAGAAAAGAAGGGGAAAAAATTATGAATAAAAAAAAAAAGATTGACTAAAACTTTAGCTCAAAAATGGTTGAAGCTTCCAAATTGGCAAAGGGAGGTATTAAGTAAAAAAGCAATAATTCCCTAAGAAAGTTCATAAAACCGATTAAATAACTCACAAATAAAAGGCACAGAAAAATTTGCCTCATGAGAACTTTCCCCATTGTACAAGCACAGTGTACCCGAGATAAAACCAACGCGGCTGCTGAGAAGTGGCAATGGTAATAGGTGAGGGTGAGACACACCAAATGCTTCAGAAAGAGATGAATTTGTTATTGAGCAGATCTGGTGATGGTCACAGACATACCCCAGGCAGAGGTCACTGGCTGCTTCCCTGGTTTCACTCTGCCCACATCAGAGACACAAAACCCACTACTGACGGAGAAAGAGAATTTTTTCTCTTCCCCCCCCACCCCAACCCTTACTTCTCCCAAGATACAGAGCTTAAACAACTCAACATTTAAGGATCATCAACAAAAGTCACAAATAGCTGTATTTTTAAAAATTGCTTTAACATTTTAAACCCTCAAATGTCATCCAAAATAACCACATTCAGCTTGAAAAGATGGTATTTTTCACTTCGCAGATGTCCAGTGGAAGACCTGTGCAGGGTTTATGTCTTGCTTTCAAATGGCATCATTTCAACCTTGCAATGGAAACTCTTCTTTCTTCAGAGAGGGTCAGTGACTGGAGAGGAAGAGATACTATGAGCCCATGGGAACTAAAGACTATTCTCCTCCATCCTTAGGGAACTGGGGAGCCCCAGAAAGAGCCTCTGGGTGACGGACGGACACAAAAGCCACCAACCACTTACAGTGGGAGCAGAAGGCAGGAACCCAGCCCCATGTTGAAGAGCAGTGAACCTGCTGGCCACATCCCATGGAGCCTCTGCCCTGTTCCTGCTGCTGCACTGCCCTCCAGAACTGAGATAATCTGGCCTTTAAATAGGGTTCACAGCACCTGACCCCAAACCCGCAGAGCAGGGCGAGCAGGACAGCATGTCAGGTGTTGAGGTGAGGTGGTCTTTAATAACTCCTAGGTTTTGAAAAGGCTTTTCATGCATTAGATCCACCCTTTTTCTAATATTATCAGGAAAAAACTGCACTTATGAGGGAAAGGAGCATAAAAAAGGTAATAAACATTTAATGATCCAATAATTGGTTATATCGGAGTAATCACTGTTCAGTAATTAACTCCCATTCCTGCTTGCTCATTTGATATTTTCTGTACCCTTTGATAGGTTCCCGTGACTATCAGCATTCCTTAGAAACTCTTATACTGAAACCTTTTGATGAAGCTTGAAAGCAATGACACCATTAATCACTGCACATGTCCCAGTGGCTTTCAGACTGTCTGAGACGAGGCCTTTCCACCCTGAACATCCCTCCTCAGCCGCCTTTAGCACGGCCACTTGGCCCTAGGATTTGAGATTTTTCTCCCTTGCTTCTTCATGTTCCCGGAAAAATGAATTAGCTACACATTTTCTGTGCCAAAGGGTTAGTGGGAAGCACACCAACATAAAATTACATCTTGAAAGATAACAAAAAAATAATTACATTGCAGTGTCACGGAAGAATACAGGGAACAGCTGGCATGTTGTTGCAATGTAAAACTAGAATTAAACTCAGGTTGGTGTCACTTCCAACTAACTGCCCATGGTAAGCAAGAGCAGAGACAATGGGCTTCTGCCACAGCTTTCCACAGCCAGTCCTTTCTTACCAACAGCCACACAAAGCAGTGGGAGAGCAGAGAGTGCTGGCACAGCTTCATTTCAACCATGGCAATCCCACCCCAGCTTAGGAAAGAGGGTGAGGGCTCTCCCTCAGAGAGAGCCCAGATGATCAGCTTTATCCAACCCTGATCCTAAATCTAGCCAACTCTGGTATTTTAATACAAACTCACATAATGAAAGGAGGCCTCATTTATGGTCTTTAAACATTAAAAAATACATTGCACAATTTACTTCTCTGGAGTAACAGCTCTGTGATTTAACAGCTCTAAATATGTATAAGAAAAATGATGGTATAGAAATGCTGACTCCTGTTTTTTCCCAAGTAACAGATATCCTTGCCTGGGAAAAAAACAAAAACAACACACACACACAAAAAAAGCTAAATTTCAGTTACTCTCTTTGAGGTGGATTTTTATCTCTATCACATCAATGCAGAGCCAAAGTAAAGCCCTGGCATTTCCTTATACTCCACATTTATTGTGCCAGACATTTGTTCAATCAAAAGTTCTTTCTCAAGACAAATATCTACTGAGGTTTTTTTTCCTCCTGTGTCAATCCTTTACCCTATATTTATTTTCAGATGGCACCATCTTATACCAAATCAGATCTGCTGCTTGCAGTGGAGCTGCCTTTGGCTGCCACGATCTGAGTATGAGGTGCTGTTCTTCCAGAACATACACACACCTCCATCAGCACAGACCACAGAGCAGTAATGTCTGCCTCAAAGATTTTAAAAACCAGGGTCACAGAGGAACACAGAAAAAAAAGATGATCTTCAGAAGTCAAATATTCTGCCCCAATTGTCAATATTATGCAAGATGCTGGTATTGCAAAATTGTATTTTTAACTGCTGCTATGTAAGTTAATGGAAGTCAGTTAGTACAAGGAATACTGATACAGAACATGAAATACCAAGTTAAACAAAAGCACGCATGGAGCAGTCAATTCTGCCCTGCATGGGCCAGGGGGATTTCCTAAAGCACAAGGAGCTGGAGCTAAGGTGTTCCCAGAGCTGAACTGGAGGGAATGTGAGCTGTTTGTATGTTACTCATGCACTTGAAGGCATTACTAGTGATAGGAAGGGAGGGTGACAGGAAAACAGATTGAAAGGGGCAGGAAAATTAGAGAGAGCTCCTTGCCATTAATGGAAAAATAACTGCAGAGTGTTGTAACAGATTCCTTCTCTTTTGTATGCATAGGAATATTTATTTAATCAATGTTCTGTAACAAAACAGGCCTCTGGTGAGCTATTGTGGAGAGCAAACTCCATTCAGGGAGTGGTGATTTGAATCCTGCCACCTGTTTAGCTGGTACTGGAGAAAGCAACAATATGTAGCTGGATGAGAAGGTGTGTGCCCCAGGGAGAGGAGGAAGCTCCCTCTCAGAAGCTTCCCAAAGTAATTACCCAAAGTAATGCCACTTGCCAGGGAAATCTTGATGACTTGTCATTACCAGGACTTCCTGCAAGCAAAGCTGCAAAGCTCACCATTTCTCTTAGGCAGAGGTAAAATCCAGTCCCATTCAGCAGAGACTTCAGCTTGTCAGGATTTCCACTGACACTGTGTGTTACACCCAGACCGGGACCTGTGCTCGAATCCAAACTCACCCAACATCCTCCCTGCAGACACAGACCAGGCAGGGCACAGCAAACATCAAACACGAAAGCTTTCAACAAACCCAGGCTCCTGCCAGTTAGTTATTTCAGTCCCACTGTTACTGGTGGTCCCCCAGCCAAGCTGCCTGCTGGGGCTTTTCCAGTATGGCCAGGGATGCTCTGGCACGTGGCCATGTCCTGCATCCCTCGGGATGATGCTGAGCTGAACCAGGAGGCAGAGTTTGGAAGGCTCCATGGCCCTGCAGCTCCAGGAGCTGTCTCACCACCAGGCTTGACTTCCTGAAGGCCCCAAACCAAACCAACCCCAAGCCACTCTACCGAGCTTCCCCTCAAAATAAACTATTGTTTAAAAACAATTCACTGTTAGGAAGCTTCACATTAAAGATATTTTCTGTATATACCTTATAACATCCCACCCCTGACTGCACTTCAGCAGATTTTAAGCGTCCTGTGCTACTGCTTTTAACAACATAGTCAAGCACTTTCTTTAAGAGGGACTGATTTAAACATCTGCATAAATGAGTCCTCAAATAAAGGCCTGACAAGGGCCCACTGAAAAACCTGGGAATATCAGTGGGAGCTTCTCACTGGACTTTGTTTATTTCTCATTTCTGCACTGTTTGCTGCAAACACACACCATATACATGAATTTGGTGTTCACCTTACACAAACCTTATCATAAAGCAGCTTTGCTCTTAAATTTGTTAAATGAGGATTAAAAATCCCCAGTATTTATTTATTTTTATAGGCCAGCTAGCACCAGAGATATACCAGTTTTATGACATATTACACCTGCAGACCCTGGCATTAATGACAGACCTAATTTGTTTATCACAGTCACAGCTGCCAGAGTTAGCAATACATCCTTTAACATTTCTTGTAGGCAGAATGAGAGTTTCTTCCCTTTTCTGCAATGGATTTAAGGAAAGATATTACCATAAATAGCCTTGACAACCACCACAGCTGGGACAGATAATGTTGCAAGTGACTTAAAACTGAAGCAAGCCATAACTAAGCAACATCAATTTTTACACACTTAAAAATCCTAACAGAATAAAGAAAGATAACGCATTTATCAGAATTTCACTGTGCTACCCTTCACATCAGATTTCCTTAACAAAGTTGACTGTTGTCAGCAATTTTAAGGCTTTATATAAAATATAAATAAAATTATAACTTTGTTTTAAAAAGTGGTTGAAAATAACAAAAGTGCTTTCAGTTATTTAAATAAGTGTTCTAGCCAGGTCCCCGCTACACACATAGAGGCATTGGTCCTTTGCAGTCCTACAGGAAAATTATGTCGATATTTTATGTTAACCACTTACTATTGGAGCATCCTGCAGATGCTAATTAAGTAGCCAGGCAGTCTCTGAAGAGGGACAGTATTAATAAACCCATTTTGTGGACAGAAAAACTCAGCTACAGCAAAACTAACACTCCAGCTCAAGGTGATCCTTAAGCACATATTTTGGCTTCACACTAAATACTGCCTCACACATCACCATTGTCCCCATACACACACTCTTCTCAGTCAAGAGACCCAAACCTACACGCCTGGATGCAGCACCTCCCCCGAGCACACACATGAATCCAACTCCCAATCCATCCCCACTCAGCACAATCCCAAAGCAGGTGCTCACACGGCCGTGCTGAACTGGGAAGGGAGTGACTGCTTCAAGGTTATGGAAGATGACTGTGCTTACACAGAAACCAGCCCATGTCTCCCAAGGACCAGCTCAGCATCTTAATTAAAAGAGTGTGTTTGAAGGTCAAGAGATATCAGGAGTTGTTTTGGAAGGGACCTGAGCAAACCCAAACACAACGGCAAGTGCCCGTGATGAGGGTGAAGGTGGCCATGGGCCAAGCCCCAATCTGCCTCAATGTCCCAGCTGGGCAGAGCAGAAAAAGTAAGACAAAAACAATAACAAAACTACAGAAAAAGGATCTTAATGTGTATTATCCCTCCCACTCTCTAGTTTTACCTTTTGAATGGTGTAAAGAACATGAGCATCACTCCAGGTTGGAGAGAGGCTGTGTGCCACATCTATGCCATGTGCATCCCACTATGATAACTGCAGACTCCCAATCCACCCCAGAAAATCCACACCTGAAACTGTGAGGGCAGAAAAAAAGGTAAAAGCTGAACAGATTGCCCTATACTCTGAAATGTGTGGAGCTGGGCAGCTCCTTTGTATGTGAACACAAAACAAGTACACAAAATGTTCAGAGTAGAGCCCAGCGTGGAGGACTTAAATAAAACCCTTAAAGATTCAAAGCCATTTTTGTGGGGTTTACATTCTGCATATTTTTCCATGTTGTAACTGGCACTTCCCACTGAGATTTCTTAGAAGTCTTGTCAGTGTGGATGGTGAGCCCTGACCAAGCCCTGCAGGCCATGCAGGGTGAGGTGGGACCACGGCCCTGGGACTGAGGTGCAGCTTCTTACCATGTATGGCAGCACAAGAGATACCTCCTTCCCCGTGTTTTGGAAGGGATATTATGTCAGATACCTTCAATAAACAAACAAACCCTTCCCTAACCTCTAACATAAACCAACACAGTCAAGTGCAGCCTACCCACACGAAAACGTGGTGACCCACACTCTAACACTGTAATCTAATCCTTGAACTGAAGACAGTTTAATGCCTTTACAAATCCATATGTTTTCTAATACCACCACTGCTGTCAGCAGACTACAGGAGTGCCTCTTTGAAGATGGAAGGAAAATGACAAAGCACATCATTGTGAAGGCAATTATATGCTGCAGTAACCATTTTACAATGGCCCATATGGGCTGTATTTCAACAACACAATTTCCAAATCTGCCTTAGCAAACATATATCTCCATCCCAATCCCAGGTAGATTTTGCAAAACAAAATAAGACTGCAGCCAGAACAAATCCAAACTATGGATAACAGATGTAAAAATATACCAACAAGGATACCAGAGCAATTTTTTTGTCAGAGTACCAAACAAAGAGAGCAGCCACAGCAGACCTCACGAGGCCATTCACAGCAAAGCTGCCCATTCAAGGGACTTAGAGACCTGGGTTTATCAGAAATCTGATTATACACTCGCGTGCTCTCCTATGCAGCTGCCCAATTCACTGCTGCAGTTGCTGGCCCATCCACCTCCCCGGGGACCACAGGCCAGGGGAACTGCAATCCTAATTTAGAAGGGATTGCAGTTAAAATCAGATATGAACCAAGGCTGTGCAGGCTTACTCCAAATCCTCTCTGACGTCCAAGACCAGGGCCTAAATGAAGGAAACTAAAAATAAAAAACCTAAACCAAAAAAACAAAACCAAAAAACTCACGTTCTTACACTTCTGAGAGCTGCAGTTTTTCAGATGCCTGCTCTGTGTACCTCGCTGTGGTAGCTGGGGCCATGCCACACCCAGCAGCCCAGTCCCTTGGGAGGCACAGAGCAGTGAAACTGCAGCTCCAGCCCAAAATCTTTCCCTCCTGTTGAGGGAGAAAAAGGAGCCAGGGCTGCGGAACACCCTTCACACGGCAAAATTATGCAAAAGCTGTACTCTAGCAAAAAGTGGGTTTACTTGTGCTGCTTTTCAGTAATCCCCTGCAGTGGTCCATTGCTTCTGGGGGCTCTGGGATGGATCCCTGTTCTGCGATATCTCTGTGCCAGTGGCACAGTTTTCTAGGGGCTCTGGGGTAAGCCACAGAGGAAAAACAACCAGACAGACAGGAGGTGCTCAGAACCCTGAAGGGCTGCACCCTGGACCTACAGGTGGGATCCAGGCTGCAGGACAGCTGTTGGACAGACCTACACACATTAGTACCAGAAATAAAGACACCAACAGACATGAACGTCTTTCTCCCAGAAGTGACACAGTAATAAAAAATGCCTTAAGCTGCCTTTAACAAAGAGAGAAATGGTAAAGGTGAAAATTTACAAGTTCATTGCCAATTCATTAACAACAAACCAGCTGCATCGTATATCTTACATTTCAGTGCCAAGGGCAGCAAGTAGAGGATATCCTGCCAGTCACACATGCACAGCACAGAGCAAAAAACACCAGCAAGAGGGAAACCTGGAACTGGGTATTCAGTAGCATGATCCAGTTCTTATCATTGTCAGCTCCTCAAAATGATCCTGTGAAGCTGAGCAAAAGCATTTCAAAAACTTTAATCCATGTGAAATATTACTTCCTGGACCCGGAAATTCAATCCCCAGCAATGAAAACAAAAGCACACTCATAAATGCACCTTTCAACTCGGCCACTATAGCCATATTTAGGCTCATGCTCTCTCTCAAAAAAATCCTTTACTCATTAATATAGAGTAAACTTGAAATGATTGCTGTAATTGCAGTTAAAAAATTAATCATGTTTTGAGATAAATGCAGATAAAAGCATGTTTTACTAATTATCTTTTGAAGCTTCCGCTCATGAAAGATTAAAGGTGGAAGAAAAGTTGTTGAAATATTGAAGACAAAAATCCTACCATTTGAAATCACTTTGAAGCCACGTACCTCATATGATTGATCCTTAATGTCCAGATGTACTAAAAAAGGAGTCTCTTTAATTTAGAAAACGTCTAACACAACATGCCTGTTGGAGCTTTTATGCAGTCAGCTCTCTGCAAATCGGTGTGTTGAGCAGCCCCCGCTCCGCAGAACTCCAGCCCACAGCTGGATTTTCTTCTGGTTCATCCCCAACTGGGGCAAAGAACTTCAAGCCTGAATTGAAAACTGAGTTCAAGAACTTTGGGCTTCACCAAGCTCTCCAGACCTGCTGCAGTATCAACGTGCTTATAACTAGTTTTACTAACCGGAGCAACCATCTGAGGAAATGCCACCAAATCCACAAAAGGTGGGACTTTTCACACTCGGGGGGGGGAGGAGCTGGAGGTACCAGTTTCAGGGTTTTACCAGAAAACCCCCATCACCTGCCATGGGGTTATTCACAAGCCACATTAACACCTGTTTCCATCCCCAGGGCATTTAAGGGAATGCAGGTTATCTGGGGTGCAAGTTACCCAAAAACAAGGCTGATACTTTGATTCACAGCCCTGGCAATAACAAGGCAAATAATTGCCTTCCTGCTCCGTTCCACCAGTCTATTTTACATCAGCATTTTGCAGACTGAGCATTAATTTCGAGAGTAAATCTACTGACCCCAGGCTGAAGTGGATGTCCACAACTGCCCTGGAAACATTTTAGGCTTCTGCAAATTCAAATAAGTTGAAAAATACTGTTACAGAAAACTGCTAAGATACGTTATAGCCATTTAACAGACCTAGTAACAATTTACACCAAATTGGTGCAACTGTATAAATTTCAGAAGTTTCCTTAGTGGCCACCCCAGTCACCTGCAGCACCACAGAACCAAACCCAAGTGTTATAGGGCAGTTTTCAAAAGCATTTATAACTGCACTCCAATGCTACAGAGACCAATGTCAAGGACTCTTTAGTCCTCTGGAGTTTCAAGAGTTGGGGCAGATCTGAAATGGTGCAGCTGACACCCCTTTCCCAAGGGAAGGGTCCCACTGTAAAGAACAGCAGCCCCTGCTCTGGATTTCCCCTTCTCCTTCCCCCTCACCCCGTATCCTTTAGCCCCTCTTCCCATCATGAAGCAGAGGTGATACCAAACCATTAAATCCTACCCTTGTTACAAACCTGAGCAGGGCTAAGTAAACGATTAAAAAGTTGGATTTTTCATAACCACATATCCAAGGAAATTTGCCAATGTCCTTTTATTTGCATATCTGGCAGACTGCCCCAGACAACTAATACATAAGTGACAGCGTACAGGTGTATTAGTTTAGAGTTTGCCTTTAATCTAGAGGTGTCAATTTGCTTCTGTTTTAATTACATCCATCTTGATATGTTATTACAACCTCATGAAACTTCTTCATTATGTGAATGGCTATAAATACACACACATGACAAACAGTTGTTATAAATTTTCTGGTTCAGCAGTGGAGGCACAATATCTTAGCCCACACATCATGTACATTTAAAATTGCAGTGCTCCCTCTCCTCTCTACCCACTCCCATTTCCCTTCCTCCTCTTCTCTTTCATCCAATACCAAAATACTTTTCCCCCTATACTTAATGAATCCTCTAAAATTCCTTCACTAGTAGCAGCACCCCAATACAAATACTATCAGCTTACAGAGACATTTCAGCCCATGTGTCCTTCTGGGCTGTGCCTCTGTAAGAATGTCTGTTTGTCATTAGGCAAATATAAGAAGATTGCACTGAGGTCTTATAAACACGCAAAGATCTACTTTTGTAGCTACATAATTCACTGAGTTTTTCAATACACATTCTGAGGTTGAAAACTTGGCAAATCCATCCACCAGATGTATCTTTCTGATCCTAGAACTCATTAAAAATGACTTTTTTTCCCTTTTTTTTTTTAAAGTCCAGGAGACTCAGCTGTTGAGCCACATTAATTGCATTTTTATTATTTTTTCCGTAGAGTCACTGCCTACAAGCACAATAGATAGACAGTAAAAATTACTAGAAGTTTTAATCATTCAGTAATATCCAAATCCCATAAAATAAAGAGAGGCATTTTGGTCCCCTCAAAACAGACGGTTTTGATTTTCAGTATTTATTTTGAATTTTCTTTAAAGGAGGAAGAGAGAGGAGAAAAGACACAAATTCACACCAAAAGATTCCACTCAAAGGTCAAAGTGCCCTTGACATGCATTAAAACCCACAACACTAACAGAGTTACAACATAAATCGTCCCCAACAGCAGCACTTCTTCCCTTGCCTTCTTCTTGGAGGTCAAAACCACTTTCACTGCCTCAGCCCTCCATCAGTGCCCGCTCTGATGGGTGTCACACCATGCCCAGCCACTGGACACATCTGGCCAGCTCTGGAGCAATCTGCAGAGCAGCTCTTGCAACAGCAGCAACTCTCAGCTCCTTGCCCTGGGTATTCTGGAAGCTGGGCACCAGATGCCAGTTTCTGAAGGACCCTTGAAAGACATCCATGGTACCCTATGAAGACATACAGCTCTAAGCACCTGGATTTGCAGAGGCCAAGATGAAGGTGACAGAAGTTGTCAGGAGCCAGGTGAAGAACAGAGCCTGCAGCCCCTCAGTTGGACAACCCCATTTAGGGCAACAAGTCAGGTCCTTTGGCCACCTCTCTACTATTCCCACTGTCCGTGTAAGCAACGAGCCAGGTCCTTTGGCCACCTCTCCTCCATTCCCACCACTCACATAAGCAGATGTCTCAACCAAAAAAAAATTAGGCAGATCCTCTGAGTGAAAGGTCTCAGGCCACTTAGGACTTCCAGAGCGAAAATAAATAAAAATCAATGCCTTGAGCAATCATCACCATGTCTGTAGCTCGTCTAAGTCTCAGCAGTAGCAGGTGGTGTGCAAACAACAAAACACGGGCTGTCAAAACTTGCCAAGAGGGAGAAGTTACACCACACGTGTTTGATACCCAGGGCCACCCCTCTCCCACACCCAAGAGCCACCCAGGTGTGGTCCAGGAGAATCTGGTGGCAAGAATTTCTGTCTTATTGGTTCCACTTCACAGGCAAAGAGATTAAAATGCCTTTACTACACCAGGAGGGTGAGTTAGGAGCAGGTGTAGGACAATCCAGAGCAACCTGCAGGAGGGTCCCCAAGGATAGGTCACCAGGGACAGAGTAACCCCTACCTGCATGTAGGGAAAAAGGTGATAGTGGCTCTGGATTTTGCCAACAGGTAAGGGAGTATCTGCACCAGGCACTGTCACTGTTACACGCTCTCCTCTAAAACACTGTTCCTCTCACAGTCAGCCTATGACAGGGAAAGGCTTCTCACAAACTTTCATGAATTTGGTCTGGATCTGACTGCTATTTATTTCACAGGAGAATAAAATATGTTTTAAAGTCTGATACAACTGTTAGAACTACTCCACAACACACAAGTACCTCTTCAGATGGTTTCACTCAAATGATGCTCAACACAGGGCTTGTCTCAAAGGCTGAAGATGTTTGCTTCTTTTCATGAGCTCATCCAACAAAGGACAAGCCTAGGTTTGTGTGTGTATGGGGAGGATGGGTTGACAGTGGTTTTATTCCCAAACCATTAAGTCCCATTTGCTACCAAATAAAAGTACAAAAAGAGCCAATTCATAAGAGCACTGATTCTAGAGGAGAAGCAACTTCCACTTTAGGAAGCTGGCAAACACATGTGAGACAGATGAAAGGGTGACCATTTCTGGAGAGAAAAGAACTGAACTCCTGTGTGGCTGCGGAATAACTATTCCTATCTGGTGTTGGGATATTAATCACATCAGTGGTCTGTGCATCAGCCAGCATAACACAATTGAAAGTTCAGACAGCCAGGAACTTGGGAACACCAGATATCAGCACAGTCTGCATACCTCCCATGTCTTTGTGTCAGGAGATTTTAAAATCAGCAGGACCAAGATGCACACCAAATAAACCCACATGGAGCACGTGTCATGCAACACCATCAAATTAAACCTCGAGGCAAAACCTCACAAGCAGAAAAGGATGTGCAGGGCCAAGGGACAACCTGCTTCTTTTGGTGACTTTTTCTACCATTCCTACACAGAGGATGACAGAACCAAAACTCCTTCCTATAGTATTTACCAGACTAAAGGTTTACCCTTTTGGTTAAAACCTTCTCTCTCCACCACATGAGCGTGTGAACTTCAGCAGCAGTGTTGCCAAGACACAAGGAGAAAAATCTCAAGACATTAAGGTAACACACTATTTAAAGCCAAATAGCACAGCAGAGCTGAGCTGAGGATCTGACAAATCACCACTGCCTATTCTGCTGTTGCAGCAAAACAAATCCCTACCTGCATTAGGCATTTCTCATTACTTACAAAGTGGATTTTCATATCCATTTTATAACAAAGGAGTTTAGAGGACTAGGATGTTCTGAAGTGGTCTTCACCATGGCTTGGCATTGAGTCAAAATGACAACTAACTACACAAAAAAACGCGCACAGCTTGTAATTTGTGGCACATACCAAGACAAACCCAATGAGAACACCAAATCATAAGGATGATGTACAAGAACACAGAAAAACTTGGAAGCAATTTTCCCTCACTGAACCAAGGCAACACTGCAGTTCAAGTGAAGGAAAACTGAGAGTTAAACATTTCCACATTTCAGCCCACAACTTCCTAACTCCATTACCTTCTTAATAATTGCATTTGAGACTTCACTAAACTTGAGCTTGGGCTATTTTTAAAACCTATCTGACTCAACTTATTGTTGCTCAGAACAAAGATTAAACTTCTAATTTAGCTGTAGATAATTACAAGGCTGCAGGGCAGACCCCTGGTTTAATGTGGTAGGGTCTTCCATTCAAGATGATAGAAACAGTCTTCAAAAACAAAAATGAAAAAAATAGTAGCAGGGACAGAGGAAAGAGGGGATCATCCTCACTGAGTGAAGAATCCTTCTGCTTCCTCCCACCTGAAGTTACCAGGATTAATGACTTCTTAAGCAGGGACAGATTTGGTTGAGTGTTCCCCCTCGGTACTGACAGCGGGGTTCTCACCAAGGAGCATGGATCACAGCAATGGATCTCTCCTCAAACTTCCACCTTTGGTAACAACATTCCCCTCTAGTTCTCAGTGTTCCCATCCAGTCCCTGCTATTTCTCTATTGATCTCAGTGTTGTAACTCGATCTTTCAATTACTCAGACTCTTGATGTCTGACGACTTTTTTTTTTTTTTTTGCCTTTCCCTAATGATCATTTTCCTTCCAAGTTCCTGATCCTTTACCCTTATTTTATAAATCATAGAGTCATATAACTGTTTAGGTTGGAAAAGACCTCTAAGATCAGGGAGTCCAACTGTTAACTCAGCACTGCCAAGGCCACCATTGTGTCCCCAAGTGCCACATCTTTTCAATCCCTCCAGGGATGGGGACTCCACCACTGCCCTGGACTTCACACTCCCTCATCCCAGCAGAGGTCCCAGATATTTAATGAGAAAGGGCTTACTTGCTCCCCCAAATAGGAGGAAAAAGAGATGCCAAGGGGGATGATGGATAAGAGTGTATTCTGTCCTGTTGATATGCAGCGTATTTCTCATTAATGTTAATCTTAAAGAGCAGGGCCAGTGGAGACTAATTGAATCACATTTATCTTGGCCTTATAGTTTAAACTCTTCCTTCTCCAACTCAAGGCCATTGAGCCTCCTACTACCCCCTGTGGGAATGGCAAAAATCCTCACCTTCACTACATGGTTACCTTCAGGGGCTTAAAAGAATATTTATGCAACAATCACAGCCCTCGGTCATTATCTGCACAAAGAGACAACTTCAGCTCTCCAACAGCTACTGAAGTCAACGGGAGTTAGGTGTGCTTTGCCTCCTTTAAAGTATTTTTGAAGTATTCAGATGCCCAAATGATAGCAACATAGGTTTCAAACATCACCAGAGAGGTTCCCTTTGTGGAACATGCATCCTGCTGTTTTCAGTCCCACTTTTAGTTTGAGTTGCTGCTTTTTCAGGTCTGGTCACCGAGGGTTTTCATCAAGAGATTCAGTTGCTCTGTCAAGGTTATCTCGAAATTTGATCTCAGGTCAATTCACTGTTTCCTTAAAATACACAGTGGAAATAATAAATGCACCGCTTCATATGATACCTCAGTGTCACACAAAGCCTAATGCCTCTCCCCATCCCCAGATATCTTCATTTAGTTACTCCCTTCTTTTCTCTGCTGGTCTAAATCTGCAGACTTGCACGTGCAAACAGAGACTGGGACAAACACCTAAGCAGTTAATAAACACAAGAAGGGCCACCAAGATTTGCTGACAGCACTAAACAAACACCTCATGTTATGATGCTGCTGTGATAAGTCTTGAAGATCAAATTCCTTTTGAAATATGAAGGGATAGAGACAAGGCAGAACAAACTTGCTTGAAATTTCAAAGAATTTAAGTAAACAGACTAATCAGGCCAGCAAGACGACTGGTGAGAACAGACTGATTTAGGGAGGAAAACCACACAGCAAGACAGCCATTCTGGTGTCCAGCTCAAAGCCTCTGCTGTCACTAAGCCAAGCAATTTCTATTTTCAGTGGGCCGTGCCTAGAGATGAGTATCACACACAGTTATTAAAGCAAATTCCTGCATTCAGATGTGCTCTCCGAGCCACACTGTCAGTGCACACAGACACACAACCGACACCACAGCATCTTCAAACCTGCCTGCTACTTCCACATTTTGTTTGTGTAGCAGTAGTGTCTCTATTTTAAAGCCCAGATCAGCTGTTAAGCTTTACTCCATCTAGTCTCATCCTCTGTCCAACGTGTAAAACTGCCGTAGCCAACATCTGCCTAAATCACACAAACGCAGTGGAACAATTGCTTAAAAATTATTTACACTAGGTGGATGGAATCATCTGAAACAGAATTTAAAGCTCATTAAACAGCTCCTTGACAAATATTTGTCAGCATTTCTCATTTGTAATTAATTATATTGGGCTTTACCTGATGATAATTCAGCATGGTCTCAAAACAGACAAATGCCTGTGTGCTGAACAGAAATTAGCTCAGCAAATGCACAGTGAGAAATTGTGACAGTTTTATGAAACAAGAATTCCCATTTAAATGCAAGTCCCCCTGCTTCCTACCCCACTTCTATCTGTGCTTTATAAATATCTGTGTCCCATTTCAGGCTTGTCAGATGAACTGCCTGATTTGAAGCTAAACAAACATCCGCAGAAAAAAACTCATTACCTTACTCAGTGTTCAGAAAACCTGAAACCAACTGCTTACTCCATAGGGATGGTCAGAGCTGACTCA
Organism: Lepidothrix coronata; assembly: GCF_001604755.1. Classification (NCBI taxonomy): domain Eukaryota; kingdom Metazoa; phylum Chordata; class Aves; order Passeriformes; family Pipridae; genus Lepidothrix; species Lepidothrix coronata. The sequence goes on from NW_016690288.1 coordinate 2,095,460, forward strand.
GGAAACATAAAGTACTTCCCAGGCTTTAAGCTATCTTAACATTCAGGTCAGATTTCCTTTCTCATCACAGTAAACCATCTTCACCATGGCACGTCAACAGCCACATCACGACAGCCTCCTGCCCGGAGTCCTACGCACCAGGGGGTAGGAGGGAGACAAACATCTCAGAGAAATCTCACCTCACCACAGAGCTCTGCAGAAACCTCCTTGCCAGCACTGCCAGAGCACATCACAGAGAAAGTCACTCCAATGGACTGATTTATCACATTCTGAGAAATGACCTTTCCCTGTCAAACTGGTGTCTAAAATGCCCACCTGGGTTTGGAGAACGTCACGCTATTACTGTTGGTAACAAACACACCAGCAGTGCAGCACAGGCTACTCCAAGCCTGGCAAAGCAGTCAGCTTGATAAGCCACCAGTCACCCTAACACGTGGACAGAGCACCTGTGCCTTCCTCCCTTCACAGCCTGGGAGATTTGGGGAGGTCAGTAACTGCTCTGGAGTAAACCACAGAGCTTGCTGCTGTTAGTCCCAGAAGGCCACTCATGGGAGAATCTGGTGAAGCAGATCAAATTGCAGGACCACATCTCAGCTGCTTACCTACAGATTTAGGGCTGCTTTCTGAAGGTCAAGGCTTCAAAATGCTCCCCCGTGTAGGGGCCAGGCCCACATTGCACACAGCTACATAGAAGTCCTGCAAGGCCAGGTAAGGATCACTCTGGCCACATCTGCAAGGACACTGGAATGGCTCAACTGTCACTCCAAGAAAAAAAAATCCACAATGAGACACCGCTGTCTTCATTTAACTCCCTCTTCCCCTGCATTCCCCACACAAACATTAGAGACACCAAGGTATGGGGCACCATAAACACAGAGACAGATGACTATAAGCAATGGCCTCTGTTTCCACACCACTTTACACTTGAGAAGCATGAGAAGGCTACTGACACCTGGACATAAAAGCAGTTCCCAGAGTGGGAGCTGGTTAAAGTTTTGCTTCAAGGGATGGGAACTTTTATCAACACAACCATAACAGACTGAATGACTCCTCCTGAGGCTACAGCAGCCATGGGATGTGTGTTCTTGTGCAGCACCCGTGTCCCCTTGCCATCTATGAGCTTCACACAACCTGGTATTTTACACAGGCTGGGCTTTTTCAGTCACCCCAACAAAAAGCATTTCATAGAGGACAGGTGAAGCTGTATGGAAGTTCTTGCTCCTGTTTGCAACTTGATACAGCATGCATAAAAAGATCCTGGAGTGACACCTCACACTCAGCCAACTCACACCCCTACAAGTGCCCTCAGAAGCAGAAACTCAGCCCTGTCCCTCCACAGTGGCTGTTCCCTCCTGCATGAGCCACCACCTACCTCTGTCCCCTCTTCCGAGCCATGGGTTTAGATCTTTCAGTGGTGAAGGTGTTCTGCACTTTCCTTCTCACAGTTTTTCACATCAAGCAGACAAAACACTGTCTCTGCACACTTTCAGCTGTGCTAAGCCTAAGAAAAGGCTGAAGCTCAAGCACAAAGCCTGGGCTGGGACAGTCTTGTTAACATGCACAACAACTTGGGTGTAAGCATCTTCTGGAACCTCAGGAAAGCCTCCACATCCTCACACGAGCTGGGGGTAGACCCAGAGCATGAGATGTACAAATATCAGGACAACTCTTCACAGCACCCAAGGCTTCTTGTCTCAACTCAAGCACATTAACACCTAAACATCTCACCAAGGCTGAGATATCTCACTCCACCAGCCACTCACAAACTCCTCGCCAACACAAGAATCACAATAAAAACTTGAGGCTGCTACACGCAATGCACACAGTAATTCCTGCCACACTGGGCTTGTGCCTTAGACACCTTCATCTCCCTCTGATCCTCAGAAACAAGTTTCTCAACATACATATGGAGCTGCAGGAAAAAGCACCTAACAACAATTTTGTGACATTATTTCTCAACACAGCATGAAATCGTTAGGTCAAAATGTGCCACCTATCACATGAACATTAAAAGTATGTCAAGTCTCAGTGTGCAATCTATTGTTTTATCTGAATGTGATATTAGCTGACAGAACTGGGTAATGTTTCTGCACTCCTTCTTAGTGATATAGGATTACGAGAGGATGCAAGTAGTAGCCATTCTTGGCTTAGCAAAGAGAGGAGAGTGCAGCAATTATTTTCAAGTGGAAAATAAACAAATAAGAAGTGAAACAGAATAAAGACATTCTCTAAAATACCCTACCAAGTTCTGCCCATAAAACTCACTCTTCATTTCCCCTCCAAAAAGGACTACAGCCAAAATCTCGAGTCCATATTTCCATAAAACCCTTAATGACATGAACTGGGGCTTTGTTTGAGGAAGAACGGAATTTTGTCCGAAACAGAAGCATACAAAACGCACTCTTGCCAACAAACATGTATTCACACTTTTCATCTGTCTAGTTTGAGCAGGACACTTGTGGATGGGCTCACCAGGTGAGAAATGGTGGATAAATTGAGTCTGGACATTACCTCAGCATTTGCTCGTTATTGCTTACACCAGTCTAACATCAACCATGTGGAGGTTTGTTGGAGTGAACAAATCCTCCCTTCAATTACACCACAGCCTCTGTCAGAAGCTGTAGTCTGGATGGACACAGGTGTAACCAAAGACAAAATGAGGCTACAAAAAAAAAACCAAAAAACCAACAAACCAAAAACAAGCACCAAAAGAAAAAAAAAAAAGAAAAGAAAAAAATACTAACCTGAAAATGCCACTAAGTATTCCTGACTAAATATTTAAACAGCTTAAGAGCTACACAGATTTTTTTTTTTTTGTTAAACAATCAGCTTCACCTCCACATTTATTTTGACAGTTCGTCATCGTTCCAGTTGTGATTCCAGTGCAACATAAACCCAAATAAATCCGCTTTTCGCCACAGCAAACTTCTCCGGATCAGAAGTTATAAACAACAAAGCCCTTCCAACACACGGGGTGGAGGTTCCCCTCGCACGGCAGCATCACCAGCACGGCCCCGGCCGGGCTGACAGCGGTCCCACGGTCGCGAGTGGGTGGGCAGAGGGGACACGGCGAGCCGGGCCCGGGCCGGGCGGGGAGAGGAGAAGCCCCACGGGCGACGCTTCCCTCGGCCCGGCCCGGCCTGGGCTCCCCCACCATCTGGGGGGGGGGGACTCGAGCCGCCCACCGCGGAGCCCACTCGTGACATGCCAGCAGGGAGCGCGACAGGACGGGCGCCCCCGACTCCGCACCACGAGCGAGAGAGGAAAGGCGCACACACACACACACACACACACACACGCACAGCCCGACCCCCCGCCGCCCCGCGGACACGAGTGGGCGGCCCCGCCGGGCCACGGCGGCGTGAGAAAAGTTTGATCCGTGGGAGGAGAGGGAAGGGAAGCGCCGCCGGGGGACCCGCGCACAAAGTCCCCTCTCCCGGCGCGGGGGGATGCGGGGCCGGGGCGGGGGGCACGGCCCCGGTCCCGCCGCCGCCCGCCGGGAGCGGCGCGCCGGGCTGCAGGTGTCGGCGGCGGGAGGGCGGCGGGAGGGGAGCGGGGCACCCCCGGGGCACGGGGAGGGGGCGGCGGGACCGCCCCCGCGGGCACCCCCGGCGGCACGGCGGGATCGGGGGGGTGCCCGGGTGGGCGCCGCGGGGGCTCCCCCGGCGCTGTCCCCCGCACACACAATGAGGCGCACACACAAAGCAGAGCCGCCGCTCCCTTACCTCCAGCGCCTCGAAAGTGACGAAGCTGGACATCGCGAAACCGTCGATAATGTCCTCTTCGGCCGAGGAGGACTCCCGCCGCTTCCTCCGGGGGGGCCGCGGCCGGGACGGCGGCGGGGGCCCATTGTCTTCCTTCTCGGAGCCCGAGGAGGAGAGCGCGGCGGCCCCGGGGGCCCCGCCGGCGGCCCCGCCGCGCCGCCCGCCCTGGGCTCGCCGCTCCCGGTCGCGCTGGGACCGCGATCGCCGCTTCTTCCGAAGCCCGTTGCATCGCGCCGGGCCATCCATGTCTCTCGCCGGCTCTCCCTCTCGCTCTCGTTCCCCCCCCGCCCCACCGCAGCCACAAATCCGGCTCCCCCGGCGGAATAACGGGGGAGGGAGGGAGGGGAGAGAGGGAAGGAGAAAAGGGAGGGGAGGAGAGGACAGCAAGGGGGTGGGGGGGGATGAAAGAATCCGAGTGCGGTTCCACCACCACCAGCAGCAAGCACCAAATGTAAGAGATTCCTATAAGCGAGCCAAGGAAAGTAATGGCTGATCTCAGGTCGCCTTTGTAAAAAAAAAAAAAAAAAAAAAAAAAAAAAAGGAAAAAAAAAAGCCTCACCAAGCAGGCAATAAATCAGAATAGCGGAATGCTTTGATCAAGGGGCTGGGAGGGCGAGGATCTTCGAAAGAGAGGAAAAAAAGCAGAAAAGAAGGGGGGAAAAATAAAGAAAGGAGCCCCGCTGGAAGGAGGGAGCTGAGAGTATTTCCTTGCACAAAATTTATTTTCTTTCTTCCTTTCCTCCCCAACTAAAAGAAGTTCCATGGGGGGGGAAATATATATGTAGATGTACGGAACTCCTTCTGTCTGCGTGTGTGTGTGTGCAGGGAAGGGTGCAGCCTTCCCCTCCCCACCAACACGCACTCCTCTCCCCCTCCTCCTTTATCTCCCTGGATCAAACACAATAATAATAATAACGATGCATCCAGATGCAATTTTCTCAGGCACCGACCAAGGATGGACTCGGGAGTGGAAATCGGATCCCAGCCCGGCCCCTCCAAAACCAAAACCAAACAATAAAAAGAAGGAAAAAAAAAAAGAAAAAAAAAAGAGGAAAAAGGGGAGAAAAAAAAGAGCCCCAAAACACGCCCACCCACCCCAGCTATTAATACGGATCAATCATGGCAAATTCATCGGATTAATTGTAGCGAGGAAGGAGCGGGGGGCTTGTGGGGGTGTGCTGGTGGTGGCGACAATAGATCCGAGCGGGGAGGAGGCGGCGGCCCCCTCCCCAAAAGCGGCGGCGGCAACAACAACAAACGCTGACGCTGAGCCGTGCGGCGGCTCGGGGGCCGGTCGGGGCCGGGGTCGGGGCCGGTGTCGGCAGTGCCGGTCCGGGGGTCCCGCCGAGCCCCGCGCGGGGCGGTCGCGGAGTCGCCCCCAGCGGCCGCGCGCGCGCGCCCCCGCGCAGGTCACGTGACCGGCACCGCCGCCCCGCCCGCTCCGCTCCCGCCGCGCGAAATAAGTCGCGGGCATGCGCGGGGGGCCTGCGCCGTGCGGGCGGCGGCACGCGCTGACCCCCCTCCCCCTCACGGACACCCCTCACCCGCCGGCTCCGCCCGCGGGGGGCCCGGACCCCGAGTGCCCCCAGTGCCCCGGCACCGCTCCGGGCCCCGCCTGTCGGCCAGGGATGTCCCCAGTGGAACGGGCTGCCCTGGGATGCCCCCAATGGAACAGGCTGCCCTGGGTGGTTGTGGAGTCCAAACCCACCAGGACGTGTCCCCATGTTACCTCCTCTGGGAGACCCTGCCTTGGCAGGGGTGTCGGACTGGAGGATCTCCAGAGGTCCCTTCCAACCCCTAACCACTCTGTGATTCCATGACTCCGTGTCCAGCCCTTCGCCTCCTGCCCTGTCTCCTTCCCCCACAGCCCGGGTCCCTCACGGCCTCAGCCGCTGCACCTGCCCCTGCCCAGCCGGAGTGTGAAGCTGTTCAGTCCGGCTGTGGGGAGAAAGCATTAGGAGCAGAGACCCGGGGGAATCGGGAGATTTGTTCAGAAAGGAGAAGGATAGAGGAGGAGCAAGAAACAAGATGGGGAAAAAGAGCCAAACCTGTGGAGTCTCTGCTCAGAACAGGGAAGAGGGGCTCTGGAAGCACAGCACTGGTTTTCCTCCACGTAGCAGATGATCAGGCTATTGTGTAGTTTGAAATATATCGGGAGAGGCTGGAAGAGCAGGAAGAGAAAGTGAAATAATTTAATACTCCATCTCTACAAGAACTAAATCTGCCTCCTGTAGCTGCTAATCATTCCTCCTTTGAGATACCCAGAAGGGCTGCAGCAAGGGGAACACACACAGGCTGAGTGTATTTTTCCAATAGTCTCCCTCTGGGCTACTCTGACTCTTAGGGGATGAGGTTCTGCTTGACTGTGTAATATGTTGTTTACTCTGTACCTTAACTTAGGCCACCAATCAAGTAGTATTTTTAATATATTTTCTATGAGTATTAAGTGATTGTGAGAAATACTGGGAATCAGATACACCCCTCTTTCTGGAAGGCAAGTGACACCTTTGCCACCTCTCTCTCCACACCACATCTCCTGGATGGCATGCAGTGACTTTTAAGCTGGTGTGAAGCAGAAGAGGAGGAAGCACAAAGCTGTCGGTAACCTGATAGTGTGAGAGCGTGTACCTTACAGAAGGCCACGCTGCTTATTGCACAGGCACATGGCTAGTTTTTAAACATTCTCAAATATCGAGCTAGAGAACATCACCTCCTAGATCTGACCTTAGATCTCCCTGTTCAGATTTTGTTTTCTGTTTAACGAATGCATTTCTCTGTTTTACTTTGGGTTCTTCTGTCTCATAGCTGCCTGCCAGATCTATATAATCTGACTATGCAGAAGCTACACCAGTATTGCTGAAGTGATACAATTTGTGTGTATAGCAAGCTCAAATATTACAAGGTCTCTGTCTTCTGAGAAATATTAAGCTATGCTGTGTCAAACAACTGTTACCTGTTGGGTTTTTTGGAAAATAACTGTGTAATTTTCAGGGCAATGTAATTGATTATAGTTTCCTGCATATCCATCACCATTAAAGTGACTGAAGAGACCTGTAGTCGGATACATTTCTGCAGACATTCATTGCATGGCTGAAAGTCTGCTCAGTCTGTTTTCTTCTGGAATGCACGTATGTGGAAAACAGAAACGATACGTGATTTATTTTGCATTCTTTGTAGAAACAAATCACTAGACTTGAATGTCTATGGAAAAAGTAAGATTAAAACCCATCCATCTAGCTCATCCGCTATTGAAAAACATTTTTGTTCTGCACAATATTTATCTCAAGCATTAGAATTCACAGGTCACCTTTTTGGGTACAATACAGGTGAATTATCCTTTTTCTGGGTCTGATCCAGCAGGAGCATTTCCACCAACCTTAACTGATTTGGGAGTATCATACAGATGCTCCAGAAGTTCCCTCTCCAATGGGCTTTTGCCTCCAGCTGAACATTTCAAGTCATCTTATCAGAAAGGATAACACAGACCTCCATGCACATTTGTTCTTAGGCTGCCTGTTAGCTTTTCCTCTAGAAATACATCTTGTCTGGCATCTGGTGTGAGAAAATAGCACGCTTTTTTCCTTTTTTTTTTTTTCTTATAGCACCAGTCTGCTGTGGTACCTTGCTGAGTCACTGTTTTTGAGGTTAATGACTAGTGTACTCAACTGGATACTCAGTAATTAACACCCACGGAAAGGGTACTTCTCGAACATATACTAACAGACCTATAATCTTCTGATTTGAGGCAGATACCAAAAGCTTTCTGTTTCTAAATAATGAAGAGGGAAAGGTTAACACAGACCAAAAGCAAGAATTGCAATTTCCATATCACCATTAAGCATTGGAGCAAAAAAAAAAATTGCAACTGTAAAAACACTAAAAGGGGTTTTCTAAGGACTAGCCCCTGGCATACCTAACCGGAAAGGATATTTTGACATAACTTGAATATCATGAGGTAATTCGTTGCTTGAGGAAATGGCAAGAACTTCGCTTCTAGCGAGAGTAACTTGCACTGCGCTTTGGCATTAAGCTCCAGGGATGGAATTTTTGTGGAGTTCAGGCCACATAAGAATCTCAGCAGAGGCAAATGTACCCTTCTAGGGTTAACATCCTTTTATGAGATGGGTAGCTTAAAATAGCAGAATGTATGTCTGTCTTTCAGACTTTTTTTTTTTTTTTTTAATTTTAGAAGGAGTTCAATCTGGGAATGCAAAAAAACCCCAAGAGAAAATGGGAAAAAGAGCCTTTTAGTTATTATTTCCACCCTGCTCATACAGTGCATGTGTAAGAATAGCAAATAATGACAACCAAAATTCTAATACAAAATAAAAGGCAGGGCGGTTGTGTGGATGGCAGAGGAATGTAAAACAGTTCCACAAAACTAAACCAATTTTCTCCAAATTGAATTGCTTATCCGAATTGTATTGCTTATCAGAGAGGATTGTCTGGCTTCGTAGCTGAGGCTGCACTGGTTGTTTTAAAAGGTGTTTTCCGACAAGGTGGTTTGAAACAGAAACAGTTACGGAAGAAGGAGCATCCAAAGTTAACCAACAGGAAGACTAGAAAGCAATGACCTTTAAAAAACCAAATAGTTCAAGAATAATGATAAAGGCAGTACCAAAAGGAATTAGTTGAAACCCAGGGGAAGGCAGGTTTTCAGAACAATATCAGGAGAAAATATACAGAGAAGAGACAATAGTTCCTTTCGCAAAGGAAGGCACTCACCAGTCAGTGGAACTCACTGCCCCGGACAGCTCAGAGGTCCAGAGTAGTAAGAACTTTCAGAATAAACAGAATATTGGTTACCAAGTGGCTGGAGGGCATGTACATTTTAATGCTTCACAACTTAAACCAGTTTCTAAAACAAAGCAGGAGACTGAACTAGATGATCCAATCTGCCAGCCCCTGCATCCTCCTGACATTAATGGCCATGGCAGGCACACACCTGAACCTGTCTTCAAGTCTCTGCTGTTTTATCTCTTGTGTGCAAGAACAGTGCTAGAGCCATCATCCCCAGTACCAGGAGATCAGGGGGTACATGAGAATCTTGGTAAATTAGCTGGTCCTGAAAAGCTGAAGTTTGGATTTTTGTAGCTGGTGGTAATCCTTGTGTAACTGGCAGATATTTCTTAAAAAATAGCATAGTGTTCAGGAAATCTGGGAAGTGAAAAGAAAAAAGAAAAAAAAAAGCTGGATGGCATGAGCAGAAGTACAAGTTTTCCCAGAAAGGATGAAAAACTAATTTATCTGCCTTTCTTGTTTTTCTAATTCATTATAATACAATTATGAAGTAAAAATATGAGTCATTTTATCAGAAAAAAAAAATAAAAAGAAAAATCAGACCAAGAAGGAGAAAAGAACTACAGAGTCTTGATCTATTGACTTGTGTGGATCTATGGTAATTTACAGCAAGTGAAATCTTGGTCCCTGGAGATCAGGACAGTCACAAGCAATAAAGCTGAGTATGTTTATCATGTATGGCCAGACAAACTCAAGAATTTTTGGATCCTGCTAGTTTCTTGGGATTTTTTAATAAACACCCTAGTGGAAGCTGACTAAACCTGTGCTTCTAATTGCCTGAGATGCCTTATCCCACAGCATGAATGTTGGTGAACGGCGGTGCTCACAAATACAGAGTAAAGCAGGTGTCACTGGGCTTCAGGAAGCTTAATTTGAAAACATGATTCCAAATCACGAGGAAAAAAAATACTGTATTTGTTGTGAAACTGTAAAGGATGGTGATAAATGGCAAGGTCAGAGTTTGTGTCATTGTGGATGGAGGATCTGCAGTCCTTAATATCTAATATCCAAAATATCAAATAAATAGTACATTAATGAAATTTGGAGACCACATTAGATTTAGAAGAACCACAAATATTCATGTTCGTTGAGGAACAAATATAGGAGACACAAAGAACAAAATTTAAAAAAAATAAAATTCATAGAATAGAATCACAGAATCATTAATGTTGGAAAAACCCTCCCACAGGCCATGGAGTCCACCCGGTGCCCAATCCCCTTGTCCTCCAGCCCAGAGCACTGAGTGCCATGGCCAGACCTTCTTTGGACACCTCCAGGGATGGGGACTCCACCACCTCCCTGGGCAGCCCCTTCCCATTAATGCTTGACCACCCTTTCCATGGAGAAATTATTTCTGAGAAAGAGAGGAGTCCGAGGTAATTAATTATATTCACTGTGGAAGCAGAGCACAAACTGCAAATTATGGTTCTTCAGTTTGCATCCTAAAAAGTGAACTGGTCTTCTAGGGTGAAATTCTGACTTCAATTACATGTAAATGAGAAAACTATTATTTTCTTCAGGAAATTCAGCTGTTTTTTTCAGTTTGAGAATGGGATTTTTTAAAATGTGACTACGAGATTTAGGAGCATACACCTGCCCTTTTGTCTCTTCAAAAACTGTTCACCAAAGCATATTGCTAAGTAGGTAGCATATGTCTCTGCCCTGGAAATTGGTCACCTTTTTTTACCTGAAAATACTGTTTATATTTCAATGATGCCCAGTTCAGACTGCACTATCACGTGCTATACCAGTTCTGCTGGTATGTCACAGCAAACAATCAGTTTACATTTTTTCTTCTCTCCCACCTTCACCAAAAAGCATGTGAGAGAAACACAAGAATGGGGTTTTCCAGCATTTTCAATCAATGGTTAAGAGAAACTATGTTTTAGCCCAACACAGGTTATGATATAGGGAGAACTGCATGAAATTTAATAGCCTGGGTTATCCAGAAGGTCAGACTACCTGATCCTGGTCTTTCCTGGCCTTTTAAGTCTATGAATAAATTAGAAAGCTGATCTCTCAAAGTTTTAATTTCAGAACAGTCTTTGTAAAAAGGGGTGGAGTGGAATTGCTAATTAATTACATCCTCCTCCAACATTCATTTTTCTCCCTGAGAAATGGTTTCTTTTGAAAAGCAGTGTTTAGTTCCACATCTAAATTACAAAAAATTTATCTCTCTTTATGTCGTACACTGTACTATGTGCCAGCACAGCAATTATTAAAGCATTTTTATTGATATTACACAGCTCTCTATGAAATGTGAATTAAATTTATCATGAAAATTGATTTTTAATGACAGCTCAAGTTTACATTTCTGACGTTCATACTTTTCACTATATTTTTGTTGGCAGTAGAGCAGGGCAGCTACAATATCTTTATGTGTCAGAAATAGATTAGGAAATATCCTGTAGTTTACTCACATTTATCAGTGTGATTCTACTGATGAAAACAATTAAGTTCTCTATTGAAGTTCATGTGCAGAGAGCAGAGTCAGGTTAACTGGTCCAAATCTGCACACCTGAGTACTTGAAGTCCCTCCCCTGCACTTAGGCATTTACAAGAGTGTCTTGATTTTTAAAGCTGTTGAATGTGCTCAGCTCATTCTAGTTTTATGAGAATTATGGGACACCACATCCCTGGAATCAATCTGTTATCCTCTGCCTCTTTTTCCCTATATATTATCTTTCCTTATTACTAACAGACTGCTGAAGGTAACTTTTGGGTTAGCAGACTGAACATGACACTGGATGCTAAACCAGTTAACACTGCAGGGAATGCTGCTTTTTAATCCACCCGTTTTTTCAACTGCTGCAGATAGAAAGGGTGAGAGAATTTTCTGGGCTTGCTATTTAACATGTTGTATTAATGTGCTTTGATGAAAACAGTCATCCGACGTGGGAACGTGCAGGAGCAGAGTCCAGTCTTACAGCATGACCTGGTCTCCTCTGGCATTAAGTAATCTGAGGACAGAAAGGTACAATGCGAAGTCAGATGCAATTATTGACCACTCCAAACAACATTGTGCCAACTGAGCATCAAGTGTTCTTAGTGCTCAGGTGGCATCCAGAAGGAAATTAGGTCTGTATTAGTGTAAGCTACTGTGGATAAAACCTCCAGCTTGGCAAAAATGTCACTTTTGCTTCTCTAAAATTGTTGTATTTCTGTAAGACACATCTGTGCAGGAGTTGGGGGGGAGGCTTGGGTTGTTTTTCATTGGCTGATGGGAGAAGGATTATTGGTTGCTGTTAAAAATGATCCCAAGCAAACTTTTACAAGGTCTTCCGTGACTAATAAAACCTGAGTCTTTGAAAATGTACTACAACTCAAGTTGTTGTTAAGAGATAATTCTCTTCGATCCAGATGCTTCCATCTGAAGTGCAGTGCAGAGAAAAGAAAAAGGGAGAAGGAAATTAGATGGAAAATCCCTGAAAGCAGAGGGAGAAGAAATCTGCAGTTTCTCTTGCTTTAACACTTTATGTGCTGAACTTGGGGCCTGAGGAAGTCCCATGCCCACTGTGACCTGTGCTGAGATCTGGGAGGAGGATTGTCCTGTCCAGCCTGGGTGGGTACTGACACACAGGGATTTCATCTGAAAGGTGATAGTAGATAAGGTGGGGTTATCTTGTTCCTGGTATAATCTCTGTAACAGTGAATACATGGTCATAGATCTGTGAAAGTGCCTTGGAAGAGCCTCTCTTTACAGAAGTGCCCTGAGATTCAGGCAAAAGATTTTGATCACCCTCAGCAGGTTTGGCATATTCTGTAGTTGCAAAGGGTAGTAAAATGCTTTCCTCTGTGATTTATATTGTGTATTTCCAGCCATTTTTCACCTCTTCCTGCACTCAGACCCAAGGACCTGTTCATGAGCAGTGAGTGAGATAAGGTGTGGAGGCATTTTCTCACAGTCCTGCAAGACGTGGTACAGCTGCTGCTCATACAGTGATGCAGCATCTCCCTCCAGAGAGGGATGGACATATTTTCCTGGCCACTCATCTCTTGGGTGTTTATCTTATTTTGACCGATCTTTCCCCCCTCCAACCTCTTCCCTCTTGCATCTTGTTCCTGACGTCTGAACTTTACACTTTAGTCTGGAAAAATGGATATCTCAGTCATCTCTGGAAAAATAAGTTTGTTTGTTTGTAAACAATAAATCATGACTGGCAGCCTTGTGTCATGGGATACCAAATCCTTCTAAATACTAGTGATACCTGGAAATCTAAGGCACCTTTAAAAATCACAGAATGGTTTGGTTTGGAAGGGAACTTAAAGCTCATCTTGTTCCATCCCTTGCCATGGGCAGGGACACCTTTCACCAGGTTACTTTGAGCCCCATCCAACCTGGTCTAGAACACTTCCAGGGATGAGGCAGCCACAGCTTCTCTGGGCAGCCTGTTCCCAACATACAGATCTGATATATTCTGCATATGGTATTCAAGCAGCCCCAATATTTACAGAACTTCACCGATAATGTCTCACTGTTTACTTGCCCCAGTCTAAAATATCCCATCAGCAGACACTCTATATTCTGCTATGAGAAGGCAATCCCTTTTTATCTTCCACGAATTTGAAAATACACCAAGCTCCTTGAACAAAAAATAAAAATAATAATGAGGCAGACAGAAGCAGTATAAATCAATATAGCACTATTGATGTCAACAGAGCTATGCAAATATATACTCACTGAGGGTGACACATAAAATCAAGCCCTAACTTTATATGGAAAAAGATAGAAACTACAGCAGCAATATTAAATACACTTTTCAGCTATGTTCAAAATGGATTGTGAAATAAGTCACTGTTGTAATAAGTAATCTGAGAGGGTTGTGAATTCTTCTGTGAGCATGTTGAATCAGGAGACAGAAGAAAAATCAAAGCACAGCCTTGCAAGTAGCATTCCCCCTGATATTAACAATAAAACTGTAACACTTCTTGGTTTTAAATAACAATTCTAACCAGTTTTTGCAGGTTGTTGTAAATTCTGCTCTGCTCCAAAGAGTCAGGGTTGCGACAATGCCAGGACAAAAGCCACTGCAGGTAAGTGATTTGTGTCAGCATTGGTCAACTTCAGAGTTTTACTAAACACATCATTTATCTCAAAAATAATTTCTGGCTGCAATGGGTGTTGTGGTTGTACTGCAGGGAAAGATCCCAGTGAGGCACTGGGTTGCTTGGATAAAGCCCCCGCAGAGTAAATAGAAAACATGGCAGTATCATTAGTGAATTGATACTGTTTTGAGCAGAAGAAGCTGTTGGGCTCACACAAAGCTGTGATGGTGACAGAACGATGTATCTTTTGGTTAAGCTGCCAGTCCAACACTGGTTTACCAGCACAAGACTTGCCATATGCACGAATCCCCTTTGTGATCTGATGAGCTCCTCCCAACTCTGACGTTCTCAGAATGGGTAAACAAAGGGAAAACAAAGCTAAGGGGGAAAAAAATCCATTACTTATTAAATCAACAGCTTAGCAACTAATGCATGTGCCTACCCCATAACTTCATGTAACAGGACTTGTATGAGTTAAATATTCACCTCGTATTCATTTCACAGATGGAATTATACCTCATACACATTGAGAGATAACTACTGAAACACCAAGATCAGCTTAGCTCCTGTATCCTGAAAAGAACAAAAAAGAAAAGAAATTGTTGCTGCAGCAAATTGCAGAAGTGTTAAAAGATGCAAAAGGGTTTTCAACTAGTAGACAATTTTAAGTAAAGCTAATAAAACGTGGCCACTTCATTATTCATTCATGAAGAAAGGCTGAGTTCAGACACTGGGTTTCAGTAGAAAAGCTGGACTATAATATCCTGTCTCTTGTTCATCATTCCCACAATCTCCATACACATTTTGTTTATGTAGCAATTCTTTTACTGCACTGAAGACCAACCCAGGGAAGTTGAAGAATAAATTCCTGCTGTTTTAATAGACTTTAAATCCAGTACTGATCACCCTCTTCCTAATTCTAGGATGGAGCAATGCACAGTGCTGGAACCTCATGCTGACAGCACTCAGTGCTTTCCAGGGAATAACCTCTCCCTTCTTTCCCTGAATCCTTATGAAAATCCTGGGTGTGCTCCTCCTGAATTCAGTTGCAAGATTCTCTTTGCTTTTAATTTGTAGCAGGGCTGTGGGATCTGATGAAGAGCGACACCAGGAGCTTTGTGATCCGTTTTCTGGCTCTAGTTCTGACACACACCGTGAATAGCGGTGTGCAAATTACTCCGGTCACTCGTTCCTGCCTCAGACGGCCCATGGAAACAGGGATGGAATTAATTTCCCTGTCTGCAAAGTGCCTCCACACCGCTCACAACAGCGGCCGCGAGCCAGGGCTGCGCTGGGCCGAGGACGCGCTGCCCTGGGCACCAGGGCTACGGGGGACGGAGGGTGCCAGAGTCAGCCTGGGAATCTTAATAGGCATCCAGATCACCAAGGCAAGTTAAAAATATCATCTTTGAGCATCGCCAGCCATAATCACTCCAGCTTTCTGCCCCAGTCATTCTCTCCTGTGTATGCAGTTCACCACTCTCTCTTTGCATTGTTCCTGCCTCTTTTTGGACAGAGACCCTCAAGCCATAAAACTCCTAGGAGTGTAACATACTGTCAAATGAGGCAAAGCACCAAATAATTAAGTAAACAATCAGCATGGAGGTCCATTGAAGGCAGAGTTTGGTTGGGCAGAAGCTATTTTATGATTTTATGATTTTATGATTTTACTGATCTGCTGCACCTTAATTTCATCTTTTCCTTTTCCTGTCAGAGTGTTCTTGCCATTTAAAATTTAATCCCTTGATTTGACATTTTCCCCTGTCCTCCATGCCACTTGCTATAATTACTCTTCCACTTTCCAATGCAGCTTATTTTTTTCCCAGACTGAAATTTATTTGTAATTTCTCAGAAAAAAAAAATCTAGTTAAAAACCAACTGCCATGGATAATTGAAGGGGGAAAGGGAGGAAAATTGGATAAGGGAGGATTATTGCTTGTAAGGGCACGGTTGAGGTAATAAAGGAAAACAGCAAGTTCCAGCTGTAAGGTTTGGTCAGATCTCTCTAACACCAGACAGATGGGATCATGAACCCCTTGAGGTTGGTGTAATCCTTGTGTTCTCACTGCTGGGCACTGTGCAAACAGTGGTTCTTGCATGGGGCCATTACTTCTGTAGTCTGTCCCAAACCAAATAATAGCAGCAATATCTTCATAATAAAAAAATATGGACCATCACATAGTGTAAAAATGGTATATAGACTTTTACAGCACACTTAGGAACTTACAATAGCAGGTCAATCAAGGACCAGCCTTTGAAGGTCCCTTTCACAAAGCTGCTAAAAAGCTGTGTCCCAGCCTTGTGGCACCACAGAATCAGAGAACCACTTGGGTTGGTGACCTTTATGATCATTGAGTCCAGCCATTATACACTGTTGAAATCACAGAATGGTTTGGGCAGGGACACCTTCCACTGTCCCAGGCTGCTCCAAGCCCTGTCCAACCTGGCCTTGGACACTTCCAGGGATGGGGCAGCCACAGCTTCTCTGGGCAACCTGTGCCAGGGCCCCACCATAACCCAGTGGTTGGTACCACATGCACTGATTTCTCTGGGAATGCCACAGCAAACCAGAGTCTGGAAATGATAGGTAGGAAATACCTTTTCTGAACATCCTAAATTGATAGGACTTTATTATGTCAGTCAACTGCAAAATCAGAACACAACTCACTAGCCTGACAATGTTATTTTGTCAAGGTCCCAGTTTGTGGACTGTTGGAGGGTGTTTTTCTTCTTGTTTTCTATCTGCTTTTGGTTTATCCTAATTCTCTTTTTGTTTCCCTTTGTACTGATTTTGCAATTCTCCTTTCTGCTTTTCACATTTCACACACAGATTTCAGTGATTTGGCTTCTTTTCTTCTTGCATTGGTATTTAATACATGCATTTGTCTCCATGCTCAAACATATGGAGTCTCAACATCTTAACAGCTTCACAGAACTCCCACCAAAACTTTTCTTATTTTGTTTTTGCTTGGGTCACACTAATAGTGTTCTGGCAGCTAAATGTTGGGACCTCTTTTCAACTAAATTAATCAAACAGAGAAGTAGAGTATTTTGATAGCTCCTCTGGTCTTTAAGCAAGTTCACAGGCTCAGAGATTATAGCCTGTAATCATTGCTGAAGATTTTAAGCAGAAAGTCTTATTCCCTTATTTATTATCAACATATTAACATAAAGGGAAGTACAAATGCAGGAGTGTGAAATATAATTGTCACTGGGCTCAGTATTACAAATGGATGCAATATTCATGTGTACAGCTCAGAAAAGAGAGGGTGCAGCTGTCTGCAGGCCTGAGGTTTATCCCAGAGCAGCTGGGCTTGCACAGGCCTTCCCGTGCAAGGGGCTACAAACTGCTCTGCAGATGCTTTGCCAGCAACATCAGCTTCAGGCACAGCATCTCTGTGACTGGGGGGTTCTGCCCACACTTCTGTGCTCTGTCTTGCACTCAGCCACGGGCATAAATTGCAGCCCAGAAGGGAAGGCATCAGGGTTCCTCTGCACAGTGCCTCCCAAGGGGCTAAATGGTGTTTGTGGTTCTCCTCCGGTACACTTGTACACAGAACTGTAGCTGGAGGGGAAAAAGGTACCTCCCTCTCCACCCAGTGTGTCCTTTAAGAAGCTGCATGGTATGTAGAACCAAGCATTTACAAACTACCTCGTGGTAAAAGCAATTCTGTTTAACTTTACTGCCATGAGAAGCCCATCTCATTGAGTCACAGACAGGGCTGGGCTGGGGAGGGACCTTACACACCATCTCATTCCAGCACCTTCCACTAGAACAGGTTGCTCCAAGCCCCATCCAACCTGGCCTTGAACACTTCCAGGGATTTCAATATTTGAATCTATGGGATTAATCAGAAGCAAAATTTCCAGTGTACGAATAGGTGTGGACAGGACCAGGACATTACAGTTCAGGCTGATTTGTGCTGGAGGTGTTCAAGATACAACTGGACGTGGCACTCAGGGCTCTGGTATAGTTGACAGTGTGGAGATCAGTGAAAGGTTGGACTCAATGGTCTTGGAGGTCTTTTCCAACCCTCAATGATTCTGTGATTCTATGAATCCCCTCACTGCAGGGATCTCTGTCACACCTTTGCTCAGGACAAAAGACTGTGACTGCCCAATGTATTTCTTACATTGCCATGACTTCAGGAGGAGCATGAGTTCTTATCCACTCTGTTTTCAGTCATTTTTTAATTTAGTCATTCTGATAATTTCAACTGAAAAAGAAAACACCCAGTTTCAATGAGATCTTGGCTTTGTAGAGTAGCATACAATCAGGTCATACCTCAAATCTTTGTTGTCCAGCTCTAGTCTCTCTAGAGTGACAGCAGCTGAAGAAAAGTTCAGTAATCTCAGCTTTTAAATAATAATAGAAAAAAGGCATTAGCCTTCAGCGTTTTGAAAAATAGTTTTCCAAGTCTACAGTCTGTAGTATACGAATCACATTCTTTCACAATGATATGTTCAACACAGTTTTCAGAAATCAGCCCTGTAATTTTGCTGGCTGTTGCCTTGATTTTAGAAAATTTGGACTTTATAGTTTTGAGAGTATGAAATCTCTCTGTGTAATTACTGAAAATAGGGATTTTTTTAAAGACTGATTTTTTAAATGGATATGAAATTAATTTAGCTAGGTTGGGTCTCAGAAAGTTAATTCTTTGTTCACAGAGTAAGCTGAAAGTTTGGGGAGGATTTGCTGTGCTCACCATACAAATGAGAGTTAATAGCTGTGTGCATCCCAGGCTACAGTGTGGAGCTGCAAAAGATGCTGAAAACCTGTATTACAAAGATTAAGAGGCTTGAGTCAAACAACATGAATTATTATGGGTGGTTCTTTTCATTTTCATTATTCAAACCCTCATAGGCAGTGCCAGATGTTGCATCTTTCCAGGAAGCTCTTTCAGAAACACTTCAGACATTGCTTTCCATGGAAGGAGCTATTGTTCTCTAGGAGTCATTCTCCATCAGTGAGGTGTAAATGCAGCTCCACTTTTCGTAGCTTAGGCAGACTAAGGTTGTACAGTAACAGAGTTGTGACAAGAGGATTTATTGACTGATTTAGCATTTTCCCCCAGAGTAGAAAAGATTATTCTGCCCAATTTTAACTTGAATTAAAACCAGGAAACCTCATTAGAAAGAACCTAGTAGAACACTCCGTTTTATCAGTGTGTGGGAGACACTGGGATGGCTGTCATTGCCTCTCTCCTGAGGAACCAAGCTGATCTTTCCAGAGCTTAGGAGGTCTATAACAACAGAGATAAATGAATGACACTGCAGGGAAAATGATCAAGCCAAGATTGGAGTTTTATTTGTGTCATAAGCACTGACAATGTAAAAATCAAGAGACAGTGGCAAAATAATAACTGCCAAAATAATTTACAAGCACAGAATTGTACATTTTAGACAATCAAAGTTACAGACCTGGGAGTACAAGATTAATTACTTTGTGATAGAAGACAGTATTTTCAAATTTGAGTGAGATGATACTCTTTGAAGAATCCTGAGTAATAAAATAACATAAAATTCAGGGATACCAGCTTTTTCAGATTTATAGATCTGCATTGTCAAGCTCTCTACTTGCTTTACTTAACTGGTCATACAGCCTGTCTGTAGGAAAAAACAGAGAAAGAATAAGGCAAAAAGCAAGTGATCCATAAAGGATAGCCAAGTAGAAAAGGACTGTTTTCTCCTCTTCTCCCCTTTCTCTACTCTAATCTCCCTTTCCTTCCCCTCAAGTTCTGCTTCATGCTAGGGGTTGATGAAGGCCTGTGGGTTTTTTTATTGTTATTGTTTTATTAGGAGTTCAGTCCCTCCTGTGTCTGAAACATTCTGTGATAGCTGGAGAATAAGTCAAATGTGACACTACATAAAATAAGAGACCTGAGTAACTGCGACAGGAAGAGATTTACAATCTGGGTGTGTAAAGCTTTGTGGTGTTTTTTGTTAACACTTAATTTCACTTCTGTGGCTGGACTCACATTTTCCTGTATTAAAGCTTCTCCCTTCTGATACACTGGGAGAGCTGAAAAAGCATTTCTTGAGAGACCTGGTTGAAGAATTAACATGTGAGTGGTTTGGCTGAATTCCTAGGGCCCAGGGGAAAAGTCTGGGGACAGAAACCCCAATGATGGGACAAGGTCTGACTCTGACCTGCTGAAAAGTAACTGCAGAGACAACAGCAAGTCAGGGCAACAAAAAGTAAGGACAAATTGTCCCCACATCCCACCTGGAAGGTTTCACTCATGAGTTTACTCTCAGCTCTCAGCAAGGATGCCATAACTCTTCTCGTAAAAACAGAACTGATCTGTACCTTTTTAAAAAGAGGTTCCCTCACCCATCTTCTCCTCCCATCACCCTATAAGAGCTGTCATGCAGCAGGTTTTATTTTTGCTGAATTCAAGTTTGGAGTGTTAACAAACAGACCAACCAGGGACATATTTAAGAGAGACACTGCATTTTTGGCATGATGCACAAGCAAACCAATCTCTCTCTGAGATCTTTTCTTGTTCCCACATCTCTCTGAGCTGAGTGTCACCTAAGCAAATTATGTTCTGGCAATAAAGACAATAAAACAATATTCATATTCCATGGCGTGTTAATAAAGCACCATGTGGCTCTCTCCATTCCAGAGGCCAGAATCTAACAGAGACTCCCCTTGCAGGGAGAGAGGAGGTACCTCCACCAGGCTGCCATATCACAGCCCCATCCTGGCTCGTTCCTCACGCTCCTCTGCCTGCATTCACTCCCTGGCTTCCTTTCTCATCAGACACAAGCTTTCCAGGGCAGCAAACACTCTTTATGTTTTACATGTGCACAGTAGCAAGTACAATGCAATTCCTGCCCTTAGGCATTCACACAAAACAAGTCTTAAAAGGAGTATTACATTTTTGCCTCTACATATGGCTTTGTGTAGAATGTGGCTCTGAACCTGGCTTGGCCACAACCATCTTCTCTGTACAAATAAGCCAGAGGGAAGCAAGTCCGTGGGAGCTTTAGGTGTGGGTAAGGAGAAGGGCTGCAGGCTGGTTGCCCAGGGTGCTGGAAGGCTTCTTAACCTGGCATGACTTGTAGAGGAATTTTGGCAGCAAGGGGAGATTGGATGATTGGGTGCTTGGAATGTTGGTCACTGCTGAGCAGTGTAAGCACCTGAGACCTTGCCAGGTCCAAACAGGCACATCAAGCACAGCTCCTGTGAAAAGCTGAGCAGACAGTCATCAACTACCACTGCCATGCTTGCCCCAGGGCAAGAGACAGCAAGAGGCCTGTCAGAGGCCACCACTTGGCTGATTTTGACAGCTGACAAATATCCTGGTGCAGAATGACCCATTCATCAAAGGCAAAATTAATTATGGATGAGATTTGAAGGAAGTGTTCAGGAGTGCTGTGTTTGGTTGTTAGGTACTGGTGGTCCAGGCTCTCAAGGTCACCACTAAAGGGGATGTTTAATGCCCAGCTGACACTCCCCTTTGATTTCAAGCTCCTTTTAAAATTAATTTGCACACTTCCTAGCTAGCTGGGATACAGACTGGATTAGTAACACACACCACTGCTCCTCTCAGCTCCCTTTCCTTTCACCGTCTTTGAGTATTCCAACTTCTCCCTTTGCTCTTGCTTATCTGAGATCTTCTATCTATCTGCAGTTTTCTCTCTGTGCTGCTCTCAGTGCCCTTCTCTATCCCTCCACGTAATCCTTATCCTCTGTGCTTCATTTAATCCTGTCTGCCCAATTATGCAAATTGCACATTTACATTTTGACAGGGCTCCTCCACCCCTTTTCACTTTGTTATTTGTAATACAAATCATTCCCCCACTTCCTCCAGTTCCTCACCAGGATGTTGTGTTGCAAACGTGGGGCTCAGAGGTGATCCTTCCTCCAGCCCTGTGCTGGGGGCCCTAACCCAGAGCTGTGCTGCACAGGACAGCTCAGAGGAGCTCACTGACCTCCTTCTGTTGTGCTGAGGAGAATCATGGAATCACAGAATGGTTTGGATTGGAAAGGACCTTAAAGATATCTCATTCCACCCCCTGCCATGGGCAGGGACACCTTCCACTAGCCCAGGTTGCTCAAGGCCTTATCCAACATGGCTTTGAGCACTGCCAGGGCTGGGGCATCCACAACCTCCCTGGGAAACCTGTGCCAGTGTCTCACCAGCCTCACAGGGAAAAATTTCTCCCTAATATCTAACCTAATTTTCCCCTCTTTCAGTTTGAACCCATTAATCCTTGTCCTGTCACTACAGCTCCTGATGAAGGGTCCCTCTCTGGCTTCCCCGTAGGTCCCTTCAGATACTGGAAGGTTCATGTGAGGTCTCCACACAACCTTCTCCAGGCTCAAGAGCCCCAACTTTCTCAGCCTGTCTCCACAGGGGATGTGCTCCAGTCCCTTTATCAACTTTGTGGCCCCCTCTGGACTTGCTCCAACAGTTCCATGTCCTTCTTACGTTGGAAGCACCAGAACTGTACCCAGTGCTCCAGGTGGGGCCTCACAGGAGCAGAGCAGAGGGGCAGAATCCCCTCCCTCGACCTGCTGGCCCCACTCCTTTGGATGCAGCCCAGGACTCTGTTGCTTTCTGGGCTGTGAGTGCTCACTGCTGGCTCAGGGTGACTTTTTCATCCCCCATCACCCACAGGGCTGGTCACCATCACCTCTCTGCCCAACCTGTCGGTGTGTCTGGGATTGCTGTGACCCAGGTGTAGGGCCTTGCACTTCACTTTGTTGAACCCATAGTAGCTTTAAAAACAAAGTTCAGGGAGAGAAATTAAATGCTATTTCTTCCATATAATTAGTGAAACTCACAAGATTTTGCAACAGCACCTTCAGCCTGAAGTTGCATTTATTACCACTGCACTCTGCAGCAGATGTTATATTCCTTCCTCTCTATAGCATATAAGGGTTTTCCAGTAGAGTAGCATCGGTTTCTGCTTCCATTCCCACTCTTCCTTGGAGGAGATTTGTTTCTGCAGACTAGTGTTTTATTTGGGTAAGGCCTTATTTATCTTTATTCTAAGTACATCCTGCTCTGGGTTTACATTGGAGAAGACAAGGTCAGGGAAGTATACATCTTATTTAGACTGGAAAGTGCTGAAGTCTGAGGGCTCCCGGTGAGAAGTCTCCCAGCAGTAGGCATTATTCTTACTGCTCTCTCAAGATGACCTTCATTAGTTCCCACATTAGTTCATTACCTCATCTCCCACTAAAGCTTCACACTTGTAACATGTTACACAGTGACAAAATTATATTTAAAAGTGCAAAAGCCAGCTTATCTTCACTGGACCGGGGCCAGACTTACACAAAGCACCAGTGGCATCTCCAGTGTTAACCATCTTCATAACACTGCCAATAGAGAGGGACTGTTACCTGCAGGTGCAGCAGCACAGCCCCAGGAGATGAGCAGCACCAAAGGTCAGAGAGGCAAAGGCTGGGAGTGCCTCACCCGCTGTTTGCAGAGGGGCAGAAACAATCAGCCCAAGCTCAGCAAGGAGCCCTCAGGAAAGCCGGGAGCTGAGCCTGAGCACCCCGAGCCGCATCATGGGCTTTGCTGTGTGATTTACTTACATGTGAATTTTTATAGCAGGAATGTATTTTTCTCTTCTTTCTCCGTCAAGCTTGAGTGAGTGCATGGTTACAAGACAAAACTGCCTTTGCTTTCCAGCAGTGGTGTCCTTGCCTGGTTTCCATCCCTGCTCTCACACCCATTCTTCTTGGTCATTTCCAGCCCTGTTACAACCCCCCAGCTTTGCACCTCTCCTTCTCTTGGCCAAGACAACATGGAAAGTTCACACTGCTGAGGGCGAAGTCAGTACGTCAGAGCACTGTCTTCTCTCCCTACAGCTCCCTATTTTTCTACAACACACATTTACCTTTGAACTTTTGTTTTAATCTCTCTTTTATCAATCTCCAGATAAAGCCTCGTTGGTTTTCTACCCAGTCCAGCCCCTCATTTTCATTCCTGGTGCATGCTTTTCTGTACTTAGATTCAACTTCCTTCCCCATCTTACCACCCCTCTTATCTGCTACCTTCAGTTTAGCATTTTAATCTCTGCTTTTTCCTCCCCCTCTCCTTTTTCTGTCCATTTTTAAGTGAGCTCTCCATGCACCACCAAACCCCCTCCAAGGTGGCAGTGCCGTCGTTCCCAGCCCGGAGCCCCGCCCGGCTCCCCCGGCTGCCCTGGCTGCTGGAGCAGAGCTGTGCATCCCCTGCATGGCCTGCTGGATAAATGGCCAAGCATTAGGCATGTTCTGGCAGATGGAAGCCCATGGCAGTGCTAATGTGCCACCACTACTGCATCTCGTCGCAGCCGTCACATCAGTCCTGGGGGAAATTTCAGCGAGATGATCTACGGCGCTCGGTCTCCTGTTTTAATCCTGGCTTGCTTTGCTCCTGCTGGAGAGAAGGACACTCGCACTGGCAGCTGGAAACGAGGGGCCCTTTGTCACGGCGTTGCTGCATCATCGGCCGTGTCCCCGGGTGGGCTCCCACCGTGTGCTCCTCGCCGAGAGGGGATGCAGGGGAGCCGGACGGAGAGCAGGGGACTGCAAGGGGAGATGATTAACGCTAATGGCCGGGACTGCCGAGATGAGCCTGGTAATGGCTGCGTGTTGCTTTTTTCGCTTGCAGAGTGGAGCAATAGCCTTACGAGAAAGGGAAAGGTCAGATACTGAGGGAAATGGAAGATACTTAAAGCTAAATGTCAGAACATCAATTTGGCGAGCTAAAGAAATATTTCTCTCTTTTCACACTCTGGGACCCCAGAACGGCGTGGGAGGGCCGGGGGTGCCGCCGTGGCCCCTGCTCTGCCCCCCGGCCACGACAGGGAGGGTTTGTCTGAGCAATCCTTTGGCATCACTCAGCACGAGCACCGAGCCATGTTTGAACACGATTGATGCTGCCGTGGATCACTTGCTTATTGAGACTTAGGGGTGAAAACCTGCCTGTAATGATTCACTGCCGCGGTCTCCGTCGTTGCCTTTTGTTTGGCTGTAACCATTTTTGTCTGAAGCGCTGGGGCCTTCACAGTTAAAAGCTCAGCTGCAGCTTCCCACCTCGGGCTGTTGGGACTTGTATTCCCAGCGCAGCAGTCACGGGTCAGGCTCGGTAGTACACACATCCCAGGAGGCTGTGAGTGCGGAGAGCCTGAAAAATCCTGGACACTGCTTTGAACTTCAATTATTAATACCCACCTCCAGGCTTCCTCGAGAAGAGGGCTGAAAACCACGGTCTGTGCTTCACTCCAAGGATACTCCACCTTTACGTTTGTGTCAAAACAGGGGACTTTCACAAATGCCTTTGTTGCCAGGAGCTTGAATTATGTACAGGGAACTTGGTGCTCCACTGCATCGCAGTAAACAACAGCACATTTCTATGGATTTATTAATCAGGTTTGTATGCATTTATTTTTCTGTAGTGGTTTAAGCAAATAAAATGGAATAACCAGAGGATTTTTACTGAGTTAATTAAAGAGGAGAGCAGTTCCAGGCAAGCATGACATTAAAGACTTGCCAAATACCTCTTTTCTGAAAATACTACCAGCCGCTTTTAAGTCTGCTCCAATTCTTAGGCTTTAATGGAAAGTCCTTTCCAGACCAACTGGTTTGAGTTCCAAAACAAGTCGTCTGTCGGCAAGTTTGTAAAGGGAAATGGGCAGGAGGAAAAAGGGGCTTTATGGGGAAAATAGGGAAAAGAGTGCTTCTGAGATAACAGTTGAAAAGTTCTGTGAGTGTCCCCCTCCCAAAGCATTGTCACTAACTTTGTTCTCTCCGAGGCTCCCGGTGCAGGGGTTGTGTGGTGAACCAGTCTTACTGACTTCAAAACTCAGTCTGAATTTGGCCCTAGATGTAGAAAATCTGTTTGATTTAACATTCTTGCACTCTTTTCCTGTGTTTTAAACCTCTGTCCTGCTGTGCTGGCTTTGACAGGAAGCCCAAAGCAGTCATCAGTTCCTATAAGCAAGAAATTTGCCACAAACAGCCCTTTATTAAAATCAATGAAAGATCTGACCTATTAATTTCTGAAGTATCCTCCTGTATGCAAAGAGGCTCTGCAGTATTCCCTGGCTCTGGGATGTGAGAAATGACACTTTGTATTGCTCAAGGGATGCTAAAAACATATAGATATGAAATAGATTGGGAGGTCTGCCAGTACAAAGTTAATGGAAGTTCTCATAATTTCCCCAAGTGACATTAGTGACCTGGGCTTGAAGCAAAGCCAGGTCTGGTTTCACATCATCTAACATTTCACTAAATGTTAACCTATTGAGATAGAATTTTTATTAGGTATGCCAGCATTTCATAATTTACCACAACCTCTAGATACATATTTTCCCTTTACAGTCCAGGAGATGTTTATTATGGTCTTTTGAGATGCATTAAAAGGGTGTTAGTACAAATAAAGCTCCCTTCCTTAATCTCCAGGCAAGCTGCAAAAGCGATTTAATATCAGCACACTGGATACCTGGTGTGCTGCTTGAACACATAAGGATCCAACAAGTACACTCCAGTGCTCTCAAGGGCAGATGTTTGATGACTTAGAGCTGCTGCAGTGGGAGAAGGTAACACAAGGATGCTGAGGGGAGAAAGTCCTTTGCAAAGGCAGCCCACCAACAGAATGTTATTTTTCAAAATGTACCCACTCAACCCAATGGTACCCACAGCGGGGAAACACAAGGTAAATTAGTGACCTTTCAGGCCCAGATGTTAAGAGAGTAGAATAGCTGAGAAATCCAAGGGCTAAGGTCAAGATAAAGAGTGCTGCATAAATGCAACAGCTGTAAGGCTCTGAAAAGGCATCAGAGACAGTGAGCACCAGGAATATATAAATCACTCGGAGCAATCTGCTGCAGCACGGCGTGCTGGACTGCACAGTCTCTTTAAACTATTGCCAACACTTTCCAAAAGTGCATGGTTAAAATTAGGCTTCCCAAGTCCGTATTTAGAAATCGAAAGGCACCAGAAGTACCGAGCACCCATCGAAACATATGGGCTCACAAACCCTCTGGAAATCAGGTCACACTTTGAGGCAGAGATTTCTGTGCTGAGTTGCCCCTGAACTGAGAAGGGTCTTGGTCTGAGAGCAACCCCATCTCCACCTCTTTTCAGATCCAGCCTAAATAGACAGTTAAGGCTCAGCTTCTTGACCATGAAAAGCTTTGACCTGTATAGAAAACCAAGAAGCCTGAGCAGTAAAACTAATGAAATATGATTTCCAACAGTTCTTTTCCACCTGGATTTCCCAATATCCATAAGGACTGACTTATAATAGGATCTGTCTCCTTTATACTTCCGTAATTTTCATAGAACTTGCATAACTTCAGTGTCTTCATCAAGGGGGCTTAGAGTTAGCCCATGTTTTCAGACATCTACTTGCTTATTTGGAAGTCTGCTCAAGGATTTGGGGATCCTGTCACTTATAGTAAAGGTTATATAAACCATATAGTCACACAAACTAAAGGGCTTTGTGTTGTTTATGTGTCTGCAGCTTCTCTAATTTATTACAGGATTTTTACAAAGTAGGACCCTTTCCAAGGCTGCACGTGTGCTTACAGGGACTGTTTGAACCTTGTTCTGTCAGTCTTTTTGTTGTTTGGGCAGTCTCTCGACCTACAGGAAGCTTATCTGTGCTAAAATATGTACTATATTCTCCAATTTGATTTACTGAGAAATATACCTAAAACATTCTAAAACCTGAGGCAGAAAAAAAGGATAAATCACCTTTAATATGTGGCCAAAAAATACCCAAACAAAAACCAGTTAGTCACAACATTGAGGATTTTTTGCCTTACTTTACAAATTTCCTTGTTTACTCACAAACCAGAATCAATTCACAAAGGATGTAACTCTTCATCTCAGATAGGACATAAACAAACCTTATTCCACTGGATTAAGACAGAGATATCTGTAAACAACACTGAATATTTCCCTCGGTAGATGCAATATCTGTGACCCCAGCACCTACCTGTGCTCTCTGCAGGCAGAGGCTGCAGCAGAAGGGTGCTGGGTTCAGAGGAGCAGCAGAAACAACAGTGATTAATTAGAGCACCAGAGAGCCTTTATTACAGAAGACACCAGGCTCCATGTTCAAAGCTGACCAGCAGAAAAATCTCATGAACCACTGGGCTTTTTCCTCCACCAGATCCCAGTTTAGTAAGGTAGTTAGAGATCTGATTTGCTTATTGCTCATTTGTTTTTTAAATGCTCTGACTGTGAAAACACTCGTGTTTGTTTTTATTGCTATGGTTTCAATTGTTGCCCAAAACTGTTGCACAAAGTTCAATTGCTATGTTTTTCTTTCTTATGGAATTGAGTCCTACCAATATGGCCTATTTAAAATTAAAATTAGACAGCGATTAACTACTTCCCAAATCAAGAGGAAACAAAAAAGCCCTACTGAGACAACACAAAGCTGAATGCCTTCTGACAAATTTACACGTTCTCCAGTCCTTGTCCCATTCGGGTGTTACTGGTTGGAAGAAGAAACTCACAGAAATCCTCTTGTTTCTCAAAGCATAACAAAATGTACTACAGCTCATACATAGGTACATAAAAATACAAAGAGACATAAACAAATCACTATAGAATCCTTGATTATCAGTGTGTGTGTTTGTTTGCTAACATTACTGGCTTCAAGACCAACTTACCCTGAAAACACCCGTGAAGGATCTTTGCTGCTCTGACAGATGCTCAGAGCAGCTGCAGGGTCTCTGCAGAGCCACCGGTGCTGGGCTGGCTCATGCTCACAGGTGAGGCTGTTCAACCCCGTCCTGCAGGAGGGTGACAGGGGCCCTGACTCCTTTAAAGAGCCTGGAGCAGGGAGAGAAAACCAGAAATAGCCGTGTTTGAAGCAGTTTCACAGTGGTTTGAGCTGTGCTCTGATTTCTGAGTTGCCCAGACAGCTGAACCCCAAGGAGGTGAAGCGTTCTGCTCGCGCAGTCAAGGTCGGTCACTGCCCGAGTGTTTGTCATGTTTCTCTCTCCAGCAGCTGTCAGAGTGCAGGGAGGAAGCGGCTGCAGCCACCAGCTAATGAAGCTCATCTGGTACATTAGAGGAGGTGTAATGCAGGAGATTGTGTGTTCGAGCCCTGCTATTAACTCATGAAAAAGTTGGCTGTGTGCTCTTCCTGAAGACAGAGTGGAGGCTTGCAGCATCATTACTGGGAATAAAGATGATAAATGACAGTTGCTCTTCTAACCATGTGCATCATTTCCCTCCAGTGTGACTCAAGTTGCTCCTGAGTTCCACTTGGGGCAGCTACCACTCCAGGATTTTTGTCCTCATGTGTTTTTTCAAGCTGCTTGAAAGCATTTGCTCTCGGATGAGAGCACACGTTTCTTTCCATGCTCAGTGATTTGCAATTCTGCACGTCCCTGATTGGGGTGAGGAGCCTTGTGGAGGTGTGTAACCCTCTGCCTGGACCTGTTTCATCCTCTCCTATGTATACACCAGGCTGTAGAGCCCTTAACTGTGCCTCAGGGACTGTGCAGGAGCTCTGTCTGGTTTAGGGGAAAGCACCGAACAGAGCTCAGCATCTCACTCTGTGCCCTGCCACACATTCCCTAACGGACCAACAGCGAAGTGATGAAGGGTTTGGTTTTGAGCCCAGCCCCTGCACAGAGAGCTGGTTCCCAGAGGTTCAGCTCATGTTAAGGCAGATCCTTAGGAGGCTCAGCACTCAGTGATATCCATGTTGATGGGAGAGCAGGGTTGTCTGGAGAGCTCAGCATCCATGCACTGAACTCTCCTGAAACCACGGGAGTTCCTCCTGCTGCTTGAATCAAAGCCAAACTCATTCTGCCATCTGTCCCTCAGTGTAAGGACACACTGGCCTTTATCTCTCCAAATGAAGTTCTCAATCCACTAAACTCAAGAGGACTTTTGCCTTTAGCTTTGACCTTTTTAGGATTTCTCCCACTCTGCCCCAATGCCCACCAGTGGTATTGGGAATGTCCTACATCTCCTTCTGTCACACCTGAATTCTGAGCTCTCATGGGTGTGTGCAGCCACAGCACCCCTGCCTGCAGGTCTCCTGTGTGCTAAAAGAATGAAAAAGGCTTTAAAACATTTATTACAAATTTAGAATCTTTTCATGGAAGTCCTCAACCAGCTTGTGGGATTCATATGGCAAATTGAGTTTGTCTGTAAATTAATCCACAAAAATGCTGATACCTTTGGGCACTTACTAATACCACAAAAAAGTTACAGATAACATCTTTGCCAATATTCTGCAGTATCAATGCTGTCGTCTTTCTTATTTTCTCCCTTATAATTTCTTCTTATTGATCTTTTACATGGAACTAGCATTTTTGTCCTAATTAGACAATTGCACATTATGATGCACTAATTTGTTAACCTATGTTCACAAATCTTTTAATTACAGCAGTTGTCTTTGATGTGCTGTTATTATTCAGCTATGGCAGTAAACAATTCAACAGCTAACTGGAAGGAACTCATTATTTTCTGAGAGACATTGTCATTATTTTTCAAAGTATTTTTTCTCAAGAATACAGACAGTGAATAACCAAAGAAACACACAGAGAGTCGTTTCAGAAACCAAACACCACACTGATAGTTATTATTGAAAACACGAAGATTTTTAAAGTGTAAATAAGTTGAGGATTTATTCTTCACACTTGTAATCCCCAAGTTTCAAAGGTGCCAGAGAGACAGGAAAGCCTTGTCTAGAGGCAGCACGAGCCACAGCAACAGGTACTGGATATGTGGCTCTTCACATGCTTCCAGGTTTCCATGTGTTAGATGGGAAGCAGCTATATTGCAAAGGTTTTTGCTTATTTTTAAAGATTCCACATGCTTAACTCTCCTAGGTATCCTACAAGAAAGGGTTTAGCCCTTCTTTTGTTCTTATTTCTGGCTCAAGCAAAACATAGCCAGGTGATGCATTTTTTCCTCTTTCAGTTACTGTCACTGAGCTGCCTTTAATCTTTGTAAGGATTATATTAATATTGTCAAGCATTTTTTTCCCTCTGGAACAGGGAGGTGTGGCTTCAGGAATCCCTGCTTGTGGTGATCCTTCACTTGTCTGGATGAAGCGTTTGCTCCAAAAGTCCTGTGCCTTTGAGGATGCTACACATATCCCACCACAGCAACATTCATTTGTGAATGTCACCGAATCACAGAATGGTTTGGAAAGCACCTTAAAATTCATCTTGTCCTACCCCTCTGCCATGGTCAGGGACACCTTCCACAAGACCAGGTTGCTCCAAGCCCTGTCTAACCTGGTCTTGAACACTTCCAGGGATCAGGGATCAGCTTGGAAGTAACCTACCTTCTGTTTCCAGTGCAAGTGAGCAAGCTCATGTCTTGCTGTGTGTCTCTGCTGTGACTAAAGGAACAGTGTTGTTTGGGGGAGCCCCAAGTGCTGTTTGGGGGAGCCCTGGTTACAGCCTGTTGGTACCTCTGTGACCTTCCTTTCCATCACTACTCTGAGTAGCTCTCCTCTGCAAGAGATGGAGACTTGGTGTTGGTGCTGGTGTTGGCTGTGAGGCCGTCACCCTGCCCTCTGCTCACAAAGCCACATGGCTCCTTTCACTGCAGTGGTGAACCCATCCACCCTCACATGCCCATGTCCAGCCTCTCAGCAGCCCTTCATCTTCCCCTTCCCTCCCCAGGAAGGGAGGCATTGCATATCGACTTGGATTTTAGCTAGAACTATCAAACTGTGGAGGCTTGTGTCTTATCACCAAGAGCAGCATGAAGACACCACAGTTGCAATGTACAGATTGCCAGGAACAGACTGTCTTTCTTGAAGATCAGGTTGTCCATGTGAGTATTTGCCAGCTACAATGGACAGATCCAACTTTCTGGATGCTCCACTTTCCCAGACCTGGGAAAGCCTTTCTCCTGATTTTGTGTCCCTCAGAAGATCAGCAACAGCTGCTGAGACCTCTTATGAGAATAGGAAGGGGGATAGGGGAGCATAACCAGGCCATCTGTTGTAAAACCACAACTCATTATTGATTTCAATAGACTATTTTTGGCCCAAACAGTTTCCCAGCACACAAGCACTCACACACCCTTTCTGCTGGCAGTAGAAAGCCATGGCTGTTACTGAGAATGAGAAAGCGAATGGCAGAAAACAGTGTTGGGTCTCCAAAGCAAAATCAGCCCCCACTCCTCGTTCCTGGCAGATGTTTCCCTAACCCCTTCTTAAAGCTCTGGAATGATGGAGGTGTGACACTCTCTCCAGCAATCTCCTCAGTGCTGAACCCTTCCTGCCCTCGAGTGCTTTTTCTAATGTGTAATCCGTGTCACCTCTGCTTCAATTTAGAGCCATTATTTGTTGCCCTACCCATTTTCTGGAAGCGAGGAGCAGAGCAGAGGAAGGGGAGGCATCCTCTCTGTTTCCTGGGAAGCAGGGCTGTGCCGACCTTTCTGCAGTTTTCAGCCTGTCTCATTTCTTGTGCTCTGGTTTCCACTCCACAAAGCCCCGCAGCGAACGTGCCGTGCGGACACGATCGGTGAGAACTTCAAGGGTTCATTTTGTCACAGTTTTAAAATGTCACATTAGGCTGCACAGTCACATTAGTCCCGTTAGCTTTAATATACTCGATGCCTAATCTGCCAGGGCTTCTTTATTGACAGCCTGCATCTGTATTTGAGCTTGAATAAACTTGTGCATAAAATGTTATCAGCAGTGACAGCTGAAGAGAGGTCTATTGCTCTTTAAATTTTTGATGGGAGGCAAGCATTCTGTCATTTGTGATAGCATTATATGTAATCCAACATAACAACTTGATAGTCTGATATAACAACATTCCAGCTTCCCCGCTACCCTTGTAAAGAGATGCTGTATACAAGCTGCTCCTACATGCAATAATATCAGCTCTGACAGCTGGTAAAAGAGTCAAGCTCCTCTCTTTAAATTTCTGGGAAACAACCCTCATCTTCAGTGATTTTTTTTTCTTGAGGTTGGCCAACATCTTTGCCCAAAATTCCTGGTGAAATTGTGCTGGTTTGGAAACTCATTACAGGACGGAGGTGGCTCATGAGATGTCTGATTTTTCACAGTGCTGTCTGCAACTTTGGTACAGTGGGATGGTTTTCTGTCAGAAATCACAGGACAGGGGCTCCTCAAAGTCTTTGCTCCTTGCATGTATTTCATGTCCATCCTCCAGGTTCTTCATCACTGTTGGCTTCCACTGTTGTCCCATCTCTGGAAGTGTCCAAGGCCAGGTTGGACGGGGCTTGGAGCAACCTGGGCTAGTGGAAGGTGTCCCTGCCCAAGGAAGGGGGGTTGGAACTAGATGACCTTTAAGTCCCTTCTGATCCAAATCTATGGTTCTATGATTTCCTGACAACCTCTCAGTTCCTGCCAGGCAGGGACTTGGTGCTGTCACCCAGAGCCCCTTTCTTCCCCTTCCTTTGTTCTCAAAAAACCAGGATAATCACACCTCTGGTCTACTCCCTCAGTACAGCCCCAGAAGAGATGTGCTCTGCTACCCCACAAGGACAATGCATCCTGCTCTTCCTTGTCCCTTCATGCTGGGTGCTTCCTGCATTCAGATTCATGTAAAGGAAGTGTAATAATATATTGATCCAACATTTTGACCACTATTGGTTTATTAATTGAACTGTGACTTTTTAGATTTCAGTAACTTAACTGCTTGAGGTCGGGCAATTCAGAAATTAACTTCAAGTTAGTTCTCACAAGAAAAAGATCAATACACGAGATAAAAGATATCCATCAGATTATGAACAGTTCATGTCCTAAAGAAATATCTACTTTGCTTTTTCTTTAAGTGGACTTGATTTTCACTCCTTTATACCTCCTCCATGCTGGTATGATTGACTTAAGTCAATGAAAATCCAGTGGAGCAATTCAGTTTAATTTAGCTAAGCTGCACCAGCATGAAACTGGTATGGCAGCGAGGACCAGTGACCAATACAGAGTCACAGCAACATCCAGAACCAGTTTATCTCTTCCACATACTCCTCTGCATGCTATAGCAACATCAGTAAGCAACCAAGTGACACTGAGATTTACCCAAAGGTGTGTTCAAATGAAGGAGCACATTTTAATATTACACCATATGTTGCTAAATGAGCTGTCAGGCAAAACCTATAGGCAGGTGGATACCAGACCCGTAAATAACTGAGGTGTAGGTATTTTAAGGCACAGGTTTGTGGAGGAGGTTGTACTTCACCTGATTTCTGGCTGGCAAGGAACATTGTGATAACCTCACCTGACCCTCAACAGAGCAGGAATCACAGAATTTCACACAGAATGTTTTACCCTTCTGTTCTCATTTTTATTCCTGTCTGTACATGTTAAAGCATTGCTTTCTTTTGTGGTTAAATCTTTCAGCATAGAATCCCAGAATCCCAGAATGGTTTGGGTTGGAAGGAACTTTCAAGATCCTCCAGTCCCACCCCCTGCCATGGGCAGGGACACCTTCCACTGTCCCAGGTTGCTCCAAGCCCCGTCCAACCTGGCCTTGGGCACTTTCAGGGATGGGGCAGCCACAGCTTCTCTGGGCAATCTGGGCCAGGGCCTCCCCACCCTCACATCCAGGAAATTCTTCCCAATATCTAATCTAATTTGATCATCTTTCAGTTGAAAACCATTCCCCCTTGTCCTATCACACAGGCCCTGCTAAAAAGTTTGTTCCCATCTTTCTTATAGGTCCCCCTTAAGTACTGCAAGGTGCTCTAAGGTTTCCTTGGAGTCTTCTCCAGGCTGAACAATCCCAATTCTCTCAGCCTTTACTCATAGCAGAGGTGCTCCAGCCCTCTAAGCATCTTCATGGCCTCCTCTGGACTCACTCCAGCAAGTCTGTGTCATTCCTTCACTGTAATGACAAAATAACCTTTTCTTGTCCAGAAGCATCATTACAGATGTTTTTCTAGCACTGGCCCTGCATAGAGAATAATTTAGCTTGGAAAAACCTTTAAGATCACCAAGTCCAACAGTAAATCAAACACTGCCACATCCACCACTAAACCACGTCCCCAAGTGCCACGTTCAGAGAAACATGAGGTTCAGGGTGAGACTGCTGCAGAGGTGAGTCAGGGCACCCGAGCACACCCAGCTGGGGAGAGGCTGCCTTTGCAAAGCAAAGTTTACACAAGAACACGGGGATCCTCCCCCAAAGCAGAGAAGTGCTGTCTCTGTTTGCAGAGGGAGGAATTGAGGCACTTCTCCATTGTCAGCTATGAGTCTTCCTCCTGTTGTCCCTCGGGCTGAACCGGCACAAAGCAGGGGGGAGCCCTGGAGTCAGAGTCCTGTCCTGGGACAGCCTGGGCTGACCTGCTCGCTCGGTGTGCCAAGACCCAGGCATGATCAGATCGGGCATGGGATGGAGAAGGTATTATTCCCTGCAGAGCTTCAGGAAAAATGGCCTTAAGGCAATGGTGCTGTGCATATGCATACGGACTGGAAACCTGTGGGGTGAAGAAATGTTCCAAGAGTGGGTTCTCCCAAACCTCCCAGACATTGGTCCTGCTGCCTTTGAAAATTAAATGGGGTTTTACCCTGATCAGTCCTCCAGTAGGAAGTGGTGGGAAGATCAGAGCTTCTTGAATTAATTGGAGATTTTATTATTAAAAAAAAAAGAGTCCAGTTACTGTGCAGAAAAAAAAAAAATTGTGATGCATTCTTTTCCAGATCTTCCTGAGGCTGTTGCTAAGATAGGTAACTGTCAACATCTTTATATTGCTTTAGTTCATAGTTTCTTGACAAGCTTCTTAGGCTCAGATTATGGGGAAACAAACGTGTAGGTGATACAAAATAAACCCATGAGCATCAGCAGTTAATAGAGGTAAATTAATGGTTAATTGGAACCACACATGTACAATTAGTTTCAGGTTCCAGGTTGAAAGTAATAAAATACTTCTATTCTTAAAGAAAAATGGCAGTTTTTAAAGTAATCCCAACATGTTGTAACCAAATCCTGGGTTTCTCTGTCTCACTCACAGAGGCCGGAAGCTGCATCTGTCCATGCTTCGCCAGGGATGGCACCAGGCTGAGCTCAGCCCACCTTATCCCCCACCAAAGCAAGGCTTTGAGAGTTTGGCTCTTTGAAGCTCTTCTGAAAGGCTGTGATTGTGGAGTAAAGGTCTGCTGGGGTGTGTGGTTAGTGATGTTGTCCGTGTCTCCCCGGGCAGGAAGTTTTGGGAAGCTCCAGATGGGGCAATGATCTCCTTCCCCTCTGGATCATCTTCCAGTTGCACACAGAGAATTCCCTCCTGGCAACAGCTCAGCACTGCTCTCCTCATGGGGTGCCAAGTGCCCATGGCTCCTGCTGGCTTCCAGCAGCCTTTCTCCAAGAGCATTTGCCAGGCAGGTGTTTGGTATTGGAATTGTTTGGGCTGAGGATGCAGACAGCGTTTTTGTGAATCCCTGTGAGCTAAATTGCTTAACTGGAGCCCAGGGAGGGCCACTGCATTAAAACTATCTATTTTAAATGTCAGGAATGAGGCTTTTGCTGGAAGATCAATAGACACACAGGAAGAGTATTTTCAGTTCTGCATCCTTCATTTATCATCTTCATTTCTTGCCTTGCTTGTGGGGCTGCCCCCAGCCAAGCAAAAGAGACAAGGTCTGCCATCCGCCGTGTCTCTGCTCCGAGGTGCAATCCATTGGTCTTTCCCTCCAGCCTGAGTGGGACAGTGTGTGAGGAGGGGATGGGTTTGTGCTGGAATGAGCTCCCTGGAATGGAGAAGTGCTCTGGCAGACATGGGAGTGCTGGGCAGGGCTGCAAACCTGCACTTGCTGGGGGAAGCCAAGTGCACTGAGGTACCCGCTAAGGGCAGACTTTTTGCCATAATTTGTCATTGCTGTTCTTATTAAAATGTAAAATAGGAAAGCAGAGTGGAGGAAGGAAGTCAGGAGAGCTGGAGACATGCAGCGACTCCAGCCTGGAAGCTCCCTGCCTGCTAATGAGGCATGAAACACCATGTGGTTTTTGTAATGCAGGGCTCAGTAATGGATTAAGTTGGACAGCTTGTCTTCCCGCAAAAAGCAAAGTGGCAACTGCGTATTAAAGAAGGTGCACGAGTGGATTTAAAAAAAGGAATCAAACCAGTGTTAGGGGCAAAAAAAAAAATGGGTTAGGAAAACGCCTAATGGAGTATAGCCTTACTCAGGCTTAAAAGGCTACTGCTTAGTGCTGTCCTCGTGCTGTCAGAGCAAATCCACCAGCTCCAGTTAAGAGGAAGCTTCACTTTACAGACAGGATGGTCCCTCCTCGCCTAAAGGCCATGGTCTGTCCTACCACTGAGCAGATGGTCAGAGAGGCCAGAGGTACGTACTTGACTGTAGACAGCTTTTAATAGTTCTTAAAATGCCTTTTTGATGAGAGTAGAAAGTCAGAGGGTCAAGTGAATTGAGTGAATCCTGTGATTTCCTTTCTCTTAACATGCGCCGAAGGCAGGCTCTGAGGGGACAGCCATTCCACCTTGGCTGCCTTGGCACTCATGGGTTAACTCATGGGATGCTGGTGTTTTAGGTCTCATTTATGCTGTATTTTTTCAGTAAACGACATCAGCTCTGGAGATCTTAATTAGAGTCTTTGAAAAAACCCAATATGCTGTAATTCTTCCACCAAGGTCTACATGGAAAACAAAGAACATATTTCAAATGCAATGGCAACAGATAAACAAGTGTGCATAGCCCCAGTCTGTAGGCCCAGTACACACACACACACTTCCCTAATATGCTTGCTTAGACTTTACAATCTGTTTATTAATTCGTGAGTAGACTTGATATGCCCTCTGGAAAAAATACTAAAATAATATCTCTCAGTTGGCTTTGCTGTTAGCATGCCTCTAATTAACTAATGTACACCTCCACTTGCTATTAAACAGTTCCATGATTTTTAACACCAGTGTTGTTTGGTGCCAGCTATAAAATTTTTTAACAGCTCTCCTGTTACTACTAAGTACATGAAAGTGGCTTTACATATTTGACCTTTCCCCTGCTCCCACATTTTTAACCCTTCTTTCCCACTGCAGCAAGGAGCTCATGCAACGAATGTCTTGCGGTGATTAAGATGCAATATCCCCTCCTTGCTTTCCACCAGCATGGCTCTGAGGACAGAGACCTGTGGGCCTCCCTTGAGACTGCAAGGGAGTGTTTGAGGAACAAAGTTCTGATTTTGTGAGTAAAACCCACCCATAGCAGTAAAGCTGACCCACAGCAAAGGCCATGAGAGATGCTATGGCAGCACCTTTCATGGGTCAGCTTGCTTTGGGAGGCAGGGACTGTCAGCCTGGCACTAAAACATCACCTTAACTCCAAACACAACAGAAACCTTTTAGCCACCCCACAGCCTAACACCCTGTAATCACCAGGAAGACAAGAGCAAATCCTTGGGATTATTTTCCTGTTTCAAGGTAAGCAGGATAAAGTACTCAGCTGGAGTTCGGCCACGAGGCTGACAAATCAGGGCATGAGGCACACCCTGCAGTTAAGGAGAGCATCAGGACTCAGGTGGGATCATCCAAGGACCCCTAATGCAAAGTGAAACCGATGGCCAACCAAAAAGAATTGTTTGGAGGGAAAGCTGCCATGTCTTGAACAGCTCCTCGTGGGCACCAGGCTTGTAGCTGGAGGTCAGTCAACCAAGGAGGGCCAAGGGAGTAACAGCTCAGTGTGGCTGATGGAAGTGGCTGAGGCTGCAGTCTAGAGGGACATGGCTTTGGGCCAGGATCATTACGTGTATTTTCCTCTTACAATTCGCAGATAATGAAAATTCAGATTTTTACCCATGAGTTGGAGAAGGAGAACCAGATGTATGCCCTGTCCAAAGAGAAAGCACAGGCAGATAAGCAATTTCTTCTGACAGCTCCAACCCCATGGACACACTGAATGCTGTTGGCAATTCTAGTCTGGATCATTCACAAAACATACAAATGTTTGAACTCTAAATCCACTGCTGTGCAATCCAAAGGAACAGGTCAGAGCAATGGCAGCTGCTAAACACCCTACTCGGGATCCTGCCCCAGAGCTGCCAAGTGGGAGATGCTGCCAGCAGGGCAGAAGCAGGAGCAGCAAGGGGAAGGTGCAGCATGAGCCCTTTTCCTGATAGCCCCAGGCATTACCCTTTCTTGGTCAGTCACTGCACATCTTCTGCAGCAGCTGATGGATCAGTGAATGGATCTGACCTGTCTGTGAAATCCTTTGTAACATCCTGAGAGCATCACAGCTTAACAATGCAAGTGTGAAAAAACCCTCCTTGTGTTTTCAGCAGTGAAGTCTGGCAGGAGCTGAAAGCACTTGAAATTAGACCCTCGAAGCCTTTTGCCAGCAAACCAGCCTCCATCTACAGGGAGCAGTCCCTGTCTCTCTAGTCAAAAGGTGCAAATGGCTCATGGCAGCTCTGTGCAAAACTAGTCATCCTGGGAGTCATCAAGCCATGCCACATAGCACGTGCATCCCTCAGCCCTATGGAGTGTCTTGGTGGCCTTAAAACAATTTTTCCTGCATAGTTTTCACTTCCTAAGATAAGGGGAGGTTAGTGTTACAGTATCTGTCATGACATTGGATGCATTTGTTGCCTGCTGGCCTCATGCAGGAGGACTCACTGGTGTGGAAAAACCTGTCCTGGTATAGCCCTGCCTGTGCTGCTTCCCAGAGCTGCTCCCTCAGCAAATGATCTTCTGAATTGCACACAGGTTTGTCTTAGCCAAAGAGCTCATGCCTTCAGAGGAGAGCCAACACATGGGAACTAACGTGCAGATGATCCAGAGGACCTACACTGAGGAGCAAACAAAGGCACAGAAATACTCAGCAGCACAGACCCACCCAGATCTGTCCCTCATGATTCCTCAGAGGTCACTGGGACAGCGAGGGGCTGTCACACCTGCCAGGGATGGCACTCATAAATAACAGCCACCTGTGACAGCCGGAGGTGTAGCTCTTTGTAGGCAATTGCATGTGAAACAGGCAGACAGATGCCATCAATCCAGCCCAACCCGCAGCCAAGTCATGCTGTTCAGTACCTCGAATGCAAAGCACAAGTGTCAGCTACAGCCTGGAACTAACTGCCATCCTTAAAAGATAGTTGCTAACGCAGGCTTTGGTTGAAGGAATTGCTGTATACCTGCACTGCTGCTGTCCCTAGACCAGAAGTGTGCCTAATGGAGGAGAAGGGTAATCTCATTTGATATGAAATTTTATTAGTGACAGCTCATTCCTTTGGCTGCTCAAAGGGTTGGGCAGGTTGGATGGTGGTTTCATG
Organism: Lepidothrix coronata; assembly: GCF_001604755.1. Classification (NCBI taxonomy): domain Eukaryota; kingdom Metazoa; phylum Chordata; class Aves; order Passeriformes; family Pipridae; genus Lepidothrix; species Lepidothrix coronata. The sequence continues at coordinate 2,135,260 of NW_016690288.1, forward strand.
GTACTTACTAACCTAGAAGTAAGTAACTGAAGAAGCAAATGTCACTGGGATGTGGACCATGGGGAGCGGGGAGAGGGCAGCAGCAGCAGCAGCAGCACGTGGAGATGAAGTCAGGCACCATTAGCAGCCTAAAAAATGAATGGAAAGGCCTGGGGAGAGAAAAGGGCAGCTATCACCCAGAGCAAGGATGAAGAAGAGCATAAAGAGAGGAAAAGGAAGAGTGGTCAGCAGCAGGGTCTGCTTGGTTATCCCAGTGTGAAGAAAAGATTTCAGGTAGGGGCTCGGTGCTCACAGCTCAGTAAAGGTCCTCCTGCAGCAGGGCAGGAGTGGTGTCAGCTCCCCACCAGCACCCACTGCCTCCACTTGGCCCCAAGCAAATGCCAGGCTTCAAGCAGGACAGTCACACCATACATCTCTCTATTCTCTAGACATTCTTTTATTTTGCATGTATTTACAAGAGACTTTCACTGAATGTAGGGTCAGCTCTTTGTAGTCAACTCTCTAGGGCTATCAGCTCTGTAGGGTTGAATATATACACCTCAGTAAAGGCTTTATGAACAGCCCTACAACAAGTCAGTGCCAATTTTCTGAAACAAGAGCTTATTATCTGCTGCTTCATCACGTAGCACCAGGGCTTGTGGCAGACAGGACAAGGATGAGCAGGAAGCATTGGCACCCCATCACAGGACACCTCTGGACTCACTAAAACTCCAACCCAGGAGTATCAGTGCACTGGTGAAAGCTGGAGCAGATGTTCATGGACAGCCAGACGCTGCTCCAGCCCTGCACGGCTGCCAGCCAGGCTGCTGGGGGTGTGAGCCAGCTCAGAGAGGATCCCCCCAGTGACTTCACAGCTGGGGACCAGCCATGAGAAAGATGCTCCCAGTGCAGAGGAGGAAGAACCACTGCTCTTGGGTCCATGGACTGACCCTTGCTTTGTTCTTGCTGTCAGCACACCTACATTGTCATTTAACAAACAGATCAATAATTAGCTATTTCTGCTTAAAGGCAGTAATACAGTACATTATTTGGTTTTTATTACTTACAGTTAGTAATATAGTAAAATAACATCAACTGATTGTGTAAAGATTTTGGGAGCTGAGATTGCACAGAGAAAAATCAATTTTGCACAATAAAGTATTTGAGGGAATGGGAAACGATGCTACTTCTGCCTTCAAGTGTCTGCGGGAGCAGGAGGCCTTGAAAAGTGCCTTTGCCCAGGCCAGAGCACCGAGGTGGAGCTGAGCTGCAGTTGGTGATGGAGCACATTTTGCAGGGGCTGCATTACCTGCCCCCTGGCTTTGGGTTTGTAGAGCCCTCACATGAACTGCTTTGTTGCAGGGAAGTGCGGAAGCAGTCGAATGGACTGAATCACAGCCAGGTCTGGCATTCCCCAGGAGCAGAGGCAGTCTCTCACTCTCTTTCCCAGTCTTTTCCTTGCTGAAACACCTCTGCTGCATCACGTGCAAATGTCCGAAAATGTCTCGTTTTCTCTTGCTCAGAGAAGAGAGGTTTGCTTTGTGCACAATGAGATCCCACCTCCTCCTTCCACCACTGTCCATTTCCTCCTGCTCCCTTCAGGCTGACCCTGTGGTCAATAGACCCCTTCTGCAGCCTGACATATTTTGCCACGAGCAAAACAAACAGCCCAGCAAACAAAAAGCAGGTAGATTTCTTGTGGTTAATGCCTTAAACTGGCTCAGAGAAGGGCTGAGGACCAGCAGAGCTAGTGCAAGGGAGCATCGTAGACCTGGTGTGCTTTTCACTGAGTAAGATGAACATACACTGTATTTCCTATTTTTCCCCTCTGTTGAGTGGGCTAGGGGAGGAAAAGCCACTTTCCATTTCCATTTCCATGGTTATATCCTGTCAAAGGCACAGCTGTGAGACAGTGGCTCACAGCTCACCTGCCTGCAGAGGGGACATCTCTGTGTCCACAGTCCCCCGTGCCACCGCCACAAAAGCAGCTGAGCCCAGCTCTGCCTGCTCAGCCACTTCCAAAGCTCACAGAGGTATTTTTGTCAGCATGTCATTTTGTTCCTTTTACCTTCATCCACAGCTGCAAAAGCTGGATTTGTTTTTTCCTGTGCCCCCAGCAAGGTGACAAGTATAACTCTGCAGTTGGTGCTGCCCGTCTTGTCAGCCACAGCCTGTGGTTCCTGCTTGTAAAGCATACTGAACATGTGCTCTGGAAGTGATAAGCAACAAAAAAATGATTTTTTAAAATGTTGTTTATTGGCATGCCATTTCAGGTCAGAGAGATTTTTTTCTTCCTCCACGTTATCACAGATATCAGAAGAGGAACAGACCAATTAGGACTATTCCCTGGGCCTTTCCCTCAAGGGTTTTGTGTAGGGCAATGTATTACAGGAAAGCAGCACTGTTTGTACTCTAAATCATTTGTACCTGTGTTGAAATATTTCTGAATTAATTCCTTGTGCTGAGAACAGTCCCCACATGATCCATCTGGGATACGAGGCCATGTGGAGGGACCCTGAGTATTGGGCTCCGGGTCCTTGCTGATGTTTCTCCCTTGCCATCACACATCTTTGCTGCAGCATCATAGCAGAACACGTTATTCCAATCACGTTCCTCCACCAGCCTCCACTAAATACACCTGGGGGAATTCTTCCATGGCATTTATAGAGGGACACCATGATTTTACTGTAAATTAAAGCCAAAATACCTACAGAAAGTGAAATCCACCAAGGCAAAAAGAGGGCAGAGTGGTCAGGTACCGTATTAGGAACAACTGGTTTTGCTCATCCCTAATGAATCAGCTGCATGTGATGTTTCACACAGGTGGCCACAAGGTGCCCTTCGGGGCTTGCACGATGCTGGGTTTTTAGCTGGGATGTGCTGGGCCATGATCAGGTCTCTGGACTAAAAGAAGATAAGTTCAATGTGCTGCATCTTTAAACAGGGCTTGGTCCATGAGGACTCAACAGTTCTATGCAGGAGCCTCCTCTGCTCCACCAGAAAAACTGCATCAGCTGTGCTGTGCGTGGAACACACTGAGCCTGTCCTGGGCCAAACGGAGCAGAAAAGCAGCTCTGACCTGAACAGCATAAGAATTGCATGAGGAACATATCTGCAGGGCACAGCAGGGCTGGATTAGGGTATTTATGGTTCTCCAAGGCTAATTTCACTAGCAGAGCCAGCCAGCCAGAAAGAGCCTTTAAAGCACCATGTAACCCCAAAAGGCCCAAAGCAATTAAAAGCCGGATGGAGGCCACACAGTTGTTGTTCAGATGGGGAAAGGAGACTGCCATGCTGAAAAGGAGGTGCAGAGGAGTCAGGCCAGGCTGAAGGTGTCCCTCAGCCCAGCTCAGGATGGTGTTTCAGACCTCGCTGGGTCCCTGCAAAAACACAGCGTCGAGCAGGGGGCAACAGCAGGCATTGCACCCCATGTACCTACTGCACCAGTGCCAGAGGCAGAGCCCATTGGCTGTGACACTCCCTCACCTCTCTTCACAAGTAACTTGCTCACAATTTGGGATGGTGCCATTGATCTCTGTCCAGCTCACCAGCAGCTGCCCCACACACCCCTTCCCACCCTGTCATCCCCCGTACCCGCCACATTCGCCTTGCACAGGCTCTCACCAGGGTTTGTGTCTTGTTTTTAATTACAGGCTTTGATATGAAATGCTTGTGCAGATCTGCTAGAGCAGCACTTCGCTCCCACCCCCTTCCAGCCTTTCTTGGTATCAGAGGCCAAACCACAATGAAGGAATTTTTTTGTTCCATATCTTTACGGTGCTTCTTCCAGTAGCACATAAAACAAATTAGCCACTTAGGCCATTATTAGGCACTTATGGCCTTTTGATGTTTATGATTTATAACAGCAATTTGCACTTATGTAGCACATTTCAGTTGAGGCTCATATGGCAATGATAGTGCTTTGTATTTCAGTCGCGTCTCCCCTCTCCGGCTCTCGGAGAGCTTTGTGAGACCATGCTGGGCACAGCAGCAGGAGCTCCTCCGGGGCGGCAGGAGTTCTGTGCTGCTGGGCATCCGTCCATCCCTCCATACCAGCACTCTTGCTCAGAGCCAGCCCAGCTCCAGGTGCTGGAGCCCTGTTAGAGGAATGCACTGAAGAACGGGCTCTGCTGTCCATGAGAGCTGGTTCAGTTCTGTGGTAGACACAGGAGAGTCTGGTTGTCCCTTAGCTGCTGTTTTTAGCTGCTCTTCCAACAGGAATAACAAGCTTATTTCTTTGTGTTTGCAGCTGCTTTGCTCTGGACCTGGGCTGGGCAGGGAAACATCAACTGGGCATCCTGTGGCTGGGCTGGGCTGTGGACCAGAGCCAGCAGGTCAAGGGGGACAACTCTTCCCCTTCGTGTATTACTTGTGGTGTGTCCCTGGTGTTTGGGTCCCCAACCCCAGTACAGCTCAACGTGCAGGAGCTTTGTTTTATCTGTGTGCACTGTTGAGCCCACACTTGAAAGGAATCGAAGTCTCTTGGCCTCTTCAGAGACAGAAACCCAAAGTCTAGTGAAATATGGTGGGAATTCTTGGCTCTAGGCATGGCTTATATCCTAGAGAAAGCTGAGCACTGCAGTACAGAACCCCAAACCTGCAGTATTTCCTCTCTGTGGATTTACTGTTGACTTGGAAAGAGTTATCGGCCCGACATAAGATCTTATTTTCTCCCTCAGTTTTGGCATCTTGCTGCAGCTTATTTTAGCTCAGCGAGGAGACCCAGAGGTGCCTGTCCCCAGCTGGGCCACAGGGAGGTGGATCTGGGCTGTCTGCTCTGGGCTTGGCTGCTTTCCCCTGTTGGGGGGAGCTGGGGGAGTGATTCATCTGGGCCTTGGCTTCCCCAGCTGAGAGCTGAGTACATCCTTGTTTCTTCACAAGGATGCTCTCATAGGTCTTGTGAGGTTTTAACTACAAGGTGTTGTCTGAAGGGCAAAGCCAGCTGGAATTTGCTGCAGAGGATGGAAGATGGGAGGGCAGGTTTTGGCAGAGGGTACTGGAACTGGGGCTGTTTCTGGCACTGTCCCCACATGGGATGGGAGTTGCAAGTTGCTCCACAATCCATGGAGAAGTGTCTCAATACTCTTCCTGACTCACTGCTGCCCCTTTGTTACCTCCTGGGCACCCCCTTGGCTGCCTTCCCTCCTTGCACAGTCACAGGGAGATGCTCAGAGACAGCAGAAACAAAGATATTCTGAGCCAGTTTGCCAGGATACAGGTCTGACAAAAACTGCTAATGATGCAAACTCATTATCTGTGAACATGCCCTATTTCTTGGGGACGTTTTAGAAAATTAGACATGCCGTTGACTCAAAAGTTTACCTTTATGCAAATCAAAATGTCAACATCTGGCAGGAGGACTCATGGATTGTTTTTTTTCAGCCTGTCTGTAGCGATGGGTTGCTTTCTATACATTGTTTTTTCCCTGACACTCATCTTCATAAGCATGCTAAGCACATCCTGAGGTGATTTTCCTGATAAAGGCAAGTGTAGAGAGCTAAGTTAAATGCTCTTTCAAAGCCACCAGGAATATCACTGTTTACTTGTTTCCTGGTCTGTAACAGATGCTGGCATTCAGCATTCGGGAGCGCCTCCGGGAAAAAGGAAAAACAAAGACTGCCACGACAGGGTTAGCAAATGATAATTATTTGTCAGTAAATCTCTTCTCCTACCAGTGGAGCTGCTGATTATGAATGGGCACCTCCCTCCTCCCCACGTGCAGAGGCCCATGCCTGCACTTGGAGGGGACATGGTGGTGGCACAGAGTGACGGGCAAAACTTGCTTAGTGCCACCAAGCTGCTCAGCCCTGATCCACACTGACAGCCTTTGGAATGCTTTAAAAGGTAGGTAGGAGGAATCAGTCATGGTTGGTACTGTCTGGGACAAATCCTCTGCTCATTGACAAAATCACTCCAACGATATAATTCTCAGTTCAGCATAACTCTGATGAGTTTAAGGGAGCCTTAAGAGATGTCTAGGAATAGGCACCTTCACCCAAACACACATCCACACACACAGAGAGGATCCAGTGCCAGCTCTGCAAGTGTGAGGTCCTTTTATCTGTGACCAGCACAACCTTCTGGCCACTGACCCTGCACGGGAGCCACGCAGGTGTCCCGAGACATCCCCCACCTGCCTCCCCTGCCCAGCGTGGGCATTCTCCTTTCACCCCCAGGCCTGTGCCATGCTCCCTCCCATGGCAGCAGTGCCCTCCTAGATTTTCTTCTCTCCGTCATTTGCAGCCTGGGAGTTTAAAATGAACTGCTTCCTTCCCTAAAGTGTGTCTCTACTGTAGTACACCTGCTTTCCTATTTCTTATTAACCACCACACAGCTCTCACCTCTGGATTCTCTCTTGGGACAGACCTGCTGTTGGCACACTGAGCTCACAGTGATGCCACAAGCACTGGGCCCTTCCCACATGCTGTGCTCCAACCATATTTCAACTGATGGGAAATGCAGGAGGAAGCAGCTCCCCTGTGCTGCCTGGCAATGTGTGATTAGCTTGAAGCACTGTACGTATAAATAAAAGGCAAAGGACGTGCACATAAACAAAATCTATTGCATCTCCTGCTTTTTGGAGTCAAGTGTTATGCTGGGAAAACATTGCCTCTTCATCAAGTTTTATCTCTGGCAATCAATTCATTGGGCCAACCAAGAAGCTTTAGAAAAAAAAGACACAGATTTTCCCAAGTTTTGCTTTCAGAGCTGCTCAATCCTCTCCATCACTCTGACACAGGATTCTGAGTGAGACTGGGAAAATGCAAACTCACTGGAATCCAGCAGAACCCAGGTGCTCCCTCCTCCCCCCAGCACATCCCAAGCCTTACCCTGGGGGGCTGGCACACCCCTGCCACCACTGCCAGGACAGGACACCTGATGGTGTCCCCAGGCTGTGTGTCAGCAGAGGGTTTAGTGCAGAGGCATTGCAACTCCTGCAGAAGGAAAAACACTGCTGCAAAGGGTTCACAGGCTGGTGTGTTGGTAGTGAAAGTGTAATTTTTTCCCCTTGTGGCTATAAATCTATAGGCTGCATTCTTCTCACTGCCACAGGGAAAATGCTCTTTTATGAGGAAGGCGAAGAGTGGAGAGAGTGAGCTGATGAGGGATATTACCCTTAAAGGGGACTGGGAGACTGACACAGTCAGGAAGCCTCTGGTCTAGCTGCAGAATTGATTTTGCTTTTTGCATACACAAAATATGCTCCAAATACTGGCTGGATGGCAGTTCACTGGGCATACACTTGTCTCGCCAGGTGAAAGGGAGGAGTTTGCTGTGGAGCAGAGGGTGCAGTGATGTGCCAAAGCCCCGGCCATGAGCATTGCCTGGTGTTCTCCAGGTGTTGGATGTCAGCCCCAGGCTTCACTGGCCTGGCTAAACAGCCTCTGTGGTGACCTCCGACAGGGCACCTTTTGGGTAGGTTTAGGCCAGAAGGAGGCAGAACTGACCACACATCCCTGTTGGCTTTGCAAAAGGCTCCTGTGGCTTTGCCAGATCTGATGGTTTTTATTGATACCGGGTCATCCTTCAGCTGCTCTCAGAAACTGTAGGTAAGTGCTGGGCTCAGTTGTGCTGAGGGTTTCTCTCCCACACAGCCAAGCAGGGGCTGCTGGTGTCACTCAGGCCTTGGGCTGAAATGAGAATTTATTCCCTAGTTTGGAGATGGCTGTGAAGTCATCTCCCCAGCACTGGAAGAACGTGGCTGATGGCTTCCTCAGCATGGTAAATTGCTTCCTTATCACCCTCAACCCTTTTCTTCCCTAGGCACTAAGGTTTGGGTGAGATTGGTGAGATTTGGTGCTTTTTTTCCCAAACAAGGAGTGTGCAGTCCAGTGACAGGTTAAAGTTTCTCTACAACCACCAGAGCTGGCAGTGGACTTTCCTCTGCAACAGTTGGTACAGTTCCATGACTGCACCAATAACATGGCTGCAGGTGCTGAAACTGTAAGAAAAAGCATTGGAAGATGTCACAGTGCAAATAAAATGCAAGAGAAGATGAGGCAGGAACTGCAATAAGCAATATTTGAAGAAATTTCCTTCTCTAAGCAGTGTGTAAGTCCCAGGACTGTGCTGATCCTGACGCTGGCTAATTCCCCCTGATGCATGATTTCTGCTGTGGTCAAAAGGCAAGCTCCAGACTAACCCACTGAACTTCCAGGGGGGTTTCAAGCTATCTACCATAACAGCTTTGGCAATGAAAGCTGACCCAGGGGGCCACAGAAGAAGCCAAAAAATGATGATACCCATAGCCAAAGAAATACATCACAGCATACAAAGCCTCTCTGCCAGATGCACCTTGAGCTGGCCACAGCCAGGAGCTGGAGAGCTGGCCCTGTCGCAAGAGCTGCTGACAAATTACAAATCCAGATAGATGAGGAGGAGGATCAGCAGCCCAAGCCATAAGAGAGGGCATTGTGGAGCTGGCAGGGAGCACAGGCACACGTGCCAGGCTCCTTTGTCACCCTGCTGCCATTCAGGGCAGGGAGAGAAGCTGACAAAGGCTCGTCGAGGAAGGAGTCATTTCTCTGTGCAAAAAAATTAAGTTTTCAGTTGCGTTGGGCTGGAGGGATTCAAATGCAACTTGTTGTACCAGCACTCCAAAGAGAAAGCCTTGTGAGGAAGGATTCCTAAAGTGCTTCACTGGAGATATTGGGGCTGTCTCTCTTAAAGGGGAGATGGAAGGAGAGGGCAGTTCAGGAAGAGGGGTAGGAAAAAGAGAGAAAAATGAAGCAGAGGGGAGTTCTATTATGCAGAAACTATATCCCAGAAAAGTCTATAAACTAAAGTACCCCAGAAAAGCAAGAGACAGGCAGTTACCCCATAAAACCATAATTCTGCATTGTGTCAGGGTTAAAACTGGAATCTGAAAAGTTTACCTGTCTTCTAGGAATCAAGCTGGGGCAGAGCTGAGAACGCACTATGCTTAGATTTGCTTTCTTTATGTCCTCAGAGCAAATACTTTTCCATCCATATATGATAATGCTCATAAACACAATCGTAAACCTGCAAATCTTGGGACTGTCTTGATCTCAAAAGGATTGTGATTCATTTGCTATTTAGTTTCAGGCAAGGAGAGATTGTACCATGGAGCTTAGTACAGTTGGGTTCCCTCTTAGATTTATAATCCTTCCTTTGCTTTGTGTGCAGGATGAACATGATACTATTTATAGCCTTGTAGCAACCCTGGTGTTCAAGCCTCCAATTCAGCAAAGCGCTTAAGCAGATGCTCAGCGTCAGGACGACCACATTAAGCACACGCTTGTGTTCCCTGGACTTAATGGGGATTAGCATGTGCACTGATAACTGCAAAGATTCAGAAGAGATGTGTGCAGTGCCTGACTGTGAGCTTATGGCAACAGGCTCTGCAGAGCAGGAAACAGAAATGACCACGTGCTTCAAATTAAGCATGTGTTCAAGTTACCTGCTGAAACTGAGGCCTTCTTCTGTTACTACAGAGCAGCAAGAGACACCATATCTTCAATCAAGATCCTCAAATAGCAGGAAACTAGTCCCAAGCCCAGCAGGAGGCTCAAGGGGAGCTGGGCAGGGTACCAGCTTCATCCAGAGGATGCTGAAAGCAAAAACTCCACAGAAGCTTTGTTATGCAATGTGTTTAGTCCCCCTTGGAAAAATCTCTCTCTGCAAGTACTCTAGAAGCTGATTCAGACCATCTTTTGCCCTTTCTGAAGCTTAAGCCTGGTTTACTTTGCATTTTCCTGTCTAAAAGCTGTCTGACATCTTAGGTAATTTGCAGAGTCACAGAAGAGTTTGGGTTGGAAGGGACTTTCAAAGATTCTTGCATATCAAGCCCCCTGCCATGGGCAGAGACACCTTGCACTAGACTAGGTTGCTCCAAGTCCCTTCCAACCTGGCCTTGGACACTTCCAGGGATGGGGCAGCCACAGCTTCTCTGGGAAACCTGTGCCAAGGCCTCACCACCCTCACAGATTTCTTCCCGGCATCCCACCTAAACCTATTCTTCTTCCTTTGTTGCCACTAAATGCAGTGAGCTTTTGAGAGACCACCACAATGTGGGGATTTGTTGTGAAGGTCTTACAAGGTGTTTGGCCTTTCCTTACCTCATCTCCCCTTTTGGGTGAAGCAAGGTGAGCAGGACTTCACAGAAGGGACATAAGAAGAAATCAGAGTTCCCATGACATTACTGTAGGGTACCACTGCATGTGACTGGAGGGAGGTAGGTTGAACCAAAGCTAACAAATCAAACAGCCTGACCTTGAATGTGTCCAGGGGCAGCCCTGTGCCAGGGCCTCACCACCGTCACAGCCAACAATTTCTTCCCAATATCCCATCTAACCCTGCCTTCTGGCAGTGGGAAGCCATTCCCCCTTGTTCTGTCCCTCCAGGCCCTTGTCCCAAGTCCCTCTCCAGCTCTCTTGGAGACCCTTTAGGCACTAGAAGGAGCTCTAAGGTCTCCCCAGAGCCTTTTCTTCTCCAGACTGGACAGCCCCAGGTCTCTCAGCCTGCATCTATAGCAGAAATGCCCCATGATAACTTCTCATAGGTTCATCTTTTAGTAACTTTTACCACAGACATAAAATTCACATTTAACCAAATTTAGCCAGTGCCATAAAGACACCAGCCTTCCTGGCCTGAATTTGCCAAGTGGGAGAGTTGGCTGCATGCAGTGGCTTCCCTGGTGTGCCTCTCTGAGCTATTTTTGTGTGTGTGTGTTGTATTTTTGCGCTTATGAATGACTTCAAGTAGAGACATCAAATACCAGAGCACCACTTTCTAGCATTCTGCTCTGTTTGATTTGGAAATAAGCTGTTACATGAGCCATAACACGCAAGAAGCCTGGTGACCCCTCACCTGCTCCTGTGGGGACTCTTTGAAGTTTAATAAAAATGGAAGTTGGGAGCCTTTCCCCTCCTAAGCATGTTAATGCCATCTCACGTCTCTGTGTGTCTACCTTTTTTTCCTGATGTAAGAAACTAATATAAGTGAGTGTCCCCACCTCTCTGTCAAATTTAGTTGAAATTGGCCAAGAGTTCTGGAGGCATGTGGTATCTTGAGGCTGGTTTCCTCAAGCAATTGGGATAATAGATGGGCAGAAGACATTGCTGGTTGGGAATTAGGTAGTAGACAAGCAGAAGGCAGCCCTGGCTGGAGGAGCAGGGGTGGTTTGACTTACTGGAGCAGCAGCAGTGCAAGCCAGGTGGGGCTGGTGGGAAGGACTGGGGTCCTTGGGGCACACCTGGAGCCATTCCATGGGCAAACTGGAAAGCCAGCTGGGAAGCTTAAAGCCCTGAGCTTATCTGTGCAATAAATGATGAAGACACAGGAAAAGCAAGAGGAACCTGCTAACCCAGACGCTTCTTTCCATTGACTTTGAAGACTCCCCAAGGTGCCTAGGGAGGAACTGGAGGCCCAAGAAAGCCTTGGTGGGGATCCCCCATTCCAGCCACACCGTGGCTGTACGTGTGCATTCCTGCATCCAGCAGTGTGAAAATCCAATGATATTGACTGGAGCGACGCAGGACATACAGTGTCTCAGTCCACCCGAGACAAAATCAATCAGCTAATTGCTTCATACGAGGTTTGCACCAGGCAGCCTGATGGTCACTGAGGTGCCCCTTTCAGCAGCCCATCTGCTGCCAGGGTGAGCATTTTCGACCTTCCTGCAGAACATTTAGTGCAGAGCCTGAGGGGATCCGGAGGCTGGGACAGTCACTCTCTCATGTCACAGCCTGGGTGGATTTGCTGGTTACCTCTCTGTCTGCCTCAGTGGGCTCTCAAGCAATCTCAGTGAATCTGTTCTTATCGATTTAGGAAAAGGCTTTGATTCTGCAAACTGCAAGCTCTTACTCACGAAACTATGACAACTTGGTATTAGCTGCAGATCAATGAACTTTTTAAATGCAGTCTAAGCAACAAAACTCACTTACTGCTAAACCCTGATAAGCCTGGTTCTGGGACAAGTCAAACCTTTATCTTAACTGCCATGTGATCTTTTTCAGTTTGATAGTTCCATTTACTGTATCGATAAGGATTATAACCCATCTGCAGTGAGATTTTACCCTCCCTGGAAGCTCTTGTACAGCAGACGATTTCGAAAAGGAAATATTTTTTTAACTTTCTCTCCATACCAAGTACATCCCAATATGTTATTCTTATTCACTGTTTTCTTTCCAGCCCCTTCCGTCTGCCTTCCTAATCTCAGCTGCTCTCAGACCAAGCAGAAACCAGGAGTGCATCAGAGATTTATGCAACATGACAGGGCTGTGGTTGTGCTGCCACGAGTGGTGACCATGGGCTGTTGTTGTCTACATGCAAACACCAGCCTTGGGATGCACATGCCCTCCCCCTCCTGGGGTTCCTTATCCACACTTCCCAGCAGCGGGTAGGAATAATCCATCAGGACTGGCATTGCCAAGCTTGGACAGTGACAGGAAAATTGGCACCATCAGGCTAAAAGCAGAAGGTTTTTTGGTGGAGTGATCCACAACATAATCCCTCCTCTGTGAACTGTTTTTTTCCCCACATATAGTTGCTGAGTCTGTCCCCCAATGAAAGCCTCATGGGGCTCCTTCTGCCCTGGCACCTTTTGGGTGGCATTTAGCCCCTAGCTCCTTGTGAAGGCATTCAAAATGAGATACCCCATGTGCTGGTTTAAAGGTAAACCAGCAGGGGAAATGAACTCAACTCAAAAGACAGATTATAAATCAGAATAACAATTTAATAAAATAATACAATAAGTACAACCATACAAACAAACAATTGGTTTTAACCCACAAAACCCAAATGTATAACCCAGCACCCTGGGGCATGAACAGAGTGGTGTTCTTTGGGCCCCCTGAGTCCAAAGTAAAGGGAGAGGGGGAAAACCTGCTGGTGAGAGTGCTGTTGCAGTCTGGTCAAGAGTGGTGATTGCAGTCTGATCGAGAGTGGTGGTTGCAGTCCAGTGGAGAGTGCTGTTGCAGTCTGGTTGAGAGTGGTGATCTGCAGTCTTCCTCTGGATCCCATGAGTGGTTAAAAAAGTCCCAAGACTCCAAGGTTATATATCTTCCAGTTCAGGCAGGAATGCTCAGTACCTCCCTCAGGGTGGGGGGTTCCTTAATGGGCGTGAGGACAAAAAACACCCTCCTATCTCACAGGCCTCTTAACACCTAGTTTATAGCCTGAGGAGTCAGGCTCTATGTGCAGATGGTGTAAATGGTTCATTGATAACAGTTTCTGGGAAATGGCATGGAAGGCTATAGAATACACAGCTTTGGGTTACACCCATCCAGTGATGAACTGGTCCCAGCTGTCCTAACTAGGACACCCCAATACCTTCCCAGTTGTGGCAGCTTCAGCTCAGGGGCTCAGGAATTTGGGAGGCTGCTCCCAAATAAGAGGCTGGTGCACTCAGATGCCACCTCAGGTCAGCTGAGTGTCACAGCAAAGCAGCAAAGCCAAGCCTGAAGATGGGAGGCACTGGAGAATCCCCGCCCAGGCTCTGCAAATGCCAGGGAAGCTGGTATAATAATGGGTCCATTTATTCCCCCGGGGGGAAAATGTCAGAAAACATTGAAATGAGAAAAAAATTGCCTCTTTGTTCTGCAAATGGTCATCATTGTGAGAAAGTTTATCCACCCTCTGGGAATTCATTTAGCATCATCAAAGAGAGGCTTTACAAAACTGAATTCTTATTCACCCACAGTAATGTCACCAAAATAATTTCTTTACTGGAAGGAAGGTGAAGGTACCCACACCAACAGATGCTGCCACTGCTCTGCAGAGGTGTAAAGGTACATTATAGTGGAAACCTGCTCCTGTTCAGAAGTGACTTAAGCCCCTGGGAAAAACTGTAGGAGCTCCCTTAGCCATGGGAAGGTACTCCCAAGGGTCAAGTTGTTCAATGGAGTGTTCCAACAGATTTTTTTGCCCTTGCCATGAAACAGTGTGTAATAAGATGTTTGTGTATACAGGACTTAACAACTCTAAAATACACTGGCCAGCCATGACCAGCCTGTGGGAGGCTTTGGGGATAGCACAGAACAGTCACATGCTTTTAGAAGGATGTGTTATTTATAGTGTCCATGGCAGTTACCATTGCAGGACCTGCTGAGATCAGACCTCTCTGTGAACACATATATTCACTGAAGAAATAACTCTGGCCCCATAAACCTTCATTGAGCACCTCAAACAGATATGTCCTCATGGAAAGCATTTCCTGCTCCAAAAAAGTGTAGGTTGCTGGTTCATGTAAAAAGAAAGTCCCTTCTCCTTTTTTTTTTGTCAGATTAATCCCTTGGTCTTATAAAAATTATTACATTGAATCCAACCAAGTGAGAAAATAGACGGTTTTCTTCAGCTTTCTTGAAGATTTTAATTTTTTTAAGCTTTGAGGCTGCATTATAGCCAAGAGTTTTAGAGTCAAACCACACCCCCATTTCTTACAAAAGAGCTTCTGGGACAACCAAAGGTGGTAGAGTCAGCCTTCTTTGGGAATAACCCCACCTTGAGTAGCCCTCCCACACTTCTCCATCAGCCCCTCCTCACCCACTCCCCTCAGAAAGGCACCAGGAATGATCACTCCGTGGCAGGACGAGGCTGCCCAAGGCTGTGGTGGACCAGACAGGAGTGGGGTTGCCCCTTACACAAAGCCAAGTTCACAACTGGGCTTCAGACAGGCATTAACAAAAAGTGACTTATCTTCCACACTGAAATCAAATGCAAAGTGGGGGGAAAAAACCCAGTCCTGAGTAATTTTGCAGCTTAGGAATATTTCACATTCTTCTCTCACCATAATGTGAAGGCCAGATATAACTTTCTGATTAATGGGGGCCAGGGAGTGCAATAAATGCAGCTTTAAAGGAAATTCATTTCACAGCAAGCACAATCAGTCTTTCAGAACTCCACCCCCTGTATACACTGGATATTTTTTGCCTGCAAATTTAAGAAAGCCTAAGGGAATGAGGTACCCAGCTCCCACTCAGAGTCTGTGGGAGTTGGATGTTTGTTTCCTAGGAATGCCTCTATAACCCTCAGTCACTGGGTGTTACCAGCAGCTCTGTGAGTCCTATTCCTGGGGCTGTGTCCCAGGTCAACCTCTCAAGGAGGTTGGGCTTTTGCACAGGTGGGCTCCCTGAGATACACATAAAACCTTTTCCCTCATATTTGGTGGCCTTTTTTGCCATGTTTTACTAGTGCAGGGGTGAGCTGGGATCCCAGCTAGTGCCGTGTGAATGCTGCGATGGGCCCGAACTCCCCAGAGCATCTTTGCCCTGTGGCCAAAGCAAACCAAAATCAGGAAGGAAAGCACTGCTGTGAGGAGCAAGGGCCCCCTGCGTGTCAATGGAAGGTGTTTGATTACTTGGGGAAGTAGTGGATGGGAGATATCTGGTCGTATGTGAGAGGAAGAAGAGACCTAAAGTGTAAGGGATAAGAAATGTCAGAAGTGGAGCAGAAATTGTGCACTATAAACGTTTGCTGAGAGTCACATAGCCAAAACTGTACCGCCAAGCTGCCTGGATGAATAACTCAACACCCCCAAATTTCCTAAGGTCCTGTGAGTTTTTCAGCAGGGGTGTCACTAGGCACACTAAGGTTAAGCAAGGAAACCAGAGCACCTGTTCTGGGCTCAGGGTCTCTTGCACAAGGGTCTGCTCAGACACTGGGGCCCCAGCTGACTGTACAAAACTCCTCAAGACTGGACTCACTCTGATGGTTTTGAGCCTTTGAATCATTGACATGCTGGAGAAGCAGCTGCTGTTTAGTGAGATGAATTCACTCCATGCTCCCTTCTGACAAACAGGAGTGCTTGAGTCATCTTTCAAATCAGTAGCAAACACAGGAGGTGCCACTCAGCATCATGGCACCCCATGCCAGCCCGTGCTGGTCTGTCTTCCTTTGGGCTGAAAATGGTGATGCTAGTTCAGCTTTTCTATAGCAAACTGGCACTTACTAAAACATGGTTCCACGCTGTATAATTTCTATGGCTTTTATTAATACAGACAGTATAGGCCTCATAAAGAAGAAAAATTACCAGTGGAAGATAAAACTAAAATACTAGTTGCATTACAATCACATTCTAGTGCTGCAATAAATTGCATGAAGCCAATAAAGCAAAACTAACTGAAGATATTTGACACAAACCAAAAATGAAATGAGAGTCATTATGCAGTCTGCTACAGGGACCTGCCTTGATGTAGTTAAAGCAATAAACTACCTGGGAGTAATCTTTACTTATTTTAAATTGCATATTCCAATTGCAAAGCTGTTTCTGGCATTTCTGCCACACTTACTTTAGTCTGCGCAGAAAAAGAATTACATGTCTGGATAAGTCATGTCCTATTAAATGTGCATCATATCGACAGCACTCACAAGTCACTTGAGTCATAATATTGTTTATTCTAACATTAGTCACTATTTTCTGTCATAAATTAGCTATTCTCCAGAAGAGTGGAAACGAGATGGAGCCAAGGCTGCAATTATTTCACACATCCATGTTGGCACACGGAATAGATTAAGTGGCCATCTCTACAGAGGAATTATCATCACTGGGCCATGGGTCAATTATAACAAATGTATTCATGCCGTTAGCCCCTAGGTATCTTCAATAATAAGAGTTTGCATTCCTTTCCCTCCCTAATTATTCTCCTCCATGGTCTGGCTGACCCACACATGTGTCAAAATAAGCGGCAGCAGTGCCTTTTGCAATATTCAAGGTTAAACCCTCCCAGCCATCATTTCCTGCCAGCCCCCTCCAATGCTCCCTACCCACGGGATATTTGCATGCAAATACGGTGCATGGTGTGTCTTTGCCATGCAACCAGTCCTGCTGCTAATTAATTGTCTGTTATGCTGCCTTTTTGTGCAGAGGTAGCGGCCCTGGCCCCCTGCCGGGAGGGAGGGAGGGGATCCAATTCCTCTGCCTTTCAGTCACCCCGGTTTTAATTTGGCTGAACAGGCTGGTGTTGATATTTCCCTGCCTTTGTGTGGCTCGGAGCACGCCCAGGCCTGGCTCCTCATCACCACATCCCAATTTTGAACCTGTACAGACCTGGGGACCCTCTGTTATTCACCACTGGCTGGGGATCAGGGTCCTGGAAGCAGGTGCTGATGGACCAGGGAGAAGGGGAACTTTTGGTTGGGATGCATTAAGTCTTGTTTGTATACAAACTCCTTTTAGTTAAAATGCAGTGTTTTGCCCCAAAGGGAGCAGGCCATTACAGCAGTGAATGGTGCTTTATAAGACAGTTTATTCCCTTAGGGAAGAGGCAATCAGTTGCCCCAGCTGAAGACACATTCATACTTGAATTAAAAACCTTCAGTAGCTGTTTTTTCTAAATTGCCTCTCATATAGAACTAAAAAAAAAGAGAAAAAAAGAAAAAACAGCCTACTTGCACATCAGTTTGTTCCATTAATAACATATGTATCCCCCTGAGAATCTGTGCTCATGGAAATCTACAGCTCTGCTACACCAGGTGAGATGAAGGCTCATCTCAAGTGCACTTCACCCAAGTGAGATCAACAGTGGCTGGACTGCCCTGGGCCCACCAGCCCCCTGTGCTGGGCTCAAGTGGAAATGCTCTTCACAAAATCACAGAGTGGTTTGTGTTGGAAGTGACCTTAAAGCCCAACCAGTTCCACCCCCTGCCATGTGCAGGGACACCTTCCACTAGCACGGGTTGCTCCAAGTCTGGTCCAACCTGGCCTTGGACACTTCCAGGGATGGGGCAGCCACAGCTTCTCTGGGCAACCTGTGCCAGGACCTCACCACACTACTGCCTTGCTCTGATCTGGATTATTTTTGCTCCATCACACCCAGGCTGCTTTGCTAAGGGCATGAGGAGGTGGCCATTCCATTCCCTCCTGCCTTCAGCATGATGGGAAGGACCAGAAGTCTGTATAATATCCAGTTTTGGACCGTGACTGAGAGCAAGCATCTAAAAGAGACTATGAATCCAGGGCAAGCCCATGTGGACAGATTCCCTGCATAGTGTTTCCACATGGGGTGATCCACCCCTTCCTGCCACCAGAGACACAGGTAATGCCATCACATCTAACAGCTGCTGACAGATTTTTGTCCCACAGGTTCAAAGTGTAATTGGATAAAGCTGTGTCAATATTTTGTGCCCAAGGTGTTGTGTGACAGCACTTTCAGCTCAGCAACACCCAAGGAGAAGCAATATCTTCTTCAGTGGGCCTTTCGCCCTGCCTTGGTTGGTGGCTCCATGTCCATGGAAAAGACTGAGGAGAGGGACATATGCAACCTATGCAACATGTTAAAGATAATTATTTTTTAAATAATACAGCTCTCAGGGATTGATGTTACAACATGAACCCATGTCCCAAGGACACACCTGGACCCTTTTCCATGTAGCATCTACTGCCTGCCCTTGCCAGACTCAGGCTCTGTGCTCACTGCCTGCTCTTCCTTACCCCCATTATAATTAAAATAACATGCAAATGAAAAAAAGCCTTCTTCACCTGGTATATACTTTATCTAGTTCCTTATAGATAAGCAATTTAATGTCCTCTTTATGTTGTTTTGTTTGGCTTAGAGGGAATTTAGAGTCACCCCTGTTTCCACTGAAGCCAGAGGCAGTACATGGAGCAGCTTCTCCAGAAAGCCCCTGGCAGAGCTGGCTAACACACCTTATGAGTGAATGGGAACCAAAAGAAAAAGAGAGGAAATCCAAGCAAACTTAATAAGAGAAAAACAATACTTTTCACAGCCACTCTACCTGCTTCTTGGTGGTTATGCTGATTTACATGTCATTACCATACAAACACGGGTATACACAGACATCGCAGGGGGAGGTGGGTTCTTGGGATGAAGGTGCCACATTTCCTATATTTACACAATATTTCCTAACCTTCTGGACACGGGAGCTCTGTTTAAAGGATGAAGTTTGTTTTACCTGGCAGCCCCAACCCATGCTGTGCCAGGATGTACAGCTGCAGCTGCACTGGGAGCTGTTGGAGGCTAAAACCATCTCAGCTCCTGGTAAATCAGTGACTGCTTGTTTTATGAACACATTTGCAGACACAGAGCTGTTATCCCACCTGAAACTGTCTCCTAAAGGTGGTTAAGAGCTGGGTGTGTACTGGCCAACCTGCCAGGACATTCAAAGCCCCTCTCTGCTGCAGCACATCCTGGCAGTAGCAGCTGCTCTCCCTGGAAAGAGAATGGGGCTGGAGTTTTTGCTTTCTGTTTGCAGAGTAAATAAGAGCCAGAACTGTGCAATTCCACTTCAGTGTGGAATCAAGAGGTCTCATCTTGTGACTGAAGCATTCACAGTGCTGAGCACAGATGCCCTCCTCTTCACCTTTAAAGTCTGCATCCTTTCTGTGCTTCCCATGTGTCCTTTGCCTTCACCTCCAGGATGTCTGTCTTGCCTTTGAAATATCACTGCTCTCCTACTGTTAAAGTATGTGGAAGGATGAATCTTTTATCTCCTTTTTCTATTTGGGAGGTTGATTCTGGGTTCATTGGTTAGGTTTAAGATGTTACAAAAGTATCTGCCTGGTGGGATTTAAAGATGACAACCCTCCAGTGTTATTTCAGTGCAGGTAATGGCAAGTAGATCCCCCTGCTTTCTTTACACCCTGTTAGGAGGAAAAGCCTGTCTGGAATAAGGATGTAGAGATAAGAAGAGATTAGAGATTCAAGCTCAAGGCAGCTTGCTCACATAGGGAGCAGTGCAGCTGAGCCCAGCTCTGCTCCTGGGGGCAGCCCTTCTGCCCCCAGACCAGCTGTGGCTGCACCTCCTGGCTCTGGAGGATGTTCCCTCTAAGAGGAAGGCTCCATGCAGCCCCTGGACTGAGCTGTAGCTGCAAATCCTGGCCTGAGCTCCACAAAAACATGAGGTGAGCTGTTTCTGCTCCTTGTAGAGACAGGTCCATCCCAGCCAGGCACGGTTTGGGCTGCAGGCTGCCCTCCAGGGAAGCCTCTGCAAACCATCACACAGTCCTTTCTGGAATGGTTCCCACTAGAAAAACATGGGTTTGGATTCAACTGAAATTACTCAAAGAAAGCTGGAGAGCTTTCAATGGCATTTCACCTGTATAAAAAAGGACTTATGAAAAAATCAATTATTTTTGAAAAATGCTGATGTTGTTTCCAATGCACACTATTGTTTTAAAATTTATTCAGGTCTAAATTTTCCACTTTAACCAGATTGCTTGGCATTGACCTCCACTCACAGTGTGCAGCACCACGCTGACTCGCGCTGCACAGCTCACTCCTGAGTGCCCACACCCACAGCTGAGAGCCTCTCCTGCTCCATTTTCCTCTGCTTTGTTTCTCAAATACTGAGGAGAGCTCCAACTTCATACGAAGTTGAAGTCATCCAATTTTCTGGATCAAAGTGTCTCCTGTTTTTGTTGTAATGAAGCAATTTGACACTCCCGGTAATGCAAACATTCCCAACTCTAATTATAGGAGCAGCTGTTTTCAATATCTCCAGAAGACTCTTCCAGACTAGCACAAGGATATGGCCAAAAAGCACAGGACACCAGAGGCTGGGAATATTCCCTTCCAGCAATGGTCTTCTGTCTGCTCCAATTCCCCACCCCCCTGCTCCATACTGACAGAGGAGCTACAAAAATCCCTCTTTTTTGTGTTGCCACAGCCAGCAGTGAGGCCACTGGGGAGCACTGGTGCAGGCTGATTACCAGCATTGAACTGGTTGTTCCCTTCAGTCTCTGCAGAAGATGTGTGGGGAGCCAGTGCCAGGCTGGGTCTGTGGTGCTGCTCCTGCCCTGGGATCCAGGAGGAAACAAACCTGATCCAGAGAAGGCAAGGTGAGATTTCCTGCTTTTGTGCCCTGAAGTGAGCCCGAGCTCAGCCTTGGGGCACAGGAGCCAGCTGTGCCAAGCCATGGAGCTATGAACCTGAAACCAGAGAGATACAGGTTTTGGCTCCACTTTTCCATGGGCTGGTCAGGGCCCGGCAAGCTGCAATCCTGCGCTGTGCCTCAGTTCCCTTGTGGAAACCAGGGTGACAAGAGGAGATTTGGGAAGACCCCTGAGAGCTGCTGTGGTGAGGCACTCGGTGTGTCCACCTTGCAGAGACTGGGGAGAGAAGCAGAGCTCCCTCCTGACCCTGCAGTACAGGCCAGGATGCTGTATCCAACAGCCAGCCAGACAAGGGCTGGATCTGAGCCGCAGGCGTCGAGGGCTCTTGCCTGCAGTGCTGAAAAGCAATTTATTCATTTTGTCTCCTGAACAAGTATTAAGATGAATATCGAAACATAATTGTCTCAACAATCTTTAGGCTTTTACTTATCAGGCAATGATAAGGCTATAGAGGGATATGTTCATTTGTCTGCAGATCTCTGTAATCCTATTAAGTATAGAGTGATAACTGTTAAAGTGAACATATACACAGCCACGCACACATTTGTTGAGGAAAGTATTTAACACACACATACAGTGGCACACGCTCTCTCATTAAAATTCAGTGCTGCACAGCCAGGCTAAGTGCCCCTGTATGGACAACCCGCCTCGATTAGCTGTGGATCACTTGGGGTCAAAGACCCCTCCTAGCACAGCATCAGGAGTGCTGCTGGAGCTAAAACAGGCAAAAAAAAAAATAATTCCCCTTGTATTTTTTTCTGAATTTCCTTCAGAGAAGAGAGAATTTTTCTGGCTCTGTATTTCGTGCCTGGAATCTGGGGTACCAGGCCGGGGCAGAGCTGCCCTCACCTGATGCTTAAACCTACTGCTGGTGCCTGCATCAGCACTGCCCACAGGCTTCACCCATCTGCAGCACCCTGGGACAAATCCACAGGGAACAGAGGTTTCTTCCCTCTTCTAAGCCATATCTAGTTCAGGAAAGCCCATCTGGGGAGAAATCACAGAGGTTTTCACCCACCAAAAGATAGTGTCCTGGGCTTCAGTAGCAAAGGAAGAAGCTCGTGCTTCAACCCCAAACCTGGCAGCTGCTCAGTTTGGCTTTTGCTCCAAAAGCTGGAGTTTTGTAGGTTGTGCCCAGGTACAGAAATCTGGTGCAGGACAGCCTGACACCCCTTGGGTGCAGTGCATGGCCCATGGTGTGGATGGGGACACGGCCCCTCTGTAGTTCAGTCTTCACTCTGGCTCATCCAGGGGCTCGGGGTCCGACTGTGGCCGTGCAGCCACCACTGCTGTGGGGCTGCCCGTGTCTGGAGTGACACACCACTGCTTCACCTCTCCCTTCTGCGCTCACCTCTCCCTTCTGCACTCACCTCTCCCTTCTGAACTCACCTCTCCCTGTGCTGGAAACAAACCCCAGTCCAAGGACCTGTTTTTGCTCAGTGCATCTCTGTCCTGGGAATTCATGAGGCACCAACCCACTGCTCACCAAGGCACGAGATTCACCTCACCTCACCTCCCTGCCTTCCCAGAGAGGTACAGCCACACCAATACTCCTGTTTACAGCCAGTTCTACCTCCTGCCCCTTCTTTGGGCTTACTCTGCAGCACTGTCACACTGTGCCTCCATGCAACACTCCTGCAATACCTGCCACAGACCATTTACCTCCCTAAATTACTGTGAATTCATTCTCAACAGTTTTTCCAGATACCTTCCAGCTTTAAAAACACCATTTTCAAAACAAAGGTATCACAGGCAACGAGCTGGGAATAAGGACTCACATCCTTAGTTTCTCCCTCCAAAGCCCTGCCTGTTGCATGCTGAAGGAGCTGGAAAAGCCTTGTGAGACCACCAGGCCAGCACACATCCCTCTCACACAGTATCTTCCTCAGTTACTTGAAGCTTGATTCCAGCTGGGCACTTTTCAAAGAATCACAGAATGGTTTGTGTGGAAAGGGACCTTTAAATGCCATCTAGTCCAACCCCCTGCAGTGAGCAGGGACATCATCTAGACCAGTTTGCTCAGAGCTCCATCCAGACTGACCTTGAGTGTGGCCAGGGATGGGGCATCCACCATCTCTCTAGGCAACCTGTGCCAGTGTTTCACAACCCTCATGACAAAAAATGCCCTTGGCTTTCCATTTTTAACTCTCTTCTGCCCCCCATGTGCACAAATATCTGCTGTACTGTGGCCCACAGGCAGCTGGAGTTTGTCAGTGCCTCAGGGCCAGGACCATCAGCAGCAGATGGTGTGGGACATTCTGGATTTTGAACATCAGTGAGCTCAGAGCAGCTCATGGGTTTCATTAGTGCTCAGTATTACAGGTAAACCTGGTTGTACTGTACTTGCATCGCTGGTAAGTCTTCTCCCTCCTGTAAGGTGAGAGGGGTGCCTGGGACATATTTCCCTCTTAACTGCAGGCTGAGAGGCACAAAGGTCCACAGCCTGGAATTGTAATGTGCTGTGACTGGAGTGAGTGGGGTTGTCAAGAGGCAGCCAGGAGAGGACTCGTTCACTGGTGGGTGGCAGGTAGAAGAGCAGAGGCTTCTCCCAGGCTCTCGTTAAACACTGAGCTGAAATGCCAAGTGATGGAAAAATATAAGGAAAATAACCCAGGAAGGAGCATTTGAAATATTGATAACTCAGGCAAATCACTCCTCTGGACCTTCTTTGATTACATTATCTGTTCAGTCTCCCTTACAAAGTGCTGCTATCACATAAGCATAATAAAACAAGGATGTATAAATGGAAGGAATTAAGAGCCATCCTATTGGGACCAATTTAATCTTTGCTTCATTTAAAAGGAGAACATGGCTCCCTTACATAATGTACATAAAATTGCTCTTTATTCCCTAGGTTTACATATAGATGACAGGTCTATATAAATATGGATCTGCTCCTTATCCCCATTCTGCTGTGAGAAGAACCACCTTCCACCACATCTATTCTCTACTCTATGTACTGGAAGGAGGGTCTCCCTCCTGCTGTCATCTTTCTGTGAAAGGAGAGAAAGAAGATATGGCAGCATCCCTTGGCAGATATGAGCTTTGGTAGCTGATATTTGAAGCAAAAAAGCAGTGAGAGTGGTCACAGATAGCTCTTGCTCAGAGGCATCTGGTGTTGATGGGAATAGGTTAGTTAGTCTGCAGCCCAGGGCTGAAACCCAGCCAAAACATCCCTCCCAAGTTCTCTCCACTCCCATCCATCTTTACTGGCTTTCAGGGAGTTACAGAGCAAATCCACAGAAGTTTCTGTGCAGTGCAAGACAGGCAGGAAACCACAAAGTCTCCTGTGAACTGTCATGTTCAGGCCACTCAGAGTGAAGAGGAAGCAGAGTTTTACTGTGGAATTACCAAGAGCAAAATGCCCCTGCCAGGACAAGAGTCCTGCTGAGCTACCATGTAGGTGAGATCAGCCCTGGACTTCTCCACCAGGAAAGGCTGAACCATGATCCCGAGAGTACTGGGAGAACGTTTAGAGCAACAACCAAAAGCCATTTCAGTCTTCACAGGTTCAGGTTTTTTAGTTAAAACTCAGTTATCAGCAGAAACCAGACTTTCCCACAGTGAAAGACATAAACTGAAGCTCAAATGTGGATCTCAGTCAAGCACAGTGTCCCTGCCAAACTTCTCACTGGACTTGTTACCATTACTGAGTGGGACCCGAGTCACTGTGAGTTCACATCCCTGCCCAGATGAAATCATGTCCTTTTCTATAGGACACATTCAGATATGGGCAGTATTTCCTCTTTTCCTCACGTCTGAGTTGGGAAAAAAGGTATTTGTGCTTTCCAACATGCTGCTCTTTCAAACCAAATATCATAAGTGCAATTTCAAAGTATTCCTCTCTGCTAATATCCAGTGGCTTTTTAAAAAGCAGCTAAGGCAGTGCTGGAATGGCTAATGCCTAATTAGCTAATGGGTAATGATGCTCCTGTGAATGAGCTGACATTTCACTCTATAATTATCATCTAGCCTGGTATCACATCCTGCAGTGGGCAGTGGCAGGTGGCCTGGGACAAGTCTAAGGAATGGGCAGGCCTGTGGTGATGCTGCCATGCTGCCCCCTGAGTCACTGCCACGTGCCAGGGGCGCTGGCAAAGCTGCAGCTGCTGCCACCATTCCCAGCTGGAACAGCACAGAGCCGGCCATGGCTTTGGCATGTCTGGCCTTCCCCAGACATATCCTCATTTTCCACTCTCGAGTTTATATGTCTGAGCCGAAAACCAGGAATTTTGCTGGGACTTCCAGCTGCCTGGCAGCCTGTGAGAAGCTTAGCCCTGGTCCACAGGTCTGTGTCTCCATCCAGGAGGCAGAGGAGGAGCTGGAGAAATCCCTTTCTGCTTTGCTGGGACTTATCATGAAGCCTGGAGAAGTAACCACTTGGTCTAATTCCCTGAGGCTGAAGGCTCATATGCTGTGTTAATCCTAAAAAAGTCAAACTCATCCTTTGAGAAGATTTGGGGTCCAGCAAACTTTTATGACATGTTTTAGTCTACAGACCACTGTGTCTTTTTTCTTTTACAGGAGCAACTCAGCTTTGTTCCTTAGGCCACCAAAGAGTGAACAGTAATTTATAGGATTCAGAGGGGGTTAATTCCCATGTACTTAAATGCAAAATCAACCCCTCTGGGATTGCTCCTTTGCTTTTCCCCAGCCCCTGCCCTACCCACCACACTGGGACATCCTGTCCGAAGACAAGCCTTAAACCTTAGGGTCCATCTCAAAATCTCCATTGCCAACTGCAACTCTCAGAAAAAAAAAAATAAATTACTGGACAATCTGTTAAACAAAGATCCACCACTGGAAACTCCCACCTAGTTTTCTGGAGTTTTAGGGATGCCACCAGCCTCGTGCTCCCACAGCGCAGGGAGGCTGTTGGGGAACTGCACCAGGTCTCTCACATGGACACAGCACTGAAGGACCCCTGGCAGGAGGGTTTTCTCCTATCAGTTTCCAAATCTATAGTTTGCACTTGCAAGTTTGACTTTTTAGACGTGCTAAGTGCTCCTAGTTGAAGGAACTTGCTGGACCTGAGCATTTCCAGGGGCAGAAGGGAGACACACAAGCTGTGACACTGAAACAGAGACACTTGTGCACTGGGAAAACCTGGCCCAGCTCTTCCTTCACCAGTCCTTGAAAACACGACCAAACACGCACCCTGCACACCTCTGCTCTTCCACTTTCATGCTTCTGCAGAAGGTGGGGAGATGTGCAAGTGCTGACAAAGGCTGGCTGGTGTCAGAGGGTGTGTGTGAAAACAGTAGTTCATGCAATACAGCACTCAAATGGCAGATTAAATAACAACAATAACAACAACAACAACAACAACAATAATAATAATAAATACCACTATTAATGAGCAGAAGGAGCACATGGAGCCCTGGGAGACACGTTAGCTGTTTGAACAAGCAGATATTCCTGTCCCTCTCTCCCTGTGTAATCAACATGTATTTATTTCTTTATTTAGCTGAACGCTCACCCTTTGAGGAGAAGATGAAAGTGTCAAGACGACCCTCTCCTTATCATGCCCCGCACAAGGGAAAGCTTTGAAGATATATATGCAGAAACATGGGGCTCTCTGGTGAGATTCTCCAGATTTAATTAGTCCAACCTTCTGTATGGACCCTTCTTCCCACTCCAGACAGTCCTTCTTCCCTTCTCCCCAGCCTCAGACAAGCTTCTGGACTCAGGGGCAAAATAGCAGCTGCTCAAGCCCTCCATTTAATTCAGAGCTTGGCTCTCCAAGATGAGCTAAAAAAATGCCACCCCAAAGATGGAGCTGCTTTTAGCATTATACACGAGCTGCAACTGCCAAGGAAAGTTTATCTTGGAGCCAATGTGAGCTCTCTTGCTCCAAGTTAAATATTTCCATTTAAAAAGTAGAATGAACTATACTGTGGGACTTCCAATTGCTTCCTGAAATATTAAGAAGGAATATCTTTAAACATTAATATTTTGTTACAGTGCTGAAGCCTTTCTAAGGGAGGGTTATTTTTTAGAGCTGTGTATTTTTCTCTGCATAATGGGAGTCTCTGATCTGTGCCTGTACTCTGCACTCCAAAAGTCACTGTGCACCAGCAACCTTCCTTCTACAGGAATCAATAACAATCCTTCCCTTTTGTCTTCCCTGTTATTCTTGCTGCTGGAGGCACGTGTAAAGGACACCTGGGTTCAAGCCTTTGTGGTATGAGCACTGTCATGTGCTATGTCCTCAGTGACCCCAAAATGCTGCTGAGAGCCAGAGCCACATCCTGCATCCACATCCACTGGCACATCAACTGTGCCAGGATGGGCATGGACGTGCTCCCACTGTCCATCCCAGGTGGACCAGCAGTGGGAGATTCCACCAGCCAGGTCCTCCCCAGGCCTCGGTGCTGGCACAGCAGGGCTGTGCTAGACCAGGCACCAGCCATTCTGGGCATGTTGTCCCCAGCCCAGAGCTCCCACCCTGCTGTGGCAGTGTTTTAGGATGGGGCAGGACAACTCCAAACCCTCTGACCCTCCATTGCTCCACCACTGTCCCATCCATCCTCCCTGATGCCAGGGAAGCAGCTGTCGAAACAGCAGATCAGGAGAGCAGATTTAATGCTGCTTCCGTGGGAGGAAAGGGAAAAAAAATTAAAAAAAAAAAAAAAAAAAAAGAAGAAAAAGAGAGAGAAAAATGATGTTGCTTCCAGGCCATTTATATGTTCATTTCTCAAGAGAATGTGACACTTTATCCTCTTTCTCAAATTAAGTTCTGTGTCACATGTGGAATAAAAAGAGACGATAGACGGGAACTGAAACATAGTGAAATAAAAGACTGGGAGCCGGCGTGCACGGAGCATATGTTTGTGATCTATAGGAGCCGGGGGAGGGACAGGAGTGCAGCCCTGCTATGTCAACCATTGTTCAGCAGCTTGGTATGTTGGCTTAATCTTCCAAGGTTTCCCAGAGGTCCTTTTTTCCAGATTTTTTTCTCACCCCCCTTCAGGGCAAACAAAGTGCTTTCCTGAGCAGGCAGTTTGAGCTGTTTAACCATTCACATTCTCACTGGGAGAGCCCCTGAGGATGAAGGGCTGGTCCTCGGGTGGTCAGCTCAAGAGGGAACATCAAAGCCAGCGGGTCAGCCCCAGGACATGCACTGGAGGCAAGAGCTGGTCCTTGCCCACAGGCTCAGCACAGGTTTGCACCAGAGGCACAGGGAGCAGCTGTGCAAAATGTAGCAGAAAGAAACTGAAAAAAGAATTACAGAAGAGAGGGGTTTGTACAATGCACTAGGCAGGGTGACACTGTTTGACACAGCCAAGAGCAAGGCTGAGCTGAAGACCTGGGATCACACCAATGGCACCCACAGCTCCCATCCAAGCCCTAGGACCCATCAAGTGACAGGCTGAGAGAGTGGGGGTTGTTCAGCCTGGAGAGGTGAAGGCTTTGGGGAGACCCTATGGCACCTTTCAGTGCCTAAAGCAGCTCCAAGGGAGCTGGGTAGGGACTTTGGACAAGGGCCTGGAGCAACAGGGGAATGGCTTCCAGCTGACAGAGTGCAGGGCTACATGGGATATTGGGGAGGAATCCTTCCCTGTGAGGGTGGGGAGGCCCTGGCACAGCTTGTCCAGAGGAGCTGTGGTTGCCCTATCCCTGAAAGTGTCCAAGGCCAGGTTGGATGGGGCTTGAAGCAACCTGGGATAGTGGAAGGTGTCTGCCCCCCTGCAGGGGGTGGAAGGAGATGAGTTTTAAGGCCTCTTCCAACCCAAACCAGTCTGTGATGACCCTATGAATTTTTCTTCCTTGGCTGGCAATGTGCCCCATCTGTACATTTTCGAAGCACCCCATAGTCATTACTCTTGATCTACTGGGACATTTTGGTCCCAAATCTGCTTTCTAAAGTGTAACGGAAAATGAACCAAGTCCTGCTCTTCCACTGTCACTGCAGTGCACAGGAAAACCTCAGCCTGGACAGTGGAGACAAGCCCTTAACCCAGACTGTTCCTGGACTAACGAGTATTTATTGTTAATAAGTCCTGTAACTTTTAAAAATCAGAGGGATTTTTGGGGGGCTGGAGTGGGACAGGGAAGAAAGAGAGCAGAATGAGAGATCATTTCTCTGTGAGATCTGACTTCAGGCTGGCTTAAGCACTGACCTCCACAGCTATGCTGTGGGGAAGTGCAGGCAGCTTCTCTGGGTCACATATGGTTTGGGATTTTCTGGAGACTTTGTGAATTTTTTCTATTGCTTTGTATATTTGTGCCTTCAGAAAGAAAAATTCACCACCCTGCCTTCACATCTCCCTTCTGCAGCAGCAGAGAATGGGTGTTAAAGCCCATGCTTCCACCTTCACTTAAAGTTTCATAAACTATAATACTCACTTCTACTCCATTCCCATTCCCATTTCTGTTCAGGATGGCTCTGAAAAAGCACAAGGTCTCAGAGAACAGAAACCTTTCTGTCTCTCAAGTATCCCCATTCCTTGCTGAATGCAGTACTCTGGCTGTGTTTAGGACACGGTGTATGTGTGTTTTGGGGACCCTCTGCACACCCAGCCCCAAACTGTGTGGGCTGGACATTCATCACTGTGGTCTGGTGCTGAACAGCCCCAGTGCAGGAAACCTGTGCAGGAGGTGACAACCTCAAGCTGCTGTGGATTGACACTCAGGGCAGGGCACCCTCAGGCACAATGGGCAGCTGGGAATAATTTGTCTGTCTAGGATTGCAATTAAACCTCAAGGACCAGAGGTATTTAAGTGCTTTAGTTCAGGGCTTTGTGGTTTCTGGGTGTGCAGCTGAAGGCACCTTTGACCTTGATGTCTTGGTGGTGCATTCAAGGAGGGAAGGGGATGTTGGTGTTCCTTCAGGGAGATCAAAGACATTCACATCACTGCAGCAGTGAGATTTATTTCACTTGGAGTGTCCATAGCATATTTAGTTCTACAAAAGTTCATCACTGATCAGCCATAAGTGCCTGAGGGAGTGTGGGTGTTCCTGCGATATGATCCCCCTCACATAATGTGGACATGTGATGCTGGACAAGAGGACACACATCCCACATTGCCTGTTCCTGCCCAGCACTACTGAGGCTGCAGGACAGCCCTGGCAGAGGATCCCACTCCACAGGGTCCCTGTCAGCCTTAGCCCCAGCCTTTGGTCCACCAGTATAAGAAAAGCAAAATATTATTACTTGTAGTATTCAAGCTGAAGAAATTTGAGGAGAATTTCCATTTTAAAGAAGCAAATGTACTTGCCACAACAATAGAATTTTTCTAGTTGGACATTTCGACTCTTTTTTTTTTCCCCAAAAGCTTGAAAGAAGGCAGAGGAAAAGAAATGCTCTCCTTCCCAGCTTCCAGCAAAATTCAAATGGAGGACCCTTGCCTTTCCCACAGGCTGTATGTAGGTCAAGTCATGTATGTGCTCTCAGGGACAGAGCTTACAGAGCAGAAAATGGGACAAGTCCCCCAATGCCCCTGGTTAGGCCATCCACCCATTCAGGAGAGGACATGGGGCAGGCTGTGTCTCTGCTCTGGCACTGATGCTCTCCCCATGCTTGGGACCTGCACTGCTTCAATCACACCAGTCTGGAAAAAAGCCCAAACCCTACCCTGAGGAAATCACAGCTCTGCTGGTTAAAAGGAGCCTCAAAATATTTTCTCCAGATCAATTTCAACTTCTAATCAAAGACAGCTACAAAGGTAAACCCTGAATTTAAACCAGACCTTAAACCCACAGAACACTGTTCAGCTGGACAGCATTGTAAGAGTGGAAAGTGTTAGAGAAGCTGGGGAACAGCCAGCTGGGGTTTGTTTCTGCCCCTGGCCGACGTGTTCCACCCCACCCATATGGAGCAGAAGGCTTTCTGCATCTTCACCTGCTAAAAATATCCAAGGCTAGAAGTTAAAAGAAATTAAATATTTAGCAGTTGCATAAAGGCACCTTGGGATGAAAGTGTTATGGATACAAAGCTGTCATCTTATCCCTTCATCATCATATTTTTTATGTAGCAGACATGTGTCTTGTTGGCAAGGCAACTTCTCTGTTTTAAACCAGCCTCATAAATCTCATTGGGATGCCTTTCCTAAACCATCCGTGCAAAAAACCGGGAACAGGCACCCACTGGACATCACTCCAGGTCCCTTAGGGCTCTTCTCACCAAA
This sequence comes from Lepidothrix coronata, assembly GCF_001604755.1. Lineage (NCBI taxonomy): Eukaryota > Metazoa > Chordata > Aves > Passeriformes > Pipridae > Lepidothrix > Lepidothrix coronata. The sequence continues at coordinate 2,166,182 of NW_016690288.1, forward strand.
GCTCTCAGCAGGAACTTGTTGGACACTTCCCACTGGGATGCTTCATGATGCCTCCCGAGACACCGACAGCAGGACCAACACACACACCTGGCTTCACTGGAAAGGCTCCTGCTGATTTTAAACATGCACTGGGTTTTGTCCAGAGTTTCCTTCCCCACTATAAACACAACAAACCAAACTCATTCTTCATCTTGTGGCCACGGAGAGCTCTAACCTGGCAAACTCCTCTGGGTGTAACTCCAGTTTGGGCAGCCTGGGTGGACAAACAGGAGCTGTATTTTGCAAAACTGCTCAAGTTTATACCAGCCCTTACACATGCAATGCAATGGCCACCACTCTTGATGTGCCACCAGAAGCTCCTTCCCCTGGGAAAGGAGGCTGGGCTGGACATCATGGGGTCAGGTTTTTAACTGAGATGCTTTGCTTACCTTGAGGCAGAATTAAATCAAACCCAACTGGTTTCCTTGAAGCAGAGCAGAGCTGTAGGAAACACACAGTCAGGATATTTTTTTTTAAATGCACAGTGTTGTATTTCTGGGGAATCTTTAAGTCAAACTGATTAAATAATGATCCCCTGCAGTGATTTACCCTTTCAAATACCCACTCAAGGAGTAATTCAGCACACTGGCAGCACAACAGGCTTACTGCACATCTCACATGAACATGCAGGATTTTGACATAGTCTCATAGGGGCAATGCCTCCCTCTTCAATAGCACAACCAATTTAATTTAGTGTTGGCTTTGCTGTCCCATATACCATTCCCTTTTTCAAGCACACCACCTCTCAGGGGGTCCCATCAGCCTCTGGAGCAGAGATATACCTCATTTTCCTGGCAGCAGAGTCTTTGGGAGCTGCTATCAGCCTTGTCCAAGTGTTGGAAGGGAGGGATGGGGGGGATGGAGGGAGGGGGGATGGATGGAGTTCACCCTGCACCCCACAGGTGCAGGCCCCTCACCTTCACGTGCATGTGCCTCCCAAATGCACACAACTTGTGAGCCTCTTCAGAGCTAAGAGTGGCATCTTCATGTCAGGTACAGGTTTGCAAGAGGTCAGATTTTTAAAGGGAACTGAAGTCCCTCTTCCTGGAGCTCGCTCACCACACGCTGGTGAAAACCGTCCAGAAATAAGGATTTGGGGGGCAAGGAAGGGGAGCATTTGTTTAAATGGAAACACTCTCCAGCCCTGGTTCTACTGGGAGAAGGCATTTTCATTGGTGAGAGAGGCAGCATTGCCTGGAGGCAAAGGAGACTCCACATGGACCCGACGCCCTGGGTTTGCTTTGTGGGGCAGCTCTGTCACCTCTCTTGTCCTCACTTGCTGCACACCAGTCACAGGGGCAAAAGGGTTAAAGGGAATGAAAAAGGGTGCTGTACTTTGGTCCCTGGCCTACAGCATCCCCAGAGCCCCTGGGAGGCAGAGGGCAGGGACACACAGCTCTGAGCTTTCTCTGCCCACCTCAAGCCTTCCTGCAGAGGCATTAGCAGGGCTGAAGGGCCGTGAAGGACCACGATTCCTCTTTACTGGTGAAAGCAGCTTTTCCAGACCATGAATGATGGTGATACCAAGCTTGATTGGCAAGGGTTGCAGTTATGTACTTGTGCCCAGGGTCTTTTGTGGGGCACATGGTGCCCCTGCCCTCACAGCACACACCGGTGACACACGTGTCTGATGCCAGTGGGTTTAGGAGGCATGTGCAGGGTCTGGCTGCCAGCAGAGCTCCTGAAAGGAGTTTTTTGGAGGCCATTTATCCAGTTAAACTAAATCCAGCTCCCTCCCAATCAGCAGCAGGCACTGTACCCCCACAAATGGCTTTTTGGAAGTTGCCCTCCCCCACTTCTCCAGTGCTGCAGGATTTATCAGGTCTTGGGAGGCCACAGCCACTTTTGGGGACACCCTCTGGGAAACAACATCAGGTTTACTGTTTTTCTTACCAATTTCATGTGCCTCTGAGTGAGGTCAGTTATTTTCTCTCACTGGCATTGGTAGGATGTGGCTTTTGGGAGCAGAGGAGCCTGTCCACACACCCAAGCTCCTGCCCTGTCTGCAGCAGCAATACCCCACAGTATCCAGAGCCTCACACAGTGGTACAGGAATGCTCAAAAACATCCCTTGCTGCTTTATTTATTCTGGGCATAAACACAGCTGGCAGCACTCATAGTGGGTGGACAGTTTCCCCCAGTAACCTTGTGCCTCTGCCCAATTAGTGCCACACCACCAGAGTGGGGAAGGAGCACCAGCCCCCACGGCCACAGAGCCAGCTCAGCGTAGCCTGTGGCTACATAATGCATCACACCTCTCCTGCTTCTGCTATCTTGGGTTAGCTGAACCCCATGAATATTTCAATAGGCTCTGCTTGCTCAGGATACTATTAATTTTGGAGTCCCTATAATCCAATTCCTTTTCCTCCAAGTGGGTGGTGATTATTAATTTCACAAGCTATGCTTCCACTAGCTCCTTCCTAGTCCCTTGTGGCTAAGGAATATTAATCCACGTTCATCCTGTCATTCAGCTGCCCAGGAGACTCTGGTGTGAATAGTATTATTATTAATACCACTGCTTCATACGTGGTTATAGCAACTTAAAGGCATAGGGGTGGGTTGCAAAGGTCATTTGCAGAATAGCACTTTAGTGCTGATGCTCAGAAAAATAACATAGGGCCCAGGAAGTGCTTTTTGTAGGTGTTTCTCCAAGTTCTGGACCTACTGATGCTGGTCCTACCTTGCCAGGGTAGAGGGCTCAGATCTGCGAAGGTCCAAAAGCAGGAGATGAACTGCAGCCTTGTCCCAGCCATTCCTGGCAGCCAGGAAGGAGCAAATACTTTTGTCCTTTTATGGAAATTGGGAGGGAAAAAAAAAAAAAGTTAAAAACCCAAACATGATCTCTCTATTTAAATAAATTGCCATAATGCTCTGGAATGTAATCACTTTTGACACCTCAACCTTATTATCAAATTTGCTTGAAATTAAGCAATTCATTTGTGTTCTGTTGGAAAGGCAGAGGGTGGAAGAAGGCAGCTGTTGCACTTCTTTGCAGAGCAAAAAAACCTTTCCCAGTCAGCCGGGTTTACTCAGGCAGGCAAGACACATTTCAATCAAATATCTCATGGAGGGGTTTGACAACACATCAAGGTTCCCTTCAACGTGTGGCATTAAATGGCAGGGAGATAAATAGAAAAAAGAAAGCCAAGAAGTGCAGCATTGAATAACAGACAGCCCTCGAGGTCTCCCGCTGGCAGAAAAGGATCAGGGCATCCCCCAGCTCTGGATCCAGAGGAAGGAAGGGGCAGGGGGTGAGGCAGCACAAGAGGAACCTCCATAGGTCACAGGCTAAATATGTGCAATAACCACCCCAGTGCTGGCAGCCCGAGTTCACACCCCCGTGACTGCCAGGCACTGGCAGGGCTGCTCTGGGAGCTGCTGAGGAGCAGAGCATCTCCACAGCTGCAAAAACTCCTGGTCACCCTGTTCCTCTCTCTCAGCCAACACTGTACGTGGTATTACACCAAAATAAACACAGGTGCAGGCGAGGGCCAGCCTCACACCTGAGCTTGTCTCGCTTGCATAGGGATTGTCACACAAGCCACAGTGCATGGAGGCCCCTTGCCAAGACAGTGAAGGCCAGAGCATCTGAAACCAGAGTGTATTTCAGTTTTGTTACTTTACACTTTTGGCAGTAAGATAGGCTGGAGGCTTCACAGATGTAACTACTTTCCCAGTTTTTCCTCCTAGAAGAATGTAGCCTTCCCAAGTTGTCAGCACTTCAGCCAGCACAGCCCCAGCAAACACACCAATTACAAAAGCAGAGAGGGAAGGATTACCCCCTCCCAGACCTTGTCCTGAAATGTCTCAGACAAGAAGTCAAATCCCAGACCTGCTGAGACCCACTTCGGGTGGCAAATCCTTAGTTTTCCAGATGTTGCACAGCATGGGCTGCCAGATGTCCGAAAATCCCAACCCACAGACCCTGCATGCACAGGGTGACTTGGCATGGAGCAGGGACCCAGCTGGGATACATCAGCCTTGCAGTGTGGATGCGGGCAGCCCTCACTGCAGAAGGAGGGAAGGAGAGGAGGGTTTCAGCCACTCCTTTACCCTCCCAAAGAATCATAGAAAGGTTTGGGTTGGAAGAGACCTTTAAAGTTCATCTAGTCCAACCCCTCTGCAGTGAGCAGGGACGTCCTCAACTAGACCAAATTGTTGTTCAGAGACCCATCCAGCCTGACCTTGAATGGGGCATCCATCACCTCTCTGAGCAACCTGTTCCCTAAAAAATAACCAAAAAACTACTCACTGTTGCCAGTAGCCTCCTGGTAGATGTTCACTGAAAGCCATCCCCTTCCCAGCTATTCCTACCAACATGGTGAACTCAAGGTGTCTGATCTCAGCCTTTTCCTCTATCCCTGCCTGCAGAGCCCAGACATCAGGAATTAATTAGTTCCTCCTGGTTTTAAGTCCTTCCTTAGTTTCTGTTCAAGGCCCCATCACCTGAGCACAGGAGGTTCACATGAGCTGCCACAGTGGAGCTAGAGTCAAACAGTTCCTCTCCAGCAGAAAAGCTCTGCTAGATGGTTTAACATAACACACAGCTTCACTGAAGCCACTACAAGGTTTCCAGACCTTCTCCAGAGGTCTGGAGAAGAGCCGTGTCCTGGGCTGTCACGTCACAGGAGCATCTGAACTGTGCACTGCTCACTCATGATTTGAGCGATGCGAAACACGCTGTCCACCCACTTTTTGACAAGTGGAGCTAATCTGGGTGACTCTACTGCTGATATTAGTGTTTTGGATACCGTGCCCTGCTCTAAATGAGCTTAATTACAATTCATGCACGTTGCAGATTAATGGTAGGTGGAAAAAGGAAAACTATTAATGTCTGTATCTGTGCTGCTGCAGAGCAATGGCCAGACTGAGCAGGCTGGATGGGGCTTGGAGCAACCTGGTGTAGTGGAAGGTCTCCCTGCCCATGGCAGGGTGGTTGGAATGAGATGATTTTTGAGGTCCCTTCCAACCCATACTATTCTGGGATTCTATGACTCTTCCACTTCAGTCCTAACAGAGCGATCTCCTCCCCTGCACCCGCTCCTGAGAGCACAGGCACGTGGCAGGGCACTGCCAGACAGGCTGCTGTGTCTCTCAGCAAGTACTCTAACCAATTACACGTATGTGAGTACATTACAAATTCTTTACAGCTCCAGTAAATCAATTTTTCATACAGCAGGAGGAAGAACTCAATGCACTGGCAATAATGCTTCAAACCTTTCAGCGCCTCTCAGTGCAGCTCTCACTCTGGGGTTTCCCACACCAGGCCTGCTGGAGCTCAAGAAGTGCTTGGAAAATGCTCTCAGGCCCATGGTATGATTTTTGGGGTTGGCTTGTGCAGGGCCAGATGATCCTTATGAGTCCCTTCCAACTCAAGATATTCTATGATTCTGTTATTCTCCTTCTGTGGGTGTTGGGATGTAGCCATGAGCAGGAGCCCCCTCGGGGCAGCAGGTTCAGGGTCAGCATATCCTGTGCTTGGCATATACTTTATAAAAAATAGAGGGGTCAAGTGAGGGGCTAAATCTTATCTATCCCCTTAAACCATAATTTTGCTGCTGAGTCCAGTGCAAATACAGTTGGGCACTGGGAAGTCTTTTTTTTCTGCTCATGAGTGATACCTGAGGGAGTGAGATGGATTTGAGAAGTGATTTAGAGCCTAAAAATTATTATTTTAAGTGATACAGGCCTTTAGGAATTAGAAACACGTTGAACCTCGTTTATATTTAGGTTCTTGTATATGTAAGTGATATTTCAATAACATTTGAGACTGATTCTGATGCTCATTATGGGGTGGAGTGGGTCAGTGGAGACCCTACAATGTCTAGGAATCCTTCTGGGGAACAAGGGGAAACAAAGCCTTCGGTCCCTCATCTCATGACTTCTCTTGAAAGACTATTAGAAAGTCCAAGGGACCTCTTAAGCTGTGCCTGGGACTTTGTGAAGGTCCTATTTTAACATGAGCTGCATAGACAGGCACAGAGACCTTCACTTCAACCCTGCATGTGCTCTCTGACCTGAGCCTGCCCTGAGCACCCAGCCACAGGACTGGTGCTTCTCCCTGTTTTAATGGGACTTGACCCATTTCAGGAGTCTTGAAGGATGGAGGTGCCAGTCCAACAAGGAACCTCTCTTTTTGGTCCAGGAATGTGCTAAAGCTCCCTCTGAAATGACACCGTCATTCATTAGAGAGTGAGAGATTTGAACATGTCCTTAAGTGTTGGCCTTAGAGATTTTTAAGCAGCTGATCATTACTTCTACATGTAAAAGGCAATAAAAAGGAAAATTTAAGCCAAGAGTGATGATCTCACTTGCTTTTATTAAGAGAGCCATTAATTCTGGCATGATGTGGGTTGATAAAGCCTGCTTTCACATGAGCACTGGTATTGTCTGCAGCAGCCATAGGGAATTGCTGGTTTGGCTCCAGCCTGGATGGTGCAGCATCCAGGGGGAGATCAGGGCTCCTCAGCACCCAGACCCAGACTCCTCCTCTTATGGGGTCTGCACCCTGAAGAGAGGAAGGGAGCAAAGCTTGGAGGTATAAAGTGGGGGTTTAATCTTATTTTACAGGAAGGGAAGGGAAGATCTCAAGGTTAAAGAGAGTATTTGGGAAAAGCTTGAATCCAGTCCTTTTTCCCCAGAAAAGGGCAGAGAGTTCCTTTGCAAGCCTGAGCTAATTCAGGAGTTTTCCTACTGAATTGCATTGTGGTCGTAGCCTAGTTCCTTAAACCCTGGTTTAATGTCCCCATTAGAGATTATAGTCCTAGTCTAACTCAGCATTAATCCACAGCAGATTGCAAAGTATTTTTTTGTTTGCTCTCTAAAATTAGCAACAACAAAACACTCTGTTGCTATCACAGTAGGGACAAAGTGTAGATAGCAAAGTGCAGCAAATAGCACCAGTTGCAAGAGCAGACCCTTTTCTGCTCAAGTACACCCTGGTTTTGGCATCAGAAACGACACTTTCATGGACTTCCAGGTGTTAAGAGGCTGAGTAAACACTGGTTTCCTTTGGCCTACCTCCCTGCTGCTCCGAATGGAAATGCACTGGTTTATGCAGCGTGTCCAACCTGATGGACTGAGGGGTGCAGTGCCCTGCACCTCCTGCTCTCTTTGCCCACCCAGCTGTACTAGGCATAGAAACAGTTGTATGTTGTCTCCATGCCTTTCCAGTGCCTGAGGACTGTTTTCTTAAGCATATTACAGCCATAACACTGTCTTGTTGGGATATTTCCTGGCAGTTAGCATCTTACTGGATCAAATACGTTCAGCTTTGCCTTTGGCCTTCATCTAATTGCCAGGAAAAATATCCTCTCTGTAGGCAACTACAGTTTAATTACTGAAGCTTTTCCTGGGCATAGGATTGGGAGACTTGCTTTTTAAGAAGCACCTTTGCCCCTGCCCAGTTACGCCCGTAGCACTGAGGGGTGGTAACAGCAGCACAATGTCCAGGCAAAGCCAGCCCAGCAAGTGCCAGGTACTGCTCTCACTCGCTCAGCAGGAGATGATGGGATTCCTGAGGAGTAAGATTGTCCTAAACATTAATGTTTTGCACTTTAAAATGTACCTTTGGTGCACTAGTCTCCTGCCAGGCAGGTTTTGCTGCATCAGCCGTGTACTGATCATGGACTAAGCCACAAGGAAGCTTGTTTGATGGTGGTTGTGAAGCTGAGTGAGCTTAAAGGGCCAGAGGAGTTTGGTACCCAAATTTCCATCAGTTTGTGCCCTCAAGGCCCTTTCACAGCAGTAGGTGAGTGGGGATGGGAATGAGCACTCAGGAGGGTTCAGCTGCATCTCTGGTGAAGCTGCTCATGCTGTACCTGGTGCAGCCGCACTGCCCAGTGTGCTCCCAGAACCTTGGCACACCTGGAGCTGGCATGTCACAGGGCTTTTTCCCACCAGGAATGCTGCACCCACCACCCTTTTTCACAGGCTGCAGACACACACTTGGGCCCTTGAATGTCAGCTTTTGTGCCTTGGAGCAGCCTGGGACACATTTAATTTGTTAATCTTGGTGCAATATACCTCCCTCCAGCCATGTGCAGTGGTACCCTACAGTAATGTCATGGAAACACTGATTTCTTCTTATATCCCTTTTGTGAGTCCTGCTTATCTTGTTTCACCCAAAATGGCACATGAGGCAAGGAAAGGCCAAACATCTTATAAGACCTTCACAACAAATCCCCATGTTGAGCTGCTCTCCCAAAACCTCACTGCATTTAGTGGCAATAAAGGAAGAAGAATAGGTTTGGATTGGATATTGGGAAGAAATTGTTCCCTGTGAGGGTGGGGAGGCCCTGGCACAGCTTGCCCAGAGAAGCTGTGGCTGCCCCATCCCTGGAAGTGTCCAAGGCCAGTTTGGACAGGGCTTGGAACAACCTGGGCTAGTGGAAGGAGTCCTTGCCCATGGCAGGGAGTTGGAACAAAATGATCGTTAAGGTCCCTTCCAAACCAAACCATTCCGGGATTCTGTGAAATACAATTCTCCAGGATGCCTTTCCTGGAGTTAGAATTCAGGTTCCTATAGGGAAAAAAGGCATCCAAAGAGTTTCTGGGGACAAAACTCTTATCAAAATGGAGTGGGGCTACAGCTCTTCTTGCTACCCCGGCATGGAGAAGGTTATTGATGGAAAATCCCAAGCCCTTGCTCTGCCATGGAACAGACTCCAGCTTCACTCAGCCCCTCCTCCAGCACTGGTGCATGTAGAGAGAGGAGAACATGCAGCATCGCAGCACCCACGGCAGGAATTACAGAACAAATGGGACTGGAAATTATCATTTAATAGAGCTGATCCAATCCATTCATTATTTAATGATTTCATTGATAACTGCAGCAGAAAGCTGATAAAAGCACAGCCCTGGCCTATAAACCACCTTTTCCTCTATTTATTAAGTACAGTGACACAACATATTGAACTGAATATACTGGAATGTAAATAGGGCATACTTTAGCATACAGGTAACTGTTGCATTTAATAACTATTACTGGTATAGGTATCTTAATTTAGCACCACTCACATGAACAGAGGTAAAACAGGGTGTGAGCACGTGCTAGTGTGAGCAGCTGCTCCATTAACACACATGAATCCCTTCACCCCAGCAGAGAAGAAGGGACCACAGCAGCTACTTCATGCTTTCCCATCATTATATTCACCTTTCTCAGTGCTCCACCCCAGCCCCAGTCACTACTGTTGCTAAACCATCCCGGGGTCACAACTCAGCCTGTCTGCTCACTCACTCCCAGGGCTGTCCCAGCTCATCAGGTTGAGCTGCAAATCTATCACAGAATGTCAAACCAGCAGGAATGAGGAGGGAACCGTAAAACACTTCACTGACAGCAAATATGTTTTATATTTGTTTAGGAAAGGTAGTGGGGGTGATTTGTTACCATTTGTCTTTGTCCTTTGAGGAAGCCCTTGTTCTGTGTGTTTTCCCCTGCACTGGTTTTGGTGGTGCAGTGCTGACAGCTCAGTGTGGTACCATCTCAGTGAGCAAAGCTGGCCAGGGCAGGGTCTGCCCTGGGGCATCTCACTGAAACACCTTAGTTCATCACTGCTCCCTGTATCCCAGTGGGAGTGATTCTTACTTTCCCACTGCCTGAGCAAACAGCCCGTGTTTATTTTTGGAACATCCCGACGGGGCTGCAGAGCGGGACAGCACCCAGCAGAGCAGAGGGGGCTGGAGGCACTGAGAGCCCTCACAAGCCTGGTGTAATGCATATAGCAATGCAACTGCTGAAGCTCCCTAGTACCCAGACTGGCCTTCTTAAGAGAAGGTGTTAAGACACAAGGGAGTTTAGAGGCTTGTAGAACATCCTGTTGTTAAACAGGTGATGCCGCACCAGCAAAATATTTTGAGAGTGTTGATGATGCTCACAGCTGTGTCTGGAAGAGGGTTATTCTGCTCTTTAATGTCTCTTGTAATCTGCATTGATGTTGTGCTGATGCAGGTGCTGACAGTCTCTTCCCTCTTCCTTCCCCAGCCCTGATCCTCTCCCCCCTCTCAGCCCTACTGCTGAATAAATTGCAAGACCAGGGTTCTCGTCCTGCAGAAATTGGTAGGGAAATGTATTTGTTAGGAAGCACTGAGATTGTGTTAGACATCCAGATTATGGGTACAATTTGAATGGCAATACATTTTGACAAGATGCTATTATGTATTTATTTGCACAGGGTATAATAAAGATGACAATCAACAGATTGTGTCAGAAGTGGGGACGTTCAGAAAGGATTCTAATTTAGCAGAAGAGCCGGTGCCTTGTTAACTTCTGACATCTGAAAACAGTTCTCTCAGGTTGCCTTGGCCAGCCTGACACACCACGTTCATTTATGTCATCTTGGTAAAATGGTCACAACTAACTGTTTAATGATTTTGAGAAAAGAGATGTTAGAGAGATGTAAAGGTTCACAGTAACCCTATTTCAGCTTCCTTCTGCTCCTCCCTGCCTCAAGAGGTCCAGGTCTTCAAAGCAGAGGTGACCCTCTGACAATGCTACAGCTGGAGGAACCTGCATATCCTGCAAGAAAATATTCCCAACAGAATTTCAAGGATACCAGGAAAGTCCTTTTGAGTCTGTGTCAGTGGCTGACAGTGACTTGCAGTTACAAACATGAATTCCTCTTAGCCCAAGGTGCCTGTGGCACCTTCATGGGCATTTTCACAAGAAATTCTCTGGCAAACCCTCTCTCAGAGATGAAGGCTGCTGCCATCTCACAGGGGTGCTGTGTGCCTCACATGGTAGATGGAATCTGTCCAGAGATGTTCTTATCGCACGGATGGGCACTACTGTCTATCCTACTGATACCAGTTTCTGGAGAGCAACTCCTCCTGAGGTACTGTAGGTCAACACCCATGAGTTAAACCTGTGTCATTACTCACTCTATGGTTTCCATTGGGGAAACTGAGGCACTGAGTTTGGGTGTTATCCTTTAAATTATGCCAATATGAACTTTTGGTCTTCAGCCACACTCTAAGCAAGCAGATGGAAATCCATGTCACCCTCTCCAGATGCACTGGTGGGGATGGCAGCCCAGCCAGCCAGCCCAACTCCTTGCACCCACGGCCATCGCTGCAGCAGGTCCCTGCCAGACTCAGCATTGCACTAGCTTCTTGTGTTCACATGATTTTCCAAACTTTGTACTTGCCTTGCACGGATGTGAAGTCCTCACTGTTCCCATAGTGTTCAAGAGAGTTAAGGCAGCATCTGGTCTTCAGTCAGGCTCAGCTTCTGTATCTGTCTGTGGGTACACCTTAAAGGAGAGAAGATAACACACTGACCTACAGTACATTTCACTTTTCATCCTCCTAATGAATGAAGGCTAATTAGGAATTTCTAATTTCCACTGTTTATATGATGTACTTTTGCTTTATTTCCTTTTAACTCTCTGTCTCCAGAACCTGCAGGAATTCACATAGCCCCTGGTGCCTCTGTGCAACAGGAAATACAATCAAATAAGGAAATTTATGTAAACCTTGGTTTTGCAAGAGGAAGATGTGCTCCTGTGTGCGAGTTGGCAATGAATAGTCTCTCCTAATGTATTCCTCATTGCTTTCCTCTTCCTTTGCAGACAGTCAATACCCTTGAGAGAAGTTAATTAGATCTGCTTCACTCTGTTTGGTCCTGAACACTGAATACGGGGAGAGGGAAATCCCAGCAAAGCAAATTGACTCGATTAGGGTAAGAGACCACTGAACAATTGTTCCCATTGTCTGTGATCACAGAGGATGATCTACTTGAAAAGCAAGCGTGAAAATGTTAAAACAATGATTTAAAAATATTTGTGCAAAATCCCAGTTCAGAAACAGAATGTGAGTGGCAACTTAAAAGGAGCTGTTTTCAAAGGTCCCAGTGTACACACTGTGTTCTCAGAGCTTCATGCCTCTGTGTGGAGTTGTTTGAAACCACTCACTGCAGATATTGGTATTTCCAAGTAACCATTTGCATATCAAACTAATGAAGGTGATTGTGTGTACAAAGCATGTGCACTTCTGGCTGTATCTCTGTAGAACTGGCTGAATGGATTGAAAATGTACAATAAAATCACACTATATGTAGGTTGGAAAGCTGAAAACTTGTGAATACCTACCTCTGGTTTAGCTTCCCTTCCAACAGGCAGCTCACAATTACAGTAAGCATCTACTGTATTTTAACTAGTCACCCCTTAGATATGGACTGGCCAGCTTTGAGGGCAGTGATTAGCACCAGTCTGTCCCAAAATTCCCAGCTGCCTTTTTTTTAAACCAGCAAATTTCACATAAAGTCCCAAATCAGGGCCCGATGGGACCTGTGCAAACATGAGTGACTTTATCAAATCCCAGCCCGCTGTTGTTGACCTGGAAGCAGTTAAGGTGAACGAACATCAAAATGAAGGAAACTTGTCTCGAGTCATCAAGGAATCAGTGAAAAAACTCAGACTCTGAGTTCCACGAGCCCCACTCAGCTGCCTTTCCTTCTTGGGATAGGCTATTTTGCAGTGCAATCCCCAAAACATGCTCTATAGGGCAGAAAAGGCCTTACTCTGTGAGGACAAACCTCTTCAAGGGCTTCAGTGTCACAATTAAGACCATTTTTAAAATGTTGCTTCACATGTTAAAAGACAAAGGCATCCAGGTGTGCCAAAGGGAACTGCCCATAGGTGCCAGTGCTCCTTAGAACAGATGAGCTGTGGGCAGTTTTAACCAGATTTGACATGGGGTCAGAAGTCTCAGAGGTACTTAACTCTTACCAATGTTGTAACTTGGGGCATGATTTGTAGAATGGTGTCAGCTAAAGCCCAGGTCCTGTGTAACTGTTGAGTGCAAGCTTGCTGGGAAAAGCCAGGGGACAAACTCAGCCTCTGGGAGTACAATCCCATTAGGGAATGAAATAAAACATTGTCTGTGAGGTACAAAGTGCTCATTGGTACTAGGAGTAAGTAATCTCATAAGAGATACTCAGAGTATTTTACTGAAGCTCAGCACTGGGAAGCTTTGTTATTTCTAGTCAACTGAACCAAAGGGTAATGGAAATGGCCTTTGGGATTAATTGGAAATGATGGATGTTTGCCTGTTATAAAACACCTGGTGCAGACACAGAGCAAGAAGAATTGTGTGTCCACCAGCTAAAGCTGAAGGGAGACCTTTTACCAGGAAACTCCACCCCATATCCTGCCCTGGACCCATCACTTTGGGTAAACACCATAAATTAACTCTTTGGAGGAGATGAGTTCGATGGCTCAAGAAAAAACAAATCACCTGAAAACACAATTTCATGGATGCACAGTGTACATGTTATGGTCTCCCTTAGTGTCACTGTTAATCCATCACACTGGCCTACATCTGCTGCCTCGGGGTCAGCAGTGCTGCACCAGCCCCGTGCTCTGGCTGCTGGCCTGGCTGAGGCCCTCCCTCCCTCAGCCTGCTTGTTCCAGCAGGACCAAGCTGGCATCAGGACTTCTCTAGGTACATTTATTAGTTTTGGACAAAACTCATGCTCCTGTAATTCATGATTAGAGTGACAAAAGTGTCCAAGGGAGGTACTGGATGAGTCCAGTCCCATTGTGTTACCACCCTACTCTAAACCTTTCCCTCACTTTCAAGGCCAGAGATTCTCAGCACTTGCTTTGCTTCTTTATTTTTAATAGAATAATAGAATGGTTTTGGTTCACAGGGACCTTAAAGCTCATTCAGTTCAAACACCCCTGCCATGGGCAGGGACACCTTCCACTAGCCCAGGTTGCTCCAACCTGGCCTTGGACACTTCCAGGGATCCAGGGGCAGCCACAGCTTCTCTGGGCAACCTGTGCCAGGGCCTCATCACCTTCACAGGGAAGAATTCCTTCCCAATATCCAATCTAAACCCATCCTCTGCCAGTTTGAAGCCATTCCCCCTTGTCCTGTCAGTCCAGGCCCTTATCCCAAGTCTCTCCAGCTCTCTTGGAGCCCCTTTAGGCACTGAAAGGGGCTCTAAAGTCTCCCTGAAGCCTCTTCTCCCAACAGACAATCCCAGCTCTGTTAGCCCATCTTCATAGGAAAGAAGTATTTTCTATACTTTTCTATACTTGTGTATATATATACACGCACACACACACACACACATATATGTATGTAATTTTTCTATATATTTTTCCATAGATATAATTTTTATATATATATATATATATTTTCTATGTAGATAAGTATTTATAGTTTGCATATATATGTAATATGTATATATTATATACATAGTATTTTTCTATATGTGTTTCCCATCAAAGCTTTGTACCAGCAGCCACCACCCCTCTGGGGTAGGATTAGATGCATATTTGTCTGAGCCCTTATTAACAAGTTTCAAAATGCCTCTTGGAGGGCTGGAGCCCCAGCCCAGCTCGGCAGTGCCTTCCCACTGCTTGAGAGCAAACCCTGAAGATGCTGCTCCCTTGCAGGCAGCAGGGCCATTAGAAGAGCTGGCTGCATGCTTTTGCTGTTGCTTTCCAGAGCAGGCACGAATACTTATTTCAAAAGGAATGCCGAAGGGCAGTCCTTAAGAAAATAAACAACCCACTCCAAATCTGAAAGGAAAGGCCAGGTCCTCTGGAACAAACTCAGTACTGGAGAACAGGGTGAAAAAGTAGCATCACCCTCAGGCTCAGCTTTGCTTTTATCAAAGCTTTTTGTTGTAGGGGATTATTTTAGTGTTTCTGGGGTTTCTTTCTCTTTTTTTTTTTCCCCCACCAGCAAGCCATCACTTTCTTTTCTCATGCCTGCAAATCCTACCTTAGAGAAGCAGTGTTCCTGGGCAGAAGGCACAAGAGAGAGAAACAATGAGGATTATATTTGCACTTTCCATCTTGGCCTTTTACATTTCTGCTCCCTCCATCAGGGCACACTTAATTCCTAAAGCTCATTTCTTCTAAAAACTGGCTCATCCACTCTCAAGGGCATTGCACTGTGCTGGTCCCATAAATACCAGCTTCCAGCTGTGCCTGCAGCCTCTGTGCTGGTGCAAGGTGGGCTGGCACTGTGGAGCACACACAGCCTTTCCAGAGACCTGCTCTGCATGTGGAGGTTCATGGACATCAGTCCAGCCATTCCTGAAGATGCCCTTTCATCTGTGGGGCTGACACCATGTCAGTTCTGCTCCTGGCATGGGGTTTATCACAAATATCACATTTAAATTTCCATGCGTTCCCCAGCCCCTGGATTAGCCAGATGTTCTTGTGTTTTGCCCTTTTCAGCACCCTGTGCTTTGATAGGCTTGTTCACCTCCTCCTGTTCCCCCAAAGTCCCACTAACCTCTGGGGAAAGGGATGCAATCTACCCAATAAAAATAGGAAATACTGGAAAGGTCAAATCACACTATTACAATAAATTACCATAATTCAGAGTGTAAATCAGGCATTAAAATGATGATATGTTGCAAGACAGAGAGTGACACTGGACCTAAAGATGGCACAACATTAATGCAGTCTGAGGTCAAAGATCCAACTGGGAAATGGTAAACATTTTATAACTACACCCTTATCCCTATAATCGTGTGATGTTCTGAGACTGTCACATAAGGGATTACTGAAGGATGCAGCAGCACATTGAGCTATGATCTATTTTCCATACTAAAGACTTCCAAGCCAACAAGTGGGGGCAATTGAAAATAGAGATACCAGCAGCACTGGATAACCTTTAAATGGTTACCTCAAGCCTTCAGCAGCTCACTGATTGGAGAGGGTGACATTTATGCTGCATGATGTGGTAGCATCTTTTGAGCCTCTCCCTGTGGCTGGGGCAGGGGACAGAATGCAATAATAATGGCATTTACAGGGATGGCAGGAAGGTCCTACTGTACAAGGGGCTCGGGCTCTGTGAGGGTGCATCCTTCTCCCCCACCCCCTCAGCCCACAATATGATCTCAGAAATGCTCATTAGGCCTTGGCCTTGACGAACAGCACCTGGACTGAGCTCCTCCTGAGCTAATCAGAAACACTGGCTGCTCTCAGGAACTGGTGCTGCTTAGAGAGCTCGTGGTTTTTAATAAACAGCCTTGGAAACTTAATTTTCTTGCCTGAATAACAACCCAAGGGAAGAAACATTTTTGTTACTGAGCTTTCAGAGAAAGTTACCAACCCAAATTGTGGCCAGGATGGAAAATTCCCATGACTAAAGCCCACTCTCTTGCAACCCTATAAACAGTGGTGCTGAGTGAGACCCTTTGAGCTCCCCTGGGCCGCAGCAGCTGTGACAGCGACCTTCGAGTGGGGCCTCTCAGAGCTCATGAAATCTCGAGTTTGCTCTATTTGGAGGATCCTGCTGAGCCACGACGACGGAGCCTGGGCTGATCCCCCCACTCCTCAAACCCTTCACCCGCTGAGAAGGTGCAAAGGCCCCAACGTGAGTCCTTCCCTGAACTCCAGGGGCATTTTTCACAGGTACCTTGTACAGACTCCTTAGGTCTGTGCATGTGAAAGTGGGAATATGGCATAGCAAATGTACATGAATATTGCTCTCTTGGATTCTTAAGTAGTTTAGATTTGTAAGTAAGTCAGCCCTGTGAGTTTCTATTGTGCTGCAGTAAATTCTATATGAATCCTTTGTTAAGTTGTTTAACTTTAGGTATCGATTAAGTGCTTTTAAATTTAAGTGCTGTTAAACCTTTAGGCCTAAACTGAATATTGTGCCTCAATGGGAGGGTCTCCCTTACTCCTTTTTTCTCTGACCCTAACTATCCTTACCCTTTGCTCCACCCCCCATCCGTACCCCCCAGGCTCCACATAGATAATTTTTGGGCAGATTCTGGTTTTATATTGATTAATTTTAGACTTTAGTTTGCTTTTTCTCCGTGCTTTAACCATCTAGTAAGTAGTAGGGTGAACCCTGCCAATGAACTTTGTTGTGCTTTCATTTTTATATTAAATCTCCTTTCGTTGACACTGTCGCCAGTGATTCTTTAAACGAACTTAAAACACTCATTTGTGACAGGCTCACACCGTGCTTCCTCCTCAGGTATCTTGAGTGACTTTGGATACTTCAGGAATTAGAGATGAGGATCCTGCCCTTTGTTTTAGTTACTTAGATACAGTGTGGTGGTCCTCTATTAGTCAGAGTTTCAAATAGAGTAATAGTTAAGCTGGGTTGGGGGAAAAAAAAGTGCCAAGAACAAAGGAGAAGGGTAAATTACTGCCTTCCTGGCACTGGCAGAGATATCCCACCTGGGCTCATTGCATGTTACAGTCTGCTGACCTCCCTCAAGCATCTCTTGACTATCTTTGCACAGTGAAATACAGACAAGTGCAAATCTAAGCAGAACACCAAGTTACATGTACAGGTCCAACCTTGTCCAGTCATTCATGTGTTTCCATAGCTTCCCAAAGTGCTGGCTAGCCCTTAACATGCCCATGAACATTGATGAGGATGCCCCAGGGCTCAGCAGTGAAAGTTCACTCACGTTTCCTGTCTCCAGCTCTGGTCTCCAATCGAGAAGATCCCTGCACCAGGGTGTGCTGTGGCCAGGGATGTGTCGATCCCTTCATGTTCTTGGGTGATCCAATTGCTCCCCTTGTGCTCTGGCAGAGTCCTCAGGCGCGAGAGGACACCAGTTCAGGCTTGTCATTTATCAAACCCAACAGAGGAACTTCCGAGTGAGACCCTTTGAGTTCTTTTTTTTCCAACTGTACAAGTCTCCTGTCCCAGAGGGCAGGTTCCCCAGTCCCAGGGATATGGGATGGGGACACCTCCCCACCTTTGGGAGGGTGGGAAGAATCCACTGTGGCTCCTCTGTATTCCCCCAGTGCTCATGTCTGCAGCCCTTGCCAAGGAGCTCCCAAGGAGCAGAGAAGCCACATCCCACCTGCAGACTGTGCAGCCTGGAGGTGTCAAGAGGAAGAGCTGCTCCAAAATGAGCTTTCTCCCTCATGCCATCTTTCTGATTTCTTTGATAAACCCAAGATATAAGCGGGAAACAGCAGGGATGACTGTTCTGCTCTGCTTACCAAAGGACAGTAACTGCTGGTGGCAAAAAATCTCCTGCCCCTCTCCTTTCTGATTAGTAACAGGGGGGTGGGAAGAGAAAAAAAATGAAGTGGCTAATTTTCCACAGCAGCAGCCAGCAAGAATTTTAATCTACAAGTCACTCAGCTGCAGAAACCTCCTGTTCTGAAAGGATTTTCCATCTTTCAAAATTTTCTGTATCCCAGTAAAGCTCTCTCATTTCACACAGATTAAGAGTTAATTCAGGTCAAATAAGGATTAATTAGTCTGTGTAAACCAGCCCCAGACACTGATGCGCAGATCTTTTTCAAATTAGTTGCTGTTACTGTAAGTCTGTATCTTCTGATGGCAAGACCTCTGGTGTATTATAAATTTGCAATCAGGTACCCCACGGGATGTGAGATGAGGGAAAATGTCAGTCTTAACAGTGTTTAAATCCCTCCTGCTGCTGAACTGCAGCCTCTTTCAAATTAGGTCCTGTTGGCAAAATCAGATAAGGAGATAGAAATAAATGATGTGAACAAAGGTCATCAAAGAGTATCATTTAAATTGTTATTGACTGTGGGCACAAAAAAAAAAAAGCACAGCATGAAAACATACTTAATAAGAGGAGATAATAGGACCATGGAGACAGGTCTTTTTGATTCAGAGGAAAAACATCAAACAGTTGGGGTGTTTGTGTATGCTTTTTCATCTAGTTTACAGGTAAGGGGGAGATTAATAGGGAATATATTTCACAGACCAGGCCAAATCACTTTGATATGCCATATGCACTAAAATCAGAGATTATTTGTTCAGACTGTATTGCAGGAGAAGAGATCAAACCTGTTGCTGTTGGAGGGACTTCCAGGATCTCAGGGTAATCTAAAAATATTTGACAGAGTTGCCAAAAACTCCAAGTGAAAAAAACCTTTTTTTTGAGGGTCAAAGTGTGAGAAAACCTTTCAAACAAAAGGCTCCTCCACCATTACGTAGTGAACTCCAAGTCACACAGGGATAAAAGATAAGGAAGGAAATACATATGGCCCAGTTACTGCTCCTAAAGATTTGTCTTGCAGCTTTTGGGAGCAAAGAATCTGCTTGGCCACATCTCTCTGTGAGCTGGTTCCACAGGTGGGCTGAAGGGGGGGTGGAACTTAGAAACTGAACTAAAAGATTTAGAGATTATTGGTTTTTTTAATCCCCAAGCTCAGAGGACACACATTGATCTGACCAAGGCAGGAGATGATCCAAGCCATGACATACCAAACCAACAGGAAGCCAGACTCGATGGTCCTTGATGGTCCTTTCTAATTCAGGCTATTCCATGATTATATGAACAGTGCTTTCTTTCTCTCTCCCCCCTTCCCCATGCTGTTGCTAAATGACATTCTACACACCTAAACTCTTTGGAGAAAAACTATGTAAACATTGCTTCAGGTTCCTCATTGTGGCCTCCCAGTACATTAATGGGGCTCATAAAAAGGAGGGAGAGGGACTTCTGGGGACTACGTGGACAGACAGTGACAGAACAAAGCTAATGGTTTTAAACTGACAGAGGGCAGGGTTTGATTAGATATTAGGAACAAATCCTTCCCTGTGAGGGTGGGGAGGCCCTGGCACAGGTTGCCCAGAGGAGCTGTGGCTGCCCCATCCCTGGAAGTGTCCAAGGCCAAGTTGGAGCAACCTGGGCTAGTGGAAGGTGTCCCTACCCATGGCAGGGGGTTGGGACAAGATGGGCTTAAGGCCCCAAACAATTCTGTGATTGTATGATTCTATGACATTTTGGGAAAGCTTGTGGGACTTCTCCTCTCCTTTATTGAGGGTGATGACCAGTAGCCGTGATATGAGTGATAAAAGGGGTATGTTGGTAGTTGTGCTAAAGGAGCACAGATTATGATTGGACCTTTTCTGGGATTCCTCATCCTTGCTCTGAGTCATAAGGAGAGCTCTGCTGTCCTAAGGAGGAGCAAACTGCTTTTCCCCACTGTTAAGCAGGGTCAGGTCAGGTGTGCAGGTTTTCTTTTCAGTTGACACACACCAGTGGAAGCAGAATGGCCCAAGGTTTCCCTCCATCCATTTTTCACTCAGGAAGATGTCACCAGAAATGGAAAGGCAGCACTTGAAAGAAAAGATCCTTCAGAATAAAGTCCTGCTGGGGAGAATAGCTGGCTTACTGGTCTGGTTGTTAACACACCACTGAAGTCACTCAGTGCTGCTGGGGGTACAGCCCCCAGAAAAGACAAGAATAGCCATTCAAGCCAGGAATTCGGAATGTTTCTCCAGACCTCTCTTCTCTTCCCCAGAGTGGGCAAGGCATTTTTTTCCACAGCTTGTCTGCAAATACTTGCAATTACCTTGGAAATAAACCCAACCTAAGAGCTGTGCTGGGTGCCTGGAAGACCTTCTAATCTGGTCATGACAGGACTCCAGATGCAAATGCCTTTGTAACATGGGTGCACACTCAGCCCTGGATGTGACCAAAGGAGCCAGGGCCCATTTTTTCCTGCTAAGAGAGGACTGTGGAAGAAACAGGATTTGAATAGTGCATTTTTAAATGACACATAAACTGCAAAAAGACCACTGTGAGACAGGCACACTCATCTCCTGAATTGGACTCAGCTTGATGCAGGTCAGCCCTGTTGAGCCCCATCATTATGTTTGACAGTAATAATCTGAGGCTGCAGAGACCTTGATCAGATGCACAGCTCCTGAACCACCAGGGAGCCAGGCTTGCAAAAAAGCTGTGATCTGAGATGCCACTTGAGCAGCACCTCAGCAACTCACAGGTTTTTTTTCCAGAGGTTGTAGGAAGATGGTACTTCCTTTTGTTTTACCTACAAAAACAATGGGCAAAGTGTTTGGCTTTTCAAAGGCTAACCTGGATGATGACAACAGTCTGTGACATGGGAACTTGTTATTCAGAAAGACTGCATAAAAGCCTTTTCATCTTGAAAAATGAAGAGTACTGCTGCTCTGCAGCAGAATGAGACCCCCTTGCCAGGAAGTGCCTGTGGATGGCTCTCCCTGAACAGATTGCAACAAAGATGAACACACTGGAGTGGAAAAGCTGTTTCCTGAGATTTTTGTGGCCAAACACCAGACTTGGCTTGAGGAGGGGCAGGTTCATATTCTGTCTCTGGCCACCAGTAGCACAGACAAGCCTCTCCTTTCTGCCCTGGGATGCTATTCCAGAAACAGAGGAGGATTAAGCCAGGCATTTTACAGCCAGGTGTGCTGCAGTAACCCAGTGCTGGCAGGGAGGTAGATGTATGCACTGGTCACATACTACTGAGTGATTTGGAAGCCACTTCTCATGCAGCAAGTCATGCCACCAAACAGAGCTCCACAGAGAGGAGCACCAGGGACCACAGCCATGTCCCATCAGAATTTAACCTCCTGCAAACTCTTAATTTGTAAAAAGAGGGAATGCTTCCTTTTCCTGTTGTGTTTACAGAGATTTTAAACCTTTCCCTGTGGGTCTCCCTCCTAAACATGCACACGGTTCCTGTCACTGCAAGCTGCATTCGAGGACCTCCAGGCTACAGCATAACACAGCCAGCAAGAAAGACACTGTGCCTGGAGTATGGAAAAAGGTTGAGTTGGAAAGAGAGAGAGAGAGGTTAGAAAGGAGAGGTGAAGTTGTTTTCTTGCCCTTCAGGGCCATGTCTACATGAGCCAATGTAATACCTATTACTAGAAGTATTAGCGCAGACAAGGCTTAGGTATCTCCATGGAGCAAAATTACATCCCTGAGCTGGCATTTCTTTTTCCATCCTCCAGCTGTAATGCCTGAATCATGCACTCATTGAGGGGAATACATCCTTTTCCATCATCCCAGACTCCTGAGGGTTTTAAAGCCCCAGTGCCTGCCAAAGTAAACTGTCTGTGGCTGCCATGCAGCCAAGTGTCAGGAAATGTTGACTCATCCCTTGCACCAGGGCCATGCTGATAACGCTGTGGGTGGTAGGGCTGGGAAGGGACAGAAGCTTCCAGGTGTGAGTCTGAGCAGTTCAACAGGGAGATAGGGGAGCCCCCAGCTGAGCCACTGGTAGATATCCAGCTCCCAGTGTCACAGCACCCACAGGATAGGGCAGAGGAGATTTTAAAGCCTGTCTAATAGTTTTAATTCCAGCAGTAACTATATGTAAAGGGACCAAGCCACCTCCACAGTGTCTCTGCTGGGTACTCTTGGATGTGCCTTTGTCACACCAGTCCACTCAGACAGCCAGATGTGGTGAGGGAGGACAGGCCACACGTCTCCAGTCTTTCTCCAGCAATCCTGCCTGTGAATCATGGGTCCTGCTGCAGACAGCTCGAATATTTTGTCTGCACAGAGGATATCAGAGTAGAGAGTTCAGCACTCCTGAAACATGGGGCAAAGAGCTTAAAGTACTGACCAGGGGCTGCTTAAGAGCAGTCAGCAGGAAGCATTTGGCTCAGGGCCTGGGTTGAATTTAGTCTGTCTGAGCCACGGCTGTGCCTGTAGCTCACTGCCAGCAGCTCCCGTGGGAGCTCCCGGGAACAGCTCAGGATTAGCCCAGTCCTCTCTGCAGAGGGCAGGACTGCTGTGCCAACAGCATGACAAGGTGGAAGGTACAAACTTGCTCAGGGATGGGAGGCACAAAGTGGCTGCTTGCTGCTCCAGTCTCCTGGAGCCCCATAGGTCACCTCCAGACTTCTAAAAAATGTTTTTAATGACTCATATCATGTCCTTCAGATGAGGTGTTAAACCAGGCTCCCTGGAGGGTATCGAAGTGGTAGTTTAAGGCTGCACAACACTTTTTCAAAAGCAAAAAGGATGCAGCAGAACTGGAGCAGAGTCAGAGGCACCATCTCACTCTATCAAGCAAGCTGAAGCAGCACTCTGTGCCTGAACTGCTGCTGACACCATGGGAGACACAGCTCCCTGCTTGGTCCCTGAGCACAGACAGCTCATGCAAAGGTAAAGTGTGTCATATTCATGAGAGGCTTCCTCAGGAGACACAGTCCTCTTCTTATTCCCAGGTTGTTTTATCTTCTGTAACATTGTGCAGGCACAGGGACATTTGAGAAATGCAACAAGTCTCCCTCAGCTGAACACAGCTGTGTTTGAATAAAGGCTATCTGAATAAACCAGGAATTTCCACTTCAGGAGACACAATTTCATTTCTGAGGAGACATGCTGGATCTGCGAGCACTGGATATTATTCAAGCACTTCAAATAGACACCCCCAAAGCAAAAGGAAGACTGTAGGTGCCATTCATTCAGCAGGCAGCATCAGTACTTGCTCCTCCTTCCCTCCCCAGCAGCATGGAGCCAGAGCAAATAACAGCAATAATACAAGGCTGTAAACTCTGGAAGAAAGCAGACATCTGTTGCCCATCAGATATTACACCTTGGTGACCATGCAGCTCAGTAAGTATGAAAGTGATTACTTATACTTTTGACAGCATGGCTGCAGCACATAAATAGGGAGCTTTGTACAGCAGACTGGAAAGGAAGAGCTACAAACAGCGGGAGAAGCCACCATTTCACCTGTGAGGATGTGTCCATGGTGCTCCTGCTGTTGCTGTGAGACAGTCATGGCAGAACAGCTGCAGGCTGATGAAGAACATCTTAGGTAGCCTTGATTTCACCTGGGTGCTGTTAATCGGCATCTGCTGCAGTGCTGGGGGCAGCCCAACCTCCCATGGGTTGCACACAAAGTCCTTGGAGGTGGTTGTATCTTCAGCATAGAATCATAGAATCACAGAATCAGCCGGGTTGGAAGAGACCTCTGAGATCATCAAGTCCAACCCTTGATCGACTACCATCGTGGTTCCCAGCCCATGGCACTGATGCCACATCCAGTCTCATCTGAAAAACCTCCAGGGATGGAGAATCCACCACTTCCCTGGGCAGCCCATTCCAATGCCTGATTACCCTCTCTGGAAAGAAATTCTTCCTAATATCCAACCTAAACCTCCCCTGGCACAGCTTAAGACCAAACCCTCTTGTCTTGCTGAGAGTTGCCTGGGACAAGAGACCAACCCCCACCTGCCTCCCCCCTCCTGTCAGAGAGTTGCAGAGAGTGAGGAGGTCTCCCCTGAGCCTCCTCTTCTCCAGGCTGAGCCCCCCCAGCTCCCTCAGCCTCTCCTCACAGCAATTGTGCTCCAGTCCCTTCCCCAGCCTCGTTGCTCTCCTCTGGACCTGCTCCAGCCCCTCCATGTCCTTCCTGAGCCGAGGGCCCAGAACTGGACACAGCACTTGAGGTGAGGCCTCACCAGTGCTGAGTCCAGGGGAAGAATCACTTCCCTGGACCTGTTGGCCACCCTGTTCCTGATCCAGGCCAGGATCCATTGGCCTTCTTGGCCACCTGGGCACACTGGCTCATGTTCAGCATCAATTCTCCAGTGCCAAGGCAAACATTATGTTGACCTGTCCAACTACCTACCAGACTTACTTATGTTCAACAACATAGATATTTTCTTTCCTCTTGTTCACCTCTCTTAGTGTCCAAAGACTGCAAATAGGTACTTTTGGATCACAGCTAGGCAGACTGAAAAACCTCCCCTTGAAGTATTAAGCACAAGCCCCCAATTCATATTCTGTTGTGGCAGCAAAAGGGGCTCACAAAAAAAGTGAGCAAAACCAGGCGTGGAGAAGGCCCAAAGGTTGGGAAATCTTTTAGGACTGACAGTTCATGGTGATGAAGAATCTGAGCAAGTGAAAATTATGGAAGCCAGAAGTTTTTCTCATTTCTGATACAAAAGCAATGACGTTTTCACTGGAGCTGGGGTGAGGACTATAAAACCCAGTAATTCATGGTATCAGATTATTCCATTTTTGTGTCTTCTTCTGAAGTAGCTGGGGATTGCAAGTCTTCAAGAGAAAAACCTGGAGTAGAAACCTGATCCAGCAACATCTATGTTTTTATGCAAAGAAACCTGGTCTAGTTTAAATAGAGGCCCCAAGGCTGAAAGTCTCATCCCATTGTCCAAACTCTCTGAAATAAGTCTTAAACGATGCAAAAAAGACAAGTTTCACATCTCATTTTTCTTCCCCCAGTCTCCTCTCAGGAAGAGACAGATGTAAACCAACCCCTGTAATTCCAGCCAAGCCCTTGCTCTTTTGGAGGCACAGCAACAGGGACTTAACCCCCACTCTGTCTTCTGGAAAGGAAGGTCCCTTTTTTTGGTATCAGCTCTGTCAGATCCAGCAGATGCAATGCAGAAGACACAAGGAAATACACACGTGGAAATCAGGCTTCTGGTCCAACCAAGTCTGAATTATGAGTTGCTGACATGAGCCCTGGATCATGCAGCATTGATGCTCAAGCATCTATCTTTAAAGAAATGGAACAATGGAGAAGTTATCCACCCTGTTTTATAGCAAAGCTTCTCAGTCTATAGGTTTTCTCTCCCCTGCATCATCCTACCCCAAGCCCTGCAAATCTGTACCTGTGTTTCTCCAGGTCCTTCACCAGCTAATTGTCTAAAAAGATTCAAATTGTGACCTGCAACTGAAACCTTTTCACAGGCATTAGGGGAGTATTAAATGGGAAATTCTAAAACTAAATTATAGTTTCGCACTGCAAGTGTTTTAAAAAAAAAAAGTATATCTGTTTTTAATTAAAAAGAAAAATAAAAAGTCCCACAGCTGACTATAGTCTCCCTCCTTTCTGCCCACAGGCAGGCTCTGGCCAAACCCTCAGTGGGAATAGAGCAACAGAACTCCACTGCACTGGTGAATTTACATCGATGGGCTTTGGCAGAGGATCTGGCCCAGCCATTGCCTGGACAAGCTTGAAAAATCCCCCGTCTCTCCTTTTCCAGGCAGCTCGGGTTCCTGTTGAGCATCTCACACCTCTCTGCCGGGAATGTGTGATTTATTTGGCAGCTGGGCTTTCCCTCCCGGGGAGCTTCCTAATAGATCCGTGAAAGCAAAGGTTACGTGGAGGCAGCTCCAAGGATGAAGTCATTGGCTTTGCTCTGAGACCAGAGATTTTAGCCAAGCCTGATGGTTTCAATAAAGAGAAGCTCGTGAGTTTGCTGTTTGCCCCAGCGGGATGAGTGCTGTGAGCGCCAGGTGAGGCTGAGCAGGGAGGGGAGCAGCCCCTGCACAGCCTGGCAGGCACAGCAGCTGCCTGGAGTGACAAGGACTTCCCTAAGCTCTCTGCAGTGTGTGTCAGGCTTGATTACTCCGGGGATTTAAGGCACCAAAGCCATCTCTAACCCTTCCTGTGGGCAGGCAGTCCGGTCACTCCTGTGCCCAAGCCTGGCACGTGGCACTGGCACACAGGGGCTGCCAGTACCACTGCTCACCTGAGCTGGGCTGGCACAGGGTGGGCAACAAGAGTTACCCCTCCTCTGTCTGCATCTGCCTCACCAGCAGCATCCAGGCCTGACTACTCAAGTTTTGAGTATGCTGCCTTTGGAAAAACAATTCCAAATAATCATTATCAGTCAGTCTTACTGATTACCTGTAACTATAGTTGTTCATAGAGATTGATCAGAGCTGAGGATTAGATTAGATGTTAGGAAGAAATTCTTTATTGTGAGGGTGGCCCAGGTTGCCCAGAGAAGCCGTGGCTGCCCCATCCCTGGAAGTGTCCAAGGCCAGGTTGGACAGGGCTTGGAGCAACCTGGGCTAGTAGAAGGTGTCCTGCCCAAGGCAGGGGGGTTGGAACTAAATAATCTTAAAGGTCTCTTCCAACTCAACCTGTTCTATGATTCTGTGAGTATAAATGCACAAGGGGATCTTCCCTAAAGCTGAAATGCATATATATGTAATACCCTGCTACATAATAGATATATATGTGCGGATGCACAGCTGGGAGCACAGTGGGCATAAAGCAATGCAATACATTGTCTTTTTGACCTTCTCACCAACCCACTGCCTGCTAATCCATCTCCCTCGAGAGGTATTCACAATTCCAAATTCTCTGAACAATTTCCAGCAGCTCCTATTGGAGATGAGAGGAAAAGAACTAATATAAATTGTTCCTCTGTCTCAAGAAAAGATACATCCATAGCCAAGACTACATTGGCTTGAGGGTCTCACAGGCAATTTTCAGGCCACATCTTTTTTCATCTTAATTGAGCATTTGCTTTTAATCTTGGAAGGGTCTGAGCTAATGCACTTTGCATTTTTTTTGTATTTGTATATAATTACATGCTGTTAGAGTAATTTAGGCCAGATCCACATCCCGTGAAATGTGTGTGAATATTTCCAGCAACTTCAGTCAGAAAAGAACATTCCAGTCCTCACAGAACTGATTAAATAGTTAAAAATTCAATCCTGTAAATATTTTTGTGAATGGAAGTGGTTGGCTGTGACTCACAAGCACTTGAAAAACCACAGGACATTAGGGAAACGTCTGCAATTCACAACACCTTCATGCAAGTCAGCATAAATTAGCATTCATCCCAAATTTCATAGTCTGTTACTCATTGCTCCCTAATTTAATACACCGTGGAAATACAAGTGATGCTGTAAGACTTCAGTGACCAGTCACAGACCATGTAAAACTGAATTGCAAACACTGAGCACTTGCAGCAAGCTTGACACATCCCAAGCTGCCCATCCCAGCTGCACCAGTCAAAGTGCCTGAAGAATAATTACAGCTAAAAACCCTGAGTCAGAAAAGGTTCCTGAGCAATTCACTGAGAGACAAACTGCACATGAGCTCACTCCACCAGCAGTACCCAACCCCTGACGTCCTCAAGCTGCTGCCCTAGCTATAAAGCTCAGTGTCATTCCGTGCCAGAGCCATAAGGATGCCCTTCACCTTCCCATTTCTCTCACAAAGTTTTTCAGAGAAGTAGCAAATGCCCCTGATCTTCCTCACTTTGGAGGGCAGGAATAATCTTAACATGGTGTGTATATGCAGGCATAAGTATCTACATGATCTAAGATTGGCTCCCAGCCAGTCGAAAAAATTAGTATTTACATGAGCCATGATTAAATTTCACCCTGAGACCTCCAGAACAAAGGAGTCTTTCAAAGGAAAGACACCAAGACTGTGAAAAATGCCAGGTCAAATTTTTTCCACCAGAGAAATCTAATTTTTGATCATATTCGGTATGACTGGTCCTTTCGATGACCCCATAACAGGGATTATAGGTTTGTATTGTTCTCTCTGAGGAGGAGGTTGCCACACCACCTCAACCATGCTCCAGCACTCACGGCTATGAGGCCTGGAGTATGCTCCAGCTTTTGAAAACAACCCTTAGAAGACACGTGAATATTATTCCTGCAGCTCCCTCATTCCTGAAAGCACTTACTGAGCTCCAAGAGGCATTATAAGGGATGGTTAATTAATAACAAACCTGGAGACCAACGTCCCGTTATTCCTGTAAAGCTCACCCTCTCTGACACCTGGCTGTGAAACACAATAGCTGTGCTGTAACACAAACAAGAAATATTTGCAGTAATTACTTTGCCTGGAGTGGTTTTTCACCCATTACACCCGGACCACAGCCATCAAATCCAATTTATTCTCCAGGGAAACAAGTCAGTATTTGATATCCAAACACGGGCTCCTGGAAACTCCTCACAGCCTGAGCAGGGCACTGCTCCCCTGCAAGGGCATGACACATCTTGGAGAGTGACTGGATCTCCCCCCCCTTCTGAGGGAGATAACTATTTGAAACCCTTTATAAAATAGTAGAAGTACAAAATGAGGGGAATTCTATCTTCCCTGGATGTGCTACAGCATTAAGAAGCAATCTTTGGGGAGCCTCCCAAAAGAGAGACCTGCCCCAGGCATCACCTTAGCTTATTTCTGCTACTGTAAGAGAGATCACACCTTCTGTAGGGTCCTCTCTTGGCAGATTCAGAAGTTGCTGTGCCCCTGCTCCCACTCCCAGTAGCTCTGAGCTCCTGCTGAAGGGCTCTGCCGCACATCCAGCTGTGCTGCACGAGGGTGTGATGACAACACAGCTGGCTCCAGGCACTGCTGGTGCTGCTCCATGGGAACCTTCACCCTGACACCCAGAAGATAACCAGAGAGAGCAAAAATGGGGAATGAGAGACTGGAAATGACACCAGGTCAAACAAGTTTCAGACAAGTTTAGGGATGAGGTGGATTAACCCCTGCCCAGCCCAGCAGCTGCTCCCCCTAGGCTTCATGGG
This sequence comes from Lepidothrix coronata, assembly GCF_001604755.1. Classification (NCBI taxonomy): domain Eukaryota; kingdom Metazoa; phylum Chordata; class Aves; order Passeriformes; family Pipridae; genus Lepidothrix; species Lepidothrix coronata. The sequence goes on from NW_016690288.1 coordinate 2,195,235, forward strand.
GAAGCTGGCTGAAGGGACTTGGCTTAGGTTATACAGGCAGTCAGGACCTTTAATAAATGTATTAATAGGGATTTAGTCTTAATTTAATCAAAATGAGAAATTTCAAAGAGGAATAAGGGTAAGTTGAACTAATTGGTTTAAAACATCACACCCTCAGTTAAACAGGTGCAGCATCATTTAGAAAATGCCACAATGTCCATCAGAAAGGGAAGCTCTGTTTTTAAAGACCTCTTACTAGAGCTAGAGGGAGTAGACAACCTTCTGGGGATAAAAGCTCTTCTGTTGTGTCCCAAATCTGAAATGGAAGCACTCTTGATATTCTTCACTCCTAGACCCACACTGACAACACAACAAGGGCTGCACAAAAATTATGGAGGGTGATAAATATTTTGCATGTCACATCCCTCTACAAAGTGGGTAGGGTTTTGTGTGGACTGAAATGATTTTTTAAACAAATGAAATTATCAACATAATACATGACTTCCTTGATTTTTAAAATATTCTCCACTGATTTATGGGGATAAAACCTCGAAAACTTTCCTGGCATTTTTAGTAATTTCTGTTCTTACAGACCAGATGAATCAATTATTCAGAAAACCCAATGACTATATTTTCCTGTTTCAATGACAATAATTTTTAACAATGAAGACTTTCAGCTTTGAGCTGAGGACACTGAACCTTGAGGAGCATTTACCCACCCTTCCCACCACAGTTTGGATGAGCTCTAAACAAAACCTGAAGCAGCAAACTCAGAGCCCCATCCAACCTGACCTTGAATGTCTTCAGGGATGGGACATCCACCACCTCACTGGTCAAGCTGTGCCTCACCACACCCATTGTAAGAAACTTTTCCTAGTACCTCGTTTAAATCTGCTAAATGGAGGGAAAACTCAGTCATTGGGTTTTGCAGTTTGGCTGCAGGAGGAATCCCATCACTCAGCATCACCTCAGTCCATGCCTGGGGCAGGTTTCCAGCCTGCATCAGGTGAGTGCATCTCATTTTGGCAAGCCCCTGCCCCACACCAGTTAACAGCCTTTTCTGTGCACAGCCTGGTACTGCCTGCAGTCATCAGAGGAGATCATGTCTTACATCAGGGCCTGAACCTCACTGCGACACGTTTATGCAGTTCAAGTGTCTGTTCTCTATATTCACTCAGATAAAAAACACATACTGTAAAGTAAAGAGGGGGACTGATCTCATTGCAACCTTTTCAAAATGCAGTGTGAGGGCAGCACATTACAGGCAGGACATCAGCCCAACCAATCTCTCATTCTCCCTGTCAGGCTCTGCAAAGGAGCATTGTCCCCAAGACACCAACCCCAGAGGACACCATGGGATTTGTTGTGGGGCAGGAAGGTGGAGATGGGCAGGAATTTGAAAAGCCAGAATGAAACCTGGGTAGCCAGAAACAGGGCAAAACAGCAGGGTTCAGTGTGGGAGGTCAAGACTAGAGAAGCCACTAAGTGAGGCAGGGACAGGTTGTAAGAGTCTGCTCTAGAGATATGGGAATCATGGAAAATTGGGAGAGTCTAGGATTTGATGAAAAAAGTATGAATGTAATTATAAGGATGGCTCAAGAGCAGCCTGAGGACTGCTGTTTGTCTGCAGAAGTGAGTCAAGGAGCATAAAGGAGTCACAAGAGTGGAGGTCCCTCAACACGTCTCAGGCACCAGATCAGCCAGCCCAGACCAGGTTCCACATGCTCTGTCCGTGCAGAGGACGTGATGTAAGAAGCAGTTTTTATTTTCCATGAGATCAAGACCCCAGAACTCCCCTGAGGACCAGTAACAAGGACTGGTGGGTGCCCACCAAATTAAGGCTTTTTGCTGCTGAAGTGCCTGTGATTTCTTGAGAATTCATGATTTGGTTGGAGGGTTCATGATGATAAATGGTCTCACCCCTCTGGTACCTGTGTTTGTTAGTGGTCTCAGGAGCATTACAGGTTCTTGCTATGGGAAACAGAGACATGGTTTGATCAACACCAACTTGCCACAGTCACCAAGTCCTGCACTCAAAGGGTTGTGGTAAATAGCTCCACAAAAAGTCAACAGGATGCTGGGCTGCATCAGTAAGGGCATCACTACTGAGATAGAGAAGCCATTATCTCACTCTACTCAGTGGTTGCCAAGCCACACCTGAAATACTGTGCTCAGTTTTAGTCCCCCCTATGGAAAAAAGATGTGGACAGGCTGGAGAGGGTCCAGAAAAAAGCCACAAAGACGATCCAAGGAAGAGAAAGCTGCCATATGAGGAAAGGGAGGAGCTGGGGTTGTTCAGCCTTGAGAAATGGAGGGTGAGGGGAGACTTTATCACCATCTCCCAGTATTTAAAGTGTGGCTACAAAGAAGATGAAGATTCCGTTTTTGCAAGGAGTCATATGGAAAAGATCAGGGTACAATGGGCAATGGGTACAAGATACTCCTGGGGAGGTTCCAGTTGGACACATAAAGAAAGATTTTCACAATGAGAACAATCAGCCACTGAAATAGTCTCCTCAGGGAAGCAGTGGATTCCCCAGTGTTGGATGCTTCTAAGATTTGGCAGGACAGGATGCTGGGCCATCTCGTCTAGACTGTGCTTTTGCCAAGAAAGGATGGACCAGAAGATCCCTGAGGTCCCTTCCAACCTGGGATTCTACGAAGTCAAGGCAAGGTTTAGCATTTCCCAAAGCAAATGAGCCCTCAAAAAACCCCACAAACCCCAGAAGGATTAAAAAGTTCTGTATTAAAAAAATGCAGAACTGGGCTGAGCGAAAGCAGTTTGCAGGACTGCATTGATTTAAAATGGGGCAATGTGCCTGCTGATTTAGCTCAGAGGTCCAAAGGTGTATCAAAAGTCCTGCCTGTGGGGAGAAAAGTGGTGACACCAGTTTCTTCCATGAATGTGGTGCTGATGGAGCCTCCCCTGTGGGTGTCCTAGTTAGAACAGCTGGGACCAGTTCATCACTGGATGGGTGTAACCCAAAGCTGTGTATTCTATAGCCTTCCATGCCATTTCCCAGAAACTGTTATCAATAGAGCATTTACACCCTCTGCCCAGAGCAGCCTGACTCCTCAGGCTATAAACTGGGTGTTAAGAGGCCTGTGAAACAGGAGGATGTTCCTGTCCTCACACCCTTTTATGGAATTCCTCGCTCTGAGGGAAGGAGTGAGCATTCCTGCCTGAACTGGAGAATATATAAACTTGGAGCTTTGGAACCTTTTTACCACTCGTGGGATCCAGAGGAGGACTGCAGCTCACTGCTCTCAACCAGACTTCAGCTCACCACCCTCAACTGGACTGCAATCACCACTTTTGACCAGACTGCAACAGCTCTCCCACCAGCAGGTTTTTTCCCCTCTCCCTTTACTTTGGACTCGGGGGGGGGGGGGCCAAGGAACACCACTTTGTTCATGCCCCAGGGTGCTGGGTTATACATTTGGGTTTTGTGGGTTAAGACCAATTGTTTGTCTGTATAATTGTACTTATTGTATTATTTTATTAAATTGTTATTCTGATTTATAATCTCTCTTTTGAGTTGAGTTCATTTCCCCTGCTGGTTAACTTTTAAACCAGCACAGTGGGTGATAAACACAAGGTTTCTCTGCAGCATTTGCAAAAGTGTTACATGCCAGGTTGAAAGTCTTAACACATCTAACATTTCTTATCATGTCTTCTACCACTCTCCTTCTGATTTTCTTCTTCAACTCCTATGTAAACACCAGTGTAATCTGTAATATCTGTGCTGAAGCTCAACTACTTTAAATTGGCTTCTACTTAGGGAGATGTGGAGTGTTGCCCTGGTGTACAGCAGCCCTTGGGCAGGACAGGTACGATACTGGGCACCCAAATGCTGTTGGAATAATCTGTGCATCCCACTCACTCTCAGAGTGTACTTCATTGCAGAGCTGTGATGTGTGAGATAAGGCAGGTACAGGGTCTGTATCAAAATATCTGCAATGGAGGAGCTATGTGCACTAACACATTTACTTGCCATTATGAGGTGCAGCAGAGCAGATAAAACCATTAGATATTTAAAAATTAGTTAATGCTAGGATGCAACGATTTGGGCATTTTTAATGCGGCTTTAAATTGGATCAATATTTTCCAGTTCATTTTACTGTAGATTTTTAACCCTGCTATTGCACTCGAGCTCCGTGCTCTGAGCAGCAGGTAAGGCAGCAGACAGAGGAAACACTTCCACTGGGATGTGATCGGTTGTTGCAGGAAGTGCGTCAGCTCCTGGAGACTCACTAGGCACCATCTCTTTTATTCAAGAGAGCTTAATTGTCATCCAGGACATCTGGGACAATCTCTCAGGGGCTTGTGTTGACAGAACATTAACTAACACATGAAAGCTCTGGGATCCCATGACATGATCCATCACTGAGTAAAGACAAGTTGCCTGTATCACATAGGATGAATTCATTGAGGAGCCAAATCATTAACATAGAAAGGTCATCTAGTTGTCTGTCATTATCATGTGAGGCAGATAATCTATAATGTGTGCAGCAGTTCCCCATGGAGCAGCAATCACCCCTTGCTACACTATTTGATTGTTCTTTTTACAACTGGTGAAGAGCTTTTTCATTGAAATCTGCAGCTGTAAACACCTGAAAGGAAATTTATAAGTCTTGCTTGCTTCTGTCATCTGTATATGAGCATGAACAATCTGGGATAAAAAAGTTCCTTGCACAAAATTTCTGCTCTCCACTAGACAGTCAGACTGAAAGATCTGAAATGGATTCAGTATTGCTCGTAGCAAAGTAAGATTTCAGTTTTAAATAGCAGAAGCCTGCACCCAAAACAAAAAGTCCATCTTATTTTTCTCTCTGGTTATACCCAGAGCTCTGCCAGGTGCTTTAACCATGTGGCCATAGACATCCACCAACAAATGTCAACACTGCTGATTTCTCTGGCTGTTGTCTCCCAGAAGGTCAGGTAAATCTTGCCAAGCCAGCACTAGCTGGACAATTCTCACCTCATCAGCCAACCTGCTGAGTCTGCAAATAACATCAAGAAAATGCCCCCAAAGCAACATATTTTGGAACTGGACAAAAAAAATCAATCATTTTCTTCCGTCAGCAGTGAGCATATGGTTTATGTTGTTTCATTACAAACTTGGATATCATCCCATTTGACACTTGAAAAACACAAAACCATCCCAGCTATGAACATTGTTTTACCATGACTTGGGCTCTGGAGGTTTGTAGGCTCTCCACTCTTTTCCACAGTGCTTGATTTCCAGTGCTGCTCAAAACATGAGCCGCTCTCTGTCACCTCCTTTGTCTTGCTCATCTCCCAAGGGTGGCACCTGGTTTCTGGCACCTGGTTTCCTCTCCTGCACTGAGTCCATGGCTGCCTCTCTGCAGCTGAGAGCAGAAAATTGGTGGCCAATTGTACATGGACAGGCAAGTCTGTAGTGTGTCCTTGAAATGCTGTCTTGGGCTTCTTGTCCTGCATGGCAGCTCTCTGTGCAAGAGCTGGTGGGCATTCATGCATCGCTCTCCTCAACGACAGAGCCATCACAGGATAATAAAGCTGCATATTTCAACTGGTCAGAGGGTCAGGCTGAAAACTTGACCCTAAACACCAATGATGCGTGTCTGGAGTGTCAGTATTTCACAGACCTTGGAAGCTTTGTAATGGCAAATGGTCCTGCCTGCCTTTGTGATAACCTTGCCAGCAAACAGATCTATAGCACCTCACAGTATATCATTTCAGAGGTTCCCATTCAGAAAAGAGGCACTGAAAATCCATAAAAATTGAAATATAGTGGAATTTGAACCAAGGTCACACTAGCTTGAGAGATGACCTGCTGTATTCAAAATTAGCCTCACCCAATGCATGTACTGCTCAGTTTACAAGCGATTGTCTGACCCCATGGTATTCAGAGTGACAAAAATAAAAATGTTTGCAAGAAAGGGTGGACTTGTGGCTATAAAGGGTGGAAGAAAGGTGTATGGTTATTTCACCTATCCTCATGCATAAAACAGGCCAGCAAACATTACTCTGAAATTCCTTTGGTAAGACCACTCATCCTTCTCTGAACTCACTTTACCTCTGAGAAGAGTCAGGATAAAATCCAGAAAAAAACCCCAAACTTATTGACCTCAATAGGGACAAATTTTCAAGGTGCCTTGGGACAGAGCAGAAAAAAAAAAAAATCTACGTTTTTCTATGTTATAAGCATGACTGCATCCTTGTCCCTGCCTGGCAAACAGGGGCTGGTTGGTTGTGTGAGCTCCATTAATGTGCTATTGGCATTTTATGCAAGAAAAAGGTGATCTAGTGCTTTTTCTGTTAATAGATCTTCTACCTGGGGATGTTTCTATAAGCCAGATAAAAAGTTAGCTAGCTTTCTCTGTTCAGAGTCACACCAGTCGACCTCAGAGTGTCATTTTTCAAAGGATTTTGCAAACCTATTGCAGAACAGCTGTGTGATGTACTTCTATCAGTTTTGTCCTAATTGACATCAACTACAAACAGGCTTAGCCTAAGCTACTCTTATGCTGGGGGAGGCTCCACACAAGGCTGGACGTGTGCAGGGACACTGGTTCCAGTTTTGCTGTGGTCAAGCTCTTGGGTAAAAGACAGAGGTTTTTGTAAAATGAACAAAGGCAGCTCAGAGGGACGTGGGAGTGATCAGCTGGAGATATCCACATCTAAAGGAAATCGAGGTGATTGGGTTTCTCAAAGCTGTCTTCAAAGGACAGAGCTAATGCTGCTTGAAAGTATTCTAAAAATGCAAGTTCATCAAAACGGAAATTTTCTGCAGGAAAGTGTCCACTTCAACAAGGGTTGAGTCTGAAAACACCCTGAAACATAACGCCTGGTGGTGGCAAACACTTCCAGCTTGACACCCCTGGACCAGAGCAGCTGGAGTTAGTTTCCAAAGGATTTTCTGGCTTCACAACCACAACATGATTTTATATTATCAAAGGCAGCATGCAGCCATCCCCTCCCCTCGAAACAGAGGCTCTAATAGACCTAATCCCCTTTTTCATTTGCACTGGCAGAAAAAATTTTAAGTATTCTATCAAGAACCTGTGTTAATATTTTTAATTTCAAACACTTGGATGCAATTCCTAATTCCTTTGGTGTGTGGTCAGCCCAGTCCCATGGACACCACACTGGCCATCCAGGTGGGTGCTGCCAGTGCCAGGCTTTGCCAGAGCCACCACGGACGCAGCCGCTCACGGGACATCAGAGTGCTGGGCTGGCAGGGGCTCTGCCCCCCACAGATCCCTGTGCTGGTGCCAGTGGCCCTGTGACACAGACAGCAGCAGCCAAGAAGTGCCTGAATCCCCTCAAGCTCTGCATGTCCCAGGCAGGGCTGACAATCAGAGACAAATACACCAGTGCACTGGCTTGCATTTGTCCAGTTCCTTTTGTATTAACAAAAGAGGGGGAAGAAGCCCAAGTAATGGACTATTTTTCTGCTTCATTTTACTCCTGCCTTCTCTGCCCCCTGCAATCTGATTTTTTACACCTCATTTATGTGTTTTTATTCAGCTCATCTTTGTGTTTTCTTTTTTTCACACCTTTGGATCAGCTCTCTCCCCATGTCTGGCACCTGTGATTATATCCTTCAGCTTCACAATGCAGACTTGCAGAGCAGCATTTAATAACAGGGAGGATTTGACTGACTGGAGCTTTGATAATGGTGGTGAGAAAGGCACAATCACTGCCTTTTCGACAGTATACTTTGCACAGAAAGCATTCGACAGTGTCACAATCTGATAAAAAAAATTCCCAGATTCTACCCATAATTATACCTTCTCTCCTTTACCTCTCCACCTTCTTTTCAAAACTAAGCTATTGTGGGTGACACCAGTCTCCAGGAAGGTGGGGGTGGTGGGACACAAACCTGGAGGGAAACAGAGAGGAAAAAAAGAGTTCAGTTCACCACGATTTTGCTCAGCCTCTTTACCTGCCCACGCTCCCACCTGTCTTTTTTCAGCTGACACCTTGTTCTCAGCTCATGCCATCTTGTCTGTGATGGGGTGAAGTTTTAGGATGACAAAATATCACCTGATTGGTGGCATTTCTAAAAGAGGAAAGTCTGAAGGGCTTCCAGGAATTTAGAAACCCAGGTGAACTAAGAGTCCCTGTTGGGAGGAGGAGGAGGGACTGTGGATGTCCAGATCTTGCAAAAAACAAGGTGCATGTGTGCTCTGCTGCCTTGGGGCTTCTCAGGGTGATGGACCCCACAGCAGGTCTGAAAATCTACAAACAACAACAAGAAAATGACCCCAAAGCAATATGAGGGGGGAGGGCCATAGCTCTAGAGCCATTCATGGTGCTTCCCAGCTTTGGCTGGACTTTGGGTTAGCCCTGTACCCTCATATGGGTTTAAACTCTCCTAAACAGTTTATAAACAACACAGGATGGACTGTCCAAAGCTCTTTGAGAGATGTCCGTGCCCAGAGATCTCTGGCAGCCAGAGATCAAAACACATTCAATGCCCCCAACACCACTGAGATCTCAGGTCATACAACTGCTTTTGGAAACACCTGTGGGCATAAGGAGGGGACAGAGCTCTGACCTTCCCCTCCCTCCTGGGGTACCCACCCAACAGCGTAACTCCAGAAGCTCAGACCTCCTGGCACTGGTCTTCCCATTTAAGCCAGCTGGGAGTGTGGGGGCTGGTGTGGATGAGGAGGGTTTGAGGCACTCTCAGTGCTGCTGCAGGCAGTGACAGGCACTCGAGTCCCTGCTCTGCCATTCCCCAGGCGGTGTCCACTCTGTCTCACTGAATTTCCAGTAAACCAGGATGTTGCATCCATCAGCTCTGGCAAAGGACCAGCATTGTGCAATGGTTTTTAAGAAGCATCTTTGGGAAGAGTCAAGTCCTAGCTGTCCCAGCTCGTGTGGACATGGCATAGCTGATGTTAAATGGCTGGGGAAGCAAGAAGCTGAGCAAACATCCAGGAAGGATGTAAGGATGGGGGTTACTGGCATCAGCTTCTGCCTTAATACAGTAATGTGGAAATAAAAGCTGCTGTTGTGATGGTCTCAGGGCTGCCCTTTGGCAGGAGGTCCTGCCCTCAAGCTGTGATCAATGGGGTGCTAACAAGCCAGGTCAGACTGATGGTGGTGGCTGTCCATGAGGGAGCTGCTGCAGACAGGGGAGGCAGCACAGTCCCCAGTGCCCAGACAGAGCTGGAGCGGGACAAACACCAAATTCAGGATCACAGGATCATAGAATGGTTTGGGTTTGAAGGGATCTTAAAGATCATCTTGTTCTAATCCTCTGCCTTGGAGGTTCAAGGACACCTTCTACTAGCCCAGGTTGCTCCAAGTCCTGTCCAACCTGGCTTTGGGCACTCCCAGGGATGGGGCATCCACAGCTTCTCTGGGCTACCTGTGCCAGGGCCTCACCACCCTCATAGGGAACAATTTCTTTCTAATATCTAATCTAAATCTCTCCTATTTTAGTTTAAAACCCTTCTCCCTTGTCCTATCACTATCTACCCTTCTAAAAAGTCACCCTCCCTGTCTTTTTATGAGTCACCTTTAAGTACTGAAAGGACACATTGAGGTCTCCCTGGAGCTTTCACTTCTCCAGGCTGAACATCCCCAGTTTTCCCAGTCTGTCTCCACAGCAGAGGGGCTCCAGCCCTTGGAACATCTTCATGGCCTCCTCTGGACCCATTCCAACAGGTCCATGTCTCATGCTGAGGACCCCAGGCCTGGATGCAGCTCTCCAGTTACAAGGATTCACCCACACCTGCTCAAGGATGGAGCCCTTCCCTCAACTCAGCTGCATCCAGGGTCAGGCCATGGCAAATACTAATGTGGGCTTGCAAGGGGATGTTGTAAAATCCTCCTGGATTTCATAAGAGCAGATGCAGCTCTGATGGCCATGCGCTGCTGTGAAATGGGGATTTTTGAGGCACCAGCACAGCACAACCAACAAGGGGTTCGGCACCACCTCCATTCCCACACAGGGCAGGGCTCCTGCACGTCACAGTGTCTTGGGCACATTTTCCTTGCTTCACAGCCCATTTTACAGCTCTATGGCAAATAACAGCCATAGGCCGGGCTATGGGAACTACTGAGTTAGAATAATACCTTTTTTTTTTTTCTGCTGCTGCATTTGGCTGAATTAGGCAAAGATCTTTCTATTCTTTCTATTCAAGCTCATTTTGAAACAAGATGCCAAAATAAAAGAGCCCCCCAACTATCCTTGAAAACAGAACTCATCTGGTCTTATATATAACCCATATAATACTTGAGATTTTACTTTTGGAAAGTGACATTGGTTTTTAAAATTAGTTTTTAGTATTTGTTATATTATGGCTAAGGCCATGCAAATTATCTTGGGTAAAGGACCTATTGGCAAAAAAAAAAATTAAGTTTGGTAATGTTGAAATCTAAAAATTTATGCCAACATCAACAGAAAATCACCCTTAGACCCACTGCTCAGTTCAAATACTTTCTAGGCACAATGTTTTTAGTTGTTCTTTTATATGTACCTGAATTTAACTTAAAAGCATATATGTTCCCACTGCTGTTCCCTTCCATTCCCCAAACCAAAACACGTAATTTGTTGTTGAATGAGGCATTTTTGGTAACTAACTTTTTTTCATTCACTCGGGAGAAAAAAAATGTTAATCCAAAGCATTATGTTTTGTTTAGCCAGTAAATTCAAAAGAAATCTGTATTTCACATTGCTTAACAGGAGCTCTTGTTTTAAATAACTGAGTGAAAAAGGAAATACCTGCTCCTAAACTGTGGATAGTCTAAGTAGCAGGATATTAGAGTAATGAAACAAAAATTCAATTATTTATTTTTTCCCTCTGGGTGATCAGCCAGTTGCTTTGGTTATAGCCCTAAATTAGCACCACAGCCATGCAATAGGACAAGGCTGTCAAGGAGCCAGCCAGACACTCAGTGTGCAAAGACAAGAATCCGAAATAACTCCATGATAATCACCACTTTTGTCATACCATTGTGCTATTCATTTTGGGGGAATCATCATTTACACTTTATTACACAGGGCTCTGTCTTCCTCCATTAAAATCAATGGCAGCCGAGGACACAGCCCGTTTGGTTATGGCCTTCCAGGCAGCTCAGGCACTTCTGGGAATCAGGAACAGAAGAATAATGCCTTTCAATAAGCAGCTTATCGACCAAGCAGGAGTTAAGTGAACCTGTGGTGTACTTCTCAAGTTTCTCTTCTCTCACATGATCATTGCACTTTGCTCCTGCTTTGCTTTTGTTCCGTTGAGAATTGATCCCTTGGAAGGACTCGCCCCAGCCACAGCCCAGCATGAGGGGTGCACTGGGGTGATGGGACAGTGGTTTTCTCCCCTTAGTCCCACCAGCTCCCTCCTCTCTAAATTTTGGGATTGCCAGCTGCTGCACCAGTGACCAACTCACTGGATGTGGATCTCCAGCTTTCTGACCTAAGCTGGGCTCCCAACCTGCTTTTCAGAGAGGAACAAGGAAGGAGGAGAGGTTGCACAAAGTTCAGTACAAAGATTTCCCTTGAGAAGCACAGGAGCAATTGTCCATGGTTCTTCCTAACCCCTTTAAACAATTATGATAGAGGCACTGCAAAGAAATCCAGGGAGGAAAAAAAGCAAAGTCGGATGCTCGGTTTGGGTTTTTTTTCCAGGGCTGAAATGGAGAATCCCAGCAAGAAGCAGTCTGGTAAGCCACAGTAAAGCCAGAACTGGGACACGACAGACCTTGTGTTTTCTATTTGGGGATGAACTGATCATCTTTCAGCTCTGGGTTGGCCGGATGCCCCATATCCATGGACCCAAGAACAGATCTGCCTCCACCACACAGAGCTCTGACCTCAACGCCTCTCATCACAGGGATTCCCACAGGCATCCCAAAGCAAAGGAAGGAAATCTTAATACAATTTATACTCCAGTGTTACAGGGGAGATCCAGCACTGAGGCTGAAAGTCTGCAGGATTTGGGAGCTGTGTTAAACACCTACTCAGATAACTGAGGCTACGCCGCAGAACTGACAGCTCCCAATCTCTGCTTGGTACCAGACAAGGCACACAGCCATCCTCAGAGGTTTTATTTCTTTAATGCAATTATCTGATGCATTTTAGAACAGTTATGAAGAATACAAGACATTCTCAAAGACAGTAAGCATCCACGGATTACAGTCTGTACCCTGCAGCTCCTCCGTGTTGTGCAAAACAGCATTAAAAGCATTATTTAAGATCAAGTCAGGGACCATTTCATTGACCAAGACAACCAGAGGTGAAACCATGTTGTGGGTTTCTCCTGTGCACAAAAGCTGCTCCTGTGCATGTGGTGTGCACAACATCTGCTGTGCAGGGCACCTGCTGAGCTGCAGGAGTGGGACGTGTGGGAAGATTTTAATTACTCACCATGGCAACCTACATTAATAGCTCTAATCCCCCATAATAAGCTGGGTTGGTCCTTCTCCCACATCCACAGAAATACCTCTAGGAAGGACATTGATGCTGCAGATCTGCTCTTGGGCACCCAATGCCAAACTGACAAGCCTCAGCATGAGTCCCCATGCAAAACAGGAACACATCCCTGGAAGTGCTCAAGGCTGGATTGGATGAGACTTGGAACAACCAGGTCTAGTGGGAGGTGGCCCTGCCCATGGCAGTGGGGGGAGAACTAGATGGTCTTTAAGGTCCCCTCCAACTCAAATCGTTCTATGATTATGAAAACCAGACTGCCCCATCTGTGAGAGCTCTGGTCTGCCTCTCCATGCCAGACTTATGGGGGTCCCACCATGTCCATCCCCAAATCCATAGAGCTTCACATACTCTCATGCCTCCAGCAGCTGAAGCAAGCTCATCGTGTCGTGCAGTGAACCAGCTTGTAGCTGTTACAGGATGGTTTATCCTGAACTCATTGATCTTTCCCCATTGATCCGAAGCTTGGATTAATTTGAAGCTAAACCTCTCCCATCAGTGTCAGGGAGATGGACCTCTAGGAATCAATGGAGTTGAAATATCGTGTTCCCTCCTCCCAGCAGACACCTCTGAGCCACAAGCCTGCATCTCACCCTCCTGCTGTGCTGGCAGCTCTGCCCAGGGACACCTGTGAGAGTTCTGTGTGCTGTGCTGGCAAGATACCAACTGCCCTACTGTCCTGCAAGGAATTACAGACCCTAGGGAGCCCTAAGACAAAATGCAAATTCCCAAAGGAAAACAGAAAATGAGTTGCCAAACTGCACAACCGACCCTGCAGAGGTGGATGCAGGAAGTTCTGCCAAATTCAGTATAGAGTTGCTAAAAACTACAAACCAAACAACAGAAAGGAGACAGGGATGCACCAGGCAATCACAGCTTTGGTGTTTTCACTTCTCCCTCACCTGTCTCTCAGTCCATAAAGGTGATCTGAACTTTGCCCACTGCCAGCACCACCACAACCATCTGTCTCTCATGTTCCACTCCTAAACACACTGCAGTTACCCCCAGATCTCGTAAACCTCCTTGGGAACAGGCTGTAGGGCCACGAGCTCTGCAGCACCTCCTGCCACTGGCAGCTCAGCACCCACAGCACTGTTACTTGGCTGTGCCCAACAGCAGCAGCAGCAGCTCAGGTTTCCTGCATCTCTGGTACCAACATTTCATATCTGTGTACTGAGCCTTTCCTAGTTTCTTTTACACAAAATCACAGAGGGCTGCAGAGCTGGAGGGACTCTGGAAATGACAGGAGCTACAGCAGAGTCAATGCAAGATGATCCAAGGCCCTCCTCATCCTTACTGAGATGGACTTTTTCAGCATTTCTCTCGAAGCAGCATCTGCACTTCATCTCCCACCATGAACTGTCAATTGCCTTTGGGAGATTCCCACGAGAAGACAACAGCAGCAACATGTTTGGGGGACAAAGCTGCCCACAGAACTCAGCAACCCCCACAGACCCCACCATGGAGGGGAAGGGGTACCCACTTATGTCATTATTCACTCCCATGTGCTGAGACTTTCAACTCACAGCTTCACCCAGCACGTGACTGAGCCCATTCCTCTGCAGGAGCACAGGGAGAGGGTGACACTAATTATACCAGAGGCAGATGTCTGATAAATAAACAACCTTGGGAAAATGATGTGGCAATCCAGCTGCAGCGTCCTCTGCCTCACCTTGCGGGCTCCTGGGGAAGTGTGTGGCTCAGGGCACGAGGCTTTGGGCTCGGGGAAGGACCGAGGAGGGGAGCAGCCCCCGCTTGCTCCAAGGAGCTTCTCGTGCTCACCTCAGACTCAATATTTTTAGGACTCTAACAAAGCAAAAGAGCTTTGGTCAGGTAAGGACCTGGCTCTTACTGTCTTCACAGAAATACTTTGTGCAAATCTAGTGCTTTTTATGTGAAGATTTTAATCGTCTTCTACAGTGCAGTCTCATGAGAGAGAGAGACTAATACACTTATTTTATGACAGAGATAATAGTAACACAGAGACTCAAGAAAACTATTTAGCAACATGTACTTAGAGATATGATGTTTGCTACAGGTCAGCTTGAGGACTGGCAATTCTGGGAGAAAGCAAAATTCACCTAGCCCAGATTCCTAAAAAGATGTAGATATAATCTCCCCTCTGGTATTTGTGAACAAGACTTTGAGCTTATTTTGCAGGACCCTGACCTGGGTCAGGATGAAACCTGGATGTTAGAACAACCCCCAAGCCCTCCCAGCAGCATCCAGGTGATGATGGCCTCAATATCCTCTTTCCAAAGCACTCTCTGGCAGCACAGGCAGGAGCTGAATGCTCTTGGAAAGATTGCCTGGATTTGGGGTATTGTCCATGAGGATCTTTCACAAAGATGAGGCAGGCAGGAACAACACCAACATGGTGAGGGTCACCCCTACCATGAGATAAAGGCTTTGCCCAGCAGACAGCCCTTAAAGCTTCCCCTTTCCCCACAGAATGCCCCTTTCCCACAATCTTTTCCTGGGGAGATGCAAGAGTTGAGTCTCAAAGGCATCCATCTCCTGTGGGTGTGTCCAGCTCAGCCCTCCTTCGTCTGTGCTGCACATCCTGGGAGACCTGGGCTGTCTGAAGCTACAGGTCACCAAATTATAAACCCAGTAGGAGCAGTCCTGCGTGGCTGCCAGGCCATACAGAACAGGGGTTGGGCTCAGCTGGCTCTTTTGCAGGGAGGAGGGGAAAGGGGGGAAAAAAGAAAGAAAAGGAAAAAAAAATAAAAAGACCACTGTTACATTGTTAATAGATTACTCACTCCTATTTTAATTAAAGGTTTAAACAGAGCCCTGAAACCTGATAATGGACACTTTAGCAGAGGGTAGCCACATGGAACCAAACCTTAAAAACCATGAAAGACCTGATTTATACGAGAGGGCAATAAAACATCAGTGGAAAAAGAACAGCGGTGTCTGCGGGAGCAGACTGTCATCTCGCCTTTGACCCTGTTTTATACTGGTGTGTTTCTTCTGGTTTTCATCTGGAGTTACTGGTTTAATTGGAACAAATTAGTCCCAAGACTTTGCTGCGGGAAGGGGATCGTGCTTGGACGCTGCTGAGCACCAGCCCCAGCAGAAAACGTGGTTTTGCTGTGGGCCAAGGACTTTTACCCCCTTCCACAGGCATTTGAGCCAAATCCCAGCAGGTAATGAGCCTGAGATGGCCTCAGTAACACTAGGGATATTTGAAGGTGGGGGAAAAAACCCTACAGGAACTAAGTTTTGCTGATTTTAGACTGATTCACACCAGACAATTACACACTGAGCATCATGCCACTGTGAACTAGAAGACCCAGGTTATAAAATGGCTGAACAGGGGGAGTTTTGGGGAAGTGGCAACTGCTCACTGACTCCCACTGAGCGACAGGTCTGCTCTAACTCTCAAAGCAACTTCTTTACAGCTCAGCAGACGGGCAGGGGGCACAGGGGCATGTGTGTGTTCCGCAAACGAGGTACAACCTTAATTGTTTTGGTTTGGCAATTGAAGTAGATACCCCAGAGAAGAGTTAGAGATATTTAGCCAGACCTGTAAGCCAAGACTGAGAAAGAGCCAGCTCCTGTTTCTCATCTCTGACACCCCACTGAGCTGCCTTGGGTCCACAGCCCACAAAATTCAGCTTGGTTAGATCCCAGGGTAGCAATAAATTGGGCTCATGTCATTTTAGGGGGCAGTTACACACTCAGATGTCATTTAAAGCAAAAGAAACTCAGAAACTCAGAAACTTCAAGTGCGGAAACTCATGGAAACTCCTGGCAGGGCAAGCAGCAGCAAGACACTTGCTCCATTTCAACAGATAATTTCTATTTCTCCCTCTTTTTGCTTTGGTTTGCAGACAGAGTGATGCAGCAGCTGAGTAAGTGCAAAAAAGTGTAAAAGCAGGCAACTGCCTGGTTCAGTGTAGGTCGATTTGATGATAAGACACTGTTTGAACATAATTGTAACTACAGGGAACAATAAGAAAGATGAAAATTCACTGTCAGGTGAGATGAGGACCTGAAAAAGACACATGGTCAAACTGTAATATGTATTCAAGGAATGCTATCACACTATGACTCCTGCAAAGTCAGCAGAGTTAGAGTTAAAATTTATCTACATCATCTTAAATATGGGGCAGATCACAGCTCGAGGAATTTGGCCATTTTAAGCTTCAAAATGCAGAAAGTGGATGTGTCCTGCTGAACCCATGCTGATGTTGAACAGGCTCACCACAATCTAGTTCTGAATCCCTTCCCTGAGGGGGAATGCTGAGATGCTGCTGGGCATCTGTGAGCACTCAGGACCCTACAGAGGAAGGGGAAAAAGGTGGTTTGGGTGGATTGGTTATTTTGGTGTGTATTTTTGATTGTTAATTTTAAAAGCCATAAGAAATTCCTATGAAAAGATATTCTTTCTTGGTTCTTCCTTAAAGTTATGCCAGTTTGCAGAGTAATGAGAATTGAGAAGTTTCATGGATAGAGCCAAAAAAGGTGTCTATAAATATTCCATGTTAGGGAGTAAGAGCTGGAAATCCCAAAGAAGATTCTCCAAGATAAAATTTAATGGAAAGTATTTTTCACTGAAATACAGAAGGGAGAAAAAACCAGACTGCTTCCAATGGGATGTGGGAACCAGAGTACAGCACAACAAGGGGTTTCTTCACTGGTTTCACAGGAGACAGCAAAGCCCCAGGCTCTGGCATTTGGGAGGAAATCAGTGGTTTGGTCCTGGCTCTGTTTGGGGTGGCTGGGAAGGGCTGCACTGAGCCTGGCTGCTCCACATCCCTCCCACAGCTCTTGGCAGTGCAGCCCCCAGGGAACTTATAGGGATGTCCAACCCTGCCCAAGGGTCACATACAGGCTCACTCCTCAGGAAATGTTAAAAACTCCCTAAAGTGAAAAGAGAAAAGAAAATTTGGAAGGATTGTCATGCTTTCTCCCACTCCAACACAAATGTTTAAGGTATGAAGTTGACAGGCACCTGAGCAACCTCGGAACAGTGATGGCATGAGCAGCATCTCTCAAACACCAGGCCACTGCAGCAGGGCAGGGGGTTGTTCCACAGCCACATGGTCCCAAACACAGATGGGGCCTGGACAGGGTCCCTGTGGGCTCCCAGGGACACCCACCGGGCAACAACCCCTTAAAACTGGAATTACTCATAGACATTAACAGGATCAGGCCCTCTAAGCCATTAACAAAACAACACCCTATAAATCAAGCATTTTGGTTTCTTTTGAAGTATTCCTAATAGCAGTAAATGCTAACAGCCTTTTTTTTCCCCTCATGCTACTCTGCATCCCCTAAATAAGGCTGTCTGGACCCAAGGGACTTGGTGGCCCCAGCCAGTACGGCCACTGCTCGCCACAGGATGCTCTGAATTATAACAGTATTCCAAGCAATATATCACAGTGTTTCTGTACTGAAAAGTGGAACGTGTGAGGGGGGAGGGAGAAGGAGGGAAAGGGAAAAAAAAAAAAAAGGAAGAGAAGAGAAGCTTATCTAAATCTATTTACATGGAATGATTATTCAATTAATTTTTACATTACACTTGCCAAAAAGAATTGCCCGTGTCTCTAATGCTGTATGTGAGATTTCATTAATAATTAATAGCAGCTCTTTCTTCTCTGTTTAGCGAGTGGGAGCGTTTGTGTTTGGAGGTCACACCCCACACACATGTGGGGACACAGCCTGAAGGTGTGGGGACAAACCTGTGCCCTGAGCTACTGTCAGTGGGGTTCCATCTCCAGTGGGGTGGTGTCTGCCACTACAAATGCTGGGTGCAGTGAACAGACACTGGACTGCCAGAAGGAACAAGTCCTCCTCCCCGCCAGTCCCATCTCCCCGCCTGGTGCTTGTCCTTCTGCTCTTCATGACCAGCTTGGGGAGCCCAGTCCTGTCTTCCCCCCCCTCATTCTTTGTCCCCCAAGTCTCTCTCACAAGCCCTGCACCACCTTTGCTCCTTTCTGCTGAACCTGCCTGTTCCCCCTGGGTTGCCCACTCCTGGTGCCATCTCCTCTGCTCCCCACACCTCCGTGCTCGAGGTCCTGCCCTGTTCACAGGAACTGGGATGAAGGCTCTCCCTGTACCGGCAGGAAGCAAAGAGCCATGGTCAGCTTCCCCACACCACAAGCTGCCCCAAGCTTTAGCAGGACACACAAGAGGAGAGTGGCTTGGGTGGGACAGAGGCACCTTCTTTCCAACCTCCAGCCAGGAGTGTTCCACTAGAACCTGCTGTTACAGCAGAATGAAACTAGAAGTGCTGTCAGCAAACACAGCCAAGGCTCCTGGTGAAACACAGTATAACCCCTCCCCAGCCCCCACGGGCACAGACCCACAGTGCTGGATGCACAGCACAGGGACCACAAAATCCTAGAATGGTTTAGGTTGGAAGGGACCTCAAAGCTCATCAAGTTCCAACCCCCTGCCACGGGCAGGGACACCTTCCACTGGACCAGGTTGCTCCAAGCCCCATCCAACCTGGCCTTGGACACTTCCAGGGATGGGGCAGCCACAGCTTCTCTGGGCAACCTGTGCCAGGGCCTCATCACCTTCACAGGGAAGAATTCCTTCTCAATATCCCATCTAACCCTGCCCTCTGGCAGTGGGAAGCCATTCCCCCTTGTCCTGCCCCTCCATCCCTTGTCCCAAGTCCCTCTCCAGCTCTCCTGGAGCCCCTTTAGGCCCTGCAAGGGGCTCTCAGGTCTCCTTGGAGCCTTCTCTTCTCCATGTGAACACCCCCAGCTCTCCCAGCCTGGATCCAGAGCAGAGGGGCTCCAGCCCTTGGAGCATCTTCTGCTGGAGGAGCTGAGGGGCTCAGAGATGCTCACACAGTGTCCCCTCCAGGACAACACTGTGTGCTGTGCAGTGTTTGTGCGACTTTATACCTGGACTGTGGGACAACCAGGTTAGCTCAGAGCATGGAGTGATGAAAGCAGAGGGAGCAGCGTTAACAGCAGCTATAAATCACTCTATCTCCTTCCCAAACATAACATTTGTAAGAGACCCCTGGGTTCTTATAAATATTTAAGTCAAATTTCAGCTGTTTATGCCTTACATCTGTCTTTATCAGCCTGTAATCATTTCTCCACTTGCATTCCACCCCACTGCCTGCTAATCCTTGCTGGCTGCTCTCCCTGCAAATGTATTTTCTCACCTCAGTTTGGACAATGATCACCTGAATTCTTCTGCCTGGCAATTCTCTCCAAAGAGGCCTCCACTAGAGTAGCTTCTCACAGAGCAGATGAAAAGGAAAAAGGAAAGGTGTCTGGAGACTTAACCATAGCTCAACAAAATAATTTAAAATATACATATGAATGACAGAAAGATCTGGATTGGAAGGGACCTTCAAGTTCATCTTGTTCCAACCTCCTGCTGTGGGCAGGATCAGCTTCCATTAGACCATGTTGTCCAAGCCCTGTCCAACCTGGCCTTGGACACTTCCTTCCTTGGAATGAGGATCACAGTCTGCCCAGCTGTGCTCGCCTGCACATTTTATTACTTCTCCCCTCTTTTCAGTGCCACGCTAACTGTATTATAATGACCTGGTTTCTTCCAAGAGGTGTGTGCAGGGAAAAGTGCAAGGACCAAATTTATCCACAAAATGTCAGCTGGTGCAGATTATAGCCAGAGACTGCTAACTTTCCAGCTTTCTAGTAGACAGGAAAACAAAGGGGAGATTGTTTTTCAGAACTTCTTAAAAAAAAACCCACCAAGAAATCCATGCTTTCCAAGCAGCCATAGAGCTGGTGAAAACCTCAAGGATTTGGCAGTTCTGAATATTCTGTTTCACAGAGGGTAGACAAATGAAGGGCAAGGATATTGAGGAGCCAGGGAACAGCCCACTGAACCAAGGCTTCCCAGAGCTGCATCCCTCCCTCTCCTCTTACCGGCCCTATAATAAAAATTCTCCAGGATGATTGAGACAAGTCCCAGTGTCCCTTTCAGACTGATGGAGATACCTTATGGCTGGAGGTACTGCTGGGCTGTTTGCTACCTCATTCATGGCTATTCCCTTCCTGCCAATACTCTCCTGATTGCCTGTGATCTCCCAGGTCCCTGGGAGGGGGAAAGGAATCATGAAAGCATGAGCTTTCCCTGCGAGCCTGGAAATCCCCCAGATCTCAGTTTCCAGCAACTCCTCAGGAGCGCCGCTCACACCAGAGCACCATCAGGGCTGGGTGCTATCACCTGGCAGGGCTGGGCCACTGAGGCGCAGGGGCTGCAAAGGGCACCCATGACGGGGAGCTCCTACTCTACTCCAGCAGTGTGGTGAGATTGGCTCCCATGAAGGGCAGCTTGGTGCACAAACCATAGCAGACACCTTCAAACCATCCTCCAACCTTGCCTCTCTCCCTGTCAGGGATGGTTGCCCCTCCCAAGTTACCCTTAGCCCTCACAAATATCTCCTCTTCCAGCTGCTGCAGGCAGGGAGCCCACGGAGGAACCAGGACTTGCAGTTCCTCCTCTGTGCCAAGAGGCACGGATGGAGGTGCCACCTCCTTGCTGGCACAGTGAGGCTGCCAGAGAACAGCACCAGGTCTGACACACCTCATGAGCTGCTGGGAGCAGGTACTGACACCCTGCCAGGGCTGGCCCTTCATCCCGAGCTGTCCCAGCCCGGCAGTGGCAGGGAACGGCAGGATCGGTGCCAGCAAAGGATCAACTCGGCCTCCTCAACTGTCCTGGCTTTTCCAGCACTTGCTGGGGCTGG
The DNA here is from genome assembly GCF_001604755.1 of Lepidothrix coronata. Classification (NCBI taxonomy): domain Eukaryota; kingdom Metazoa; phylum Chordata; class Aves; order Passeriformes; family Pipridae; genus Lepidothrix; species Lepidothrix coronata. The sequence goes on from NW_016690288.1 coordinate 2,216,337, forward strand.
AATTTAGAAAATCTGGGTTCCATTCCCAGCTCAGCTCCATTTGGTTTTTTTGTCCCTGTGGGCAAGTGACTGAGCCATGCTGTGCTCTCGTTTGCCTTCTACAAGCTGGAGTGAGGTTACAGCCTTTTTTCTCACCACTATTTCACTTGTCTACTTACATTACAATCTTTTGGGAGAGGAGGCTGTACACGCATATCTACCAAATCTAATATAAGTGATCTAATCCTGGCAGATTTCTCTAGGTATTACTGTCACACAAATTCTGAGGGCTGTGTCTATATAGACAGCTTAAACCCACTCTCAGGCACCAGTAAGTGACTTATTTCAGCACTGTGCCCATGCACCAAGGTCTCTGACTGTTTTAAATCTGCATTTCAGAACCCAAGCTCCAGTTCTCTGGGATTATGAAGCCCAGAGACCTGATCCAGGCAGTCCACCCCACTCCTCTGGGCACAGGACATTGCCAGCATTTGACTCTGGAGCAAGACCTTCCCATACCATTCCTATTCTCATCTGTGAGAAAAATCAGCCTCAGCAAATTAATTTCTATAAACAAGTTAGGTCAATTACCACCAATTTTATTAGTAAATGAGCCAAAGGGGTTACTCCTTTCCTGGGCTCTCCTGGTTCTTTTTCAATCTCTGGAACATGGTTTCCTCACTTTCCTATTTAATTAAGAGCAGAACTTAAACACTAAAGGTGTTTATCTCCTCTCCAAGGTCGATACTGTCCCACTCACATGTTCACCCCTTGGGTGAAGAAGGACCTGGGATCTTGGCAGCTGAAGCACTTCCCTGGGTAAACAGGCTGTTCTGGTATTTTTACAGGTATTTCCCCCTCCCCATTTCTCAGCAGAGACTGTCTGACTGTCAGGACACGCCATGATTCTGCTCAAGGCTCTGTGGTCCTTTCAGGTCTAGCCCAGAGCACCTTGCCCAGGGCAAACCTCACGAGGCCCCAGAATACAAGAGCTGCTGCTGCCACGTGTCTGAGGCTGGACACCCTTTGGGAAGGAGGGGCACCCAAAGGGCCTCACAACAGTGTCACAGCTTGGAGCAGCTACACTTCACTCTCACCTCTACATCCCTTACAAAGCTCTGTTGTCCACTCCTTCCATCCTGCTCTCTCCTTTGGGAGCCTATTCTCACTTTTAAGCCAAAGAATGGAAAAGAAAGAAGGAAAAGAGGGAGCAGTAGCCTGTGCAGTAACTGGGTGCATCATTGCCTCCTGTGCACCTCCAGTGCAATGCCATGTTTGTTCCAAGGTAAAGAGGAAGCACTGGGGATTATGGACACAGCTTTGATTTTATTTTAACAGCTTTAATATTTGGAGCTGTATTGATTTATCTCAGCATGTCAGCGTACTGCTGGTAACTAAGCAACACCAATCCTCTCTGTATTCCAGGAGGCTCACGGGATTTTTGCCTATGAACAATATTACTTTGTGTATATGAAACTAAATGGACCATAGGCACCATTTGTAAGTGGAGGATATTTGAGTTCCATATTTTTTTTATTTCTTCTTGCTGGGGGATGGACACACTCTCTAGCACAGCTCTGTACTCACAGCCCAGGCTATGGAGTGGCAGGACCCCACTGCACATCCCTCTAGGACATGCCAACAAGAGCAACTCAATCCAAAGTCATACAGATGCACAAAAAAACCAGGAAGAAAAGCAGCACCTCTAGCAAAAGGAGGTGCTGCCATGCCCTCCTTTTGGGCCTATGTGAAAGCAGAAACCCTCCAAAACAAACCCTAAAGTAAGGTCACCTTTTGTGGGACTCAGAGTGGCCCAGAGGAAAGCTTAGCAAGCAGAAAGAATAGAACAGAAATTTTCAGTTGGAAAGGATGTACAATGACCATGTAGTACAACTGCCTGACCACTTCAGGGCTGACCAAAAGTTGAAGCATGTTGTTAAGGGCATTGTCCAAATGCCTCACAAACACTGAAAGACTCAGGACATCCACCACCTGTGGAAGAAGCCTGTTCCAGGGTGTGACCACCCTCTCGGCAAGGCAATGCTTTCCAGCATTCAGTCTAAACCTCTCCTGACAGCTTTGAACCATTCCCACACCTCCTATCCCTGGATACCAGGGAGAAGAGCTCAGCTTCTCCCTCTTCACATCCCTTTTTGGGAAGATGCAGGCAGCAAGGAGGTTGCCTCTTAGTCTCTTTCCTCCCAGAGCAGATCTACACTGGCTGGAGCTTCCCAATTGAAACGGAACCACTTCAGGTGAGCCCCCTACCCCTCAGCCTCCCTCCCAGACAGAGACAACTGCACCATCCGTGCTGGCAGCCCTGGCACGGGCAGCCCCAGCTGTTCCTTTAAGACCCTGTGCCTGTGTGGTCAGTCAGCAGGCACAGAGGCACTGTCAGCTCACACTATATGGTTCAGTGGTTTGGCGCTAACGATGTTTGTTTTTGGAGCCCGCCTGCTGGGCTGACCCATTTAGGATCCTCACTGCACTACAAGCCCGCCTTTCAATTGTAAGGGCAGGCAGAAGGGGTCTTTAAAATTAAATTGGAGCCCACCAAGCCTGAAACTGCCAAGTGCCAATGCAGGAAGTCAGGCTGCCATTGACCTGGGCCAGCAGAATCCATGATTCCACAAAGGGGAAGGAAGAAAAGGCCTTGCAGATGAATGGCTTCTCTGGCTTGGGACAGTGCTCCCCTCACCACTGCGAGAGCCAGGGCTGCTCTGCAGCACAGAGAGATCCCGTTTGTCTTCAAAAGGCTTTTTCTGGAGGGAGGAGGGAAGGACTTGGGCTGGGAGGGACACAGAAGCCCTTTGATCCTCTATCTGTATCAGCAGAAATTAAAGTCCTGTGTTGGCTGGGGAAGGGCATCCCCAGAGGCAGAAGGGACGAACAGATGGGAGATGTGTGCAGGGAGTTGGGATTGAGGATCCCCCCAGCTCCCGGGGGACTCCCACAGGACCCACTCCAGGTCAGCCTTGCTCATCCTGCACAGGAGTGGGAAACTCGCAGCTGCTGGAGCAGGAGCATCTTGCCCTACACACCCAGCAGGCACTGAGCACATCACAGACCTGCTCAGTGGAGTAGCAAGAGATGCACTGCTGAGCCTCCTGCTCAGAACCTCTTTGCAAGCCCACGTGGATGCTCTGCTTGTCCTGATCTTGCTCCTGGCTTCTGCTGCAGAGGAGCTCATCTGAACATCACCACAGACCTCTGCCAAACCCACCTTCACCAAGAAGGTGACAGCAATTGCAGAGTGCACTGCAGACATCTTTGGCCTCATGCTTCACCACAAATATTTTATTGTTATTGTAAAACAGACCCTCCCATGAGCAAAAGGAACCATGTAGGTGTCACTTTTTATTGTTTTGTGAATAAAAAGTTATTTCTTGTTATCTTCCTGTGGCTTAGAATGGATCTGCCAGAACCACACACAAGTCTGAGACCAGTCACAAGCTGAGTGTGCTCCCACCATGACCTCGTGTGTGATGCTTTGCAGTGACAAATATTTCCAATTAAGAAGCACAAATATCACAGAATCAGAATATTCCAAGTTGGAAGCGGACCACAAGGATCACTGAGTCCAACTCCTAGCTCTGCACATCCCCAAGATATCTCCAAGATGTTACACCATGTGCCTGAGAGCATTGCCCAAACCCTCCCTGAGCTCTGGCAGCCTTGGGGCTGTGCCCACTGCCCTGGGGAGCCTGGGCAGTGCCCAACCAGCCTCTGGGGGAAGAACCTTTGGCTGAGATCCAACCTGAGCCTGCCCTGACACAGCTCCAGCCATTCCCTGGCTGCTGTCCCTGGTCTCCCCAGAGCAGAGCTCAGTCCCTGCCCCTCCTCTGCCCCTGCCCAGGCAGTTGTACCTGCACTGAGGTCTCCCCTCAGTCTCCTCTGCTCCAGCTGAACACACCAAGTGCCCTCAGTGTCCTCTCACAGCTTCAAATCAAGGCCCTTCCCCATCTTTGTTGCCCTCCTTTGGACACTCTAATGGCTTAATATCTTCCTTTTATTGTGGTCAGATCCATGTTTGTGGGATGGACAAATAGTGCTAATGAAAGTGCTGGAGTTGATCCTGTGGTTCTGGCTTGTACAAATTGCTCATTATTTTAACTCAGCTGAAACAAGAACCATGTAGATGAAGGGGCTGAATGTTTTCTTACATGAAATCTGAAACCAGGGAAAAGGCACATTGGCTTTGCCAAAGAGCTTCCCTGAGGTTTGCAGATTGCTCAGCAAGTCTGGACCGAGTTAGAGAAAGTCAAAGTGACAGGAAAACACTCAGTCTCAGAGAGGGACTCAGAACTTTCTCCATCTTTAAATCCAACCCCCTTGCCATGGCCTCCTCAGCTCAGCTCTTCCCTGGGAAGCTGAAAATGGTGCCTTTCTCTCCATCAGGCAAGAACTGGGCTTCTGCAAAGATCCACCAATAGCAGCAATGTGGATACACAACCTACAAAGAGAAGGCCCAGGCCCAACACCTGGGCTTGCTCTGCACCTCAGCAGAGGTGGTTTGGAGGAGCTCCTTGGAGCTCTCCATGACCAGGCATAAGCAGCAGCCTTCTCTTCACTCCCCTTGCCATGGGACCAGCAGGTATCTCCTCAGCCTTCCCAGAAATACCAACAGGCAGCTGGAGAGTTGTGTCTGGTCCCCTCAGCCATGAATACACAGTCTCAGGGTACTCCATATTTAAGCACACATCCAACATATAAGCCATATATACACACAGTGTCACCAGTGCAAACAGAAGACTGCAGAGCAGCCCTCATCCCTTGTGCTTTCCCACCTTGGTTTAAGGCACCCAAAGAAATCAAGTCCAAAATTCAACAAACTATAGAATAATAGAAAAAAGGTAAGTACTTTGGGAACAGCACTGTCCAGAAAGTCTGATGCTCAGAGCACTTTAGAATTAAACAGATGCTTAATTTTAAGTTCTCAAAAAAACCTCACACCAGAATAATACTTTCATTCCTCATTTAAAAGAGAAAAAACAACAAAAAAAAAGAAAAATATATTAATGGCACTTCATCTGGCAGAATGACAGAGGGGATGCCCTCATGGAGATGCTGAGGTGCAGCAGCAGATAAGCCAGTCTGATGCATTAGGGATGCAGGTTCCCAGTCTCGGCAGCACAAAATCATCCTGTCCCCTGAGCCACTGCAGCTCCGAGTAAATCCCATTGCCCTTGTTACTGCAGTTAATTGCTTGACCTCTCCTGCAGCCACCTCAGACACACATCTAACAGGGAGGGCAGAGGCAGGTCTAGGTGAAGCAGCTGCCTACCTGCTGCTGATACCAAAATGAGCTTCACATCAGCAGCAGAGCGGTGATTAACTGATAATACTTTTCAGCAGCGTGAGCTGGATTTGCACCAGCCATCTACCAGCAAAAGCCTCCAACTCCCAGTGAGGCTCAATATTAAAAGACATCAGGAAGGAGTCTAGGCTGATAGAAGAATGACCCTGGATTAGGGAAAAGAGAGCTCAAACCCATGAAACCTTTCAAAGGGAAACAAAATCTTCGGATGTCGTTTGACTGCTTTTATCTGCAAATTGAGTTTTATCTGTGGGGGAAAAAAGATAAACCCTACGGAAACACTCAGCACAGTGGAAAAAAATGTTAAATTAAGCTTACAAAAATGTTTCTCTTTCTGAAAATCTTGGCTGGCGACAAATGGCTTGTGCCAAGTTATAAATCAAGTGTTGGGTTTCTTTAACACTCAGCATCCCCTGATTTATGATGCCATCACAACCTCTCGATTGATTTCTGACTCGGTGATCCATCTTCCTCCCTAGGTACCTGCCCATTATAACGCCTCTTCCTGAGCAGGCAGCACATTTTGCTTCCCAGAAGGGCTTTATAAAGGAGAGGTTGAACGGAAACCCTCTGGCAGAGCACAGCCCTGAGGTGGCCACGGAGGGAGGGGAGATGGATGGTGTTTGCATGAAGGAATAGCGGTACTCACTCGAGTATATGCATTAAGGGGTCCAGGTTTGCTGGCCATTGGACCAGCATGGCCTTTGGCAGCACAGGTGTGCTGTTAGAAACCCCAGGAAAGGGCTCTCTTGCTTGTTTGGGGTGACTAGAGCCTCCCTGCTCCCCCAGGGTTTAGTTCCCAACAGCAGCCATCCCTCCCAGATGAAAACAAATTGAAACAGGCTGAAAGAGTCAAGCTCACCAAAACCTCTAACCAAAGAGGAAAGCCTTTTCCCCTAGAAGCATCCCACCCCTCAGCAAAGACTGTTCCCACCAGCTCAGCAATATAAGGACATGAGGGGATGCAACTCACCTGGTACTTAGAGGGCCAGTGCAGTGACAACCTCCCTTGCGATACAATGGCCACGAGGCACCTCCCCAGCAGGTACCAAGTGGGGGGGAGCTGTACAAGGGCTTGCTCAGATGCAAAGGTCACCAGACTTAGTTGCTCTTGGGCACCAACCCCCTGGATATCCCAACACACAGAGCACTCCCTAACCCACTCTTTCCAAAACAAGCCAGATTTACTAAAGCACAGGTACTTACACTGAGCTTCTTCTGACCAAAACAGGTGAGGGTGGTTTTCTGGGAGCAGCAGGGAGGGCAGTGGGGAGCAGCTCAACTCCAAATGCAGCACAGCTGGAGGCTGTTAAAGAAACCCAAACACCTTGGAAATGAGAGACTATGGGGGTGCTAAGGGCAAAGGTAACAAATATTGACCTTGCAAATCCCTCTGAGGTTTTCAGACTTCAGTGGGTTAGAGCTGTGTCCCAGGCTATGCATCAGCCCTTGGGGTGAGCACAGGGATCACGAATATGGGCTGGGAATCCCTGGAGTGCTGCAGTTCACTGACTAACAGAGCCTTGTCCGTAACAGCCAGGTTATATATCTTTATCTAATGCAATGACTCCTATATAAACATTTTCTTGGGGAGTCCAGAAGCTGGCTGTCCACTCAGATGGTGCCTTTTTAACTTCTGAGATAAATAGGGCTTTTTTGTGTCACTCTATGGCATTATTTATAGTGGAAAGGGCTCATGCTGTCAGTTCAGTATGTAAATGATGCCAGCCCAGTTTGCTAAATCCCATCAATTATTTTCATACACTTTCCTTTGCCTTCATCTGTCAGAGAAAAAGTCACCTTGAGGCCTTGAAGTGGTTTTCTTCTCCCATTTCCTTTGGTGTGTGACTCTACACTGAGGCTTGGCAGGGAGGGCAGCGTGGGATTTTCAGAAGAAAGTGAGTTGGGAGAACAAGCCCTGATGGCCTTTGGAGCTCCACCAAAGAGCAAGATGGAAGAGCTGCCTCTCGATTAAAAACTGTGCTACAGTCCCTATCATGTGTGCTTCTTCACAGGAGTCTCAAGGCTGGGACGGCCTGAAGAGCCAGCCCTGGTCTCAAGGGAAGGGTAGAATGTGATGCTCACACCAGCAGGGTGGGCAGGAGTAGGTCCTCAGCACCACCAATGTGGAGTTTTTCAAAGAGCCTTTACTCATCCCATTCTTGAAAGCTGAGTGCTGCTGGCTCCCACCCTCTTGTGCCTTTTTTTATGCAGGCTCAACTCTTTCTCTACTTTTGTTACTAGTCTTTGGATTAGACTACTCATTTCCCACACTAATTTGGGTGTCTGCCTCCCATTCCCACACAGCACCACTGGATCACCTCCAGTTAGACCCTCAGCTGGTACAAACCAGCTTTCTTGGATTGGCATTAGTGGTTACTGATCTGACCCAGCTACATGTCTCTTAGAGAGCCCTTTGCAGGGGCTAAACAGTGGACTTGCAGAGCTTTAGGAAGAAGAGATATCCCTTGTTACTTTGCCCTGTTCTTACGAGCAGGCAGATTTCCTTGGATGCCCCAATTCCCTCCACTCCACCCCTCTGGTCACGCAGCAGCACTTGAGCTCAAGGTGCTCACTCTCTCTTCTGATGCAGAGAGAGGGAAAAAAAAAGAAAATAAAACAAACCCATAAATCACCAAGCTAGCAAATGAAAATAAATACACTTAACAATATTTCCATGCCGCTTTTTATTATTATTATTTATAATGGTATTACAGAATTTTGTAAAATTAAAGTAAATGTCAAGCAAAATGTAATAATTTTCCTTGGGGTTTGGCACATTTGTGTGCCTGACAGTTTCACATTTTTCTTTATATCTGTGAAGACAGGAGCCTGACAGGGCTATATTTTGTTACCCACTTTGTTCAATTTTGTCATAAATTGGAGTGAACAAAACAGGGAAAATACAGACACCAAATTAATCAAAGAAATTACATTTTAAAGCACCTCTTACAAACATGTATGAAATAATCATACTGTGCCAGGAAAGTACATGAAAACACCAACATTTCCCCCTCCCAAATACAAACACTTTGCCCCAAGAAGAGCAGAGACCTCAGCCCAGGGCCATTAGTGTTACACATCCAGTGTTGCTCCTCAGCTCTCTCACCTTGCAGAGCCCTCAATTAATTTCTCTCTCCTGAATTTCTCTCGCTGCACCTGAAGTTTATACAAATCTCAGCTATTCCATCCCCTGGCAATGAGCTGCACCTTTTAACACGATGGTGGGTGCTTGACATGGAGCAGCTAATTTGGGATGCCAGCGCAGGTGGCCACATCTCGACCTTTCGACAGGTTGTGTTCAAGTTCACACCTTCATCCTCCCACTTCTGCTGCCATCAGCACCCCTTGCAATGCCTGACACCGCCTGTCACTGCTGGGCCACTCCAAACCCTCCATTAGAAGCACAGTGGCTGTCCCTGATGTTTGAAAGGAGACATTTGCAGCAGGAAGAAGCACCATGCATAAAGAATTGCAATTTCCATGAGAATGACAAGGAGCGAGTAGCAGGGCTATCCTCGGGCCAATCCTTTCTGCCTGAGTAAATTCGATTTGAATTCCTCTTGAAAGACCAGCTCTGCAGCACTTGGACTATATTGAAAAGGTCACTGGAGGCAATGTCAGACATACTCTCCAGCTGCACTACAAGTGCACTGATAGAGATTCATAACAATGTATTACTGCAGCTGGAGATCCAAAGTGAGTCTCTGAGGAATCCTCTCCACTCCTCTGGCAGCAGCAGACTATTCCATTACTCCCTGGATGGAGGTGTTCATGCCTTCTCTCCTGTCCCCCAAACACCGAACTGGAAGCTCTTCTTGGATCTTGTTAACAGCTGGGGAGGATGGCTGGGAGTGCCTTGCAAACCCTAAGTCCATTTCAGCCCCCGAAATGGCCACATTGATATTTCACTTGCCTCCTTCCTGCCTGTCTGGGCTTCACAGAGCACTGCAAAACCATAGTGGCAGAATGTGTGTAACACCTACAGCATCCCAAACCCACCTCTGGCATGGACAGAAGTATTATGTACTGCCAGACTTAGGCTTAAAACCTGAAACAGATGTTTCAGGTTGTCCCTGCCTATGGCACAGAGTTGGATGTAGGTGATCTTTAAGGCCCCTACCAATCCAAACCATACTATGACTGTCTCCTTTCATCTCAAATTTAGTATTTTGCCCTGTAGCTCTGTGCTATGAAAACATGAATTTTCCCCTTTGCTGCTGGGCACATCCAGTAGACTCACTGCAACAAGTCCCTGTCCTCACCCATCCCAAAGAGCTGGAGAGGGGCAGTGTCATGCAGAGCTCAGGGCAAAGGGAGAGCTGAACAGCAGGGCCCTGGAAAGCTGCCACATTCCCCTGCAAATGTGGAAGTGGTTCAGTGGTAGATTAAGGGATTTTTTTTCTCCCCAAACTACATACACCCACCAATGTATGGCAAATGTGCATTTTAAGCTTGTTTGTGTATTCGTTGCTAAATACCATAATGGTCTCCAGCTGTATAGCAGGAGGGCCCATTCACTGACGTTTTACAATTGAGTTTATTTTTTATTTTTTTTTGTTTCCTTATTGTATTATAAACATATTTCCTCTCATTTTGCTCTGTGCTTGTCGAATGCCTGATGTCTCCCATCACACCTGTTTTCTATTATTTGCCCTCCATTATTTTAATTCCCCATCTATTGTGCAGGTTCTGAAAATTGTCTGATAAATCCCATTCTCTACTTTAAAAAAAGCCCATGAGAAGGTTTTAATAAGTGAAATCTGCATTTTTTCCACATGGTGCTCAATGAAAGTGTCCGGTGAATAACCCCTGATTGTCAGGTGTTCCCATTCCCATCCTCTAAGAGGGGGGATAATTAGCAGACAAACGAAGATTTACAATTCTAAAAATATCTCAGAAAGATCATTTGGCTGCTTGATCGGGAGAAGGATATTTTTAAAACTGCCATTTGAGACTCAGCTGTATTGCTAATTAAATGAGAATTTCATAAAAATAATCTGAAAAAAGTCTCTGTTAATTGGACAACGATAATGAACAGACTTGCTAAACAGAGGCATAAACGTCAAACAATCGAAGAGGAATAATGAAGTGCTGTGTTATCGTGCAATGCCAGGCAGCTTTTATTTGAAGTTTAACTTTTAACAATGTTTTTTTTGTTTGTTTTTGTGAATGGCACCCAAAAATCTGCTTTGCAATCATAATTCCTGGGACTTTGATTGGGTGTGAGCAATGCAGGGGTAGCAGAGACCACGGCACTAACAGCATCCTTGCTTTAAGTCTTCTTGCATTCTGTTAACAGCTTTTGTGTTCTGCAAAGAATACGAGGGGGGAAACGCATTAATATTGTATGGGTGTTATTCCTGCAGGATAGCAGTGTTATTGAATTAGTGATTTTTTGTAATAATAATGACTTCCAGTACTGTATTGTACAGTAAAATACACAGGGTCAGGAAGGAACTCGTGAGCCTGATGGAAGACTCCAGTACAGTTCTGTTGGTGTTCCTCAGTGTTTGGTTCCCATGTGCTGCACCCGTGCAGGGTCCAGCACCTCCCTTCCCCACACACATTGGATAGAGACTGGTCGTGTTTTTCTATGGGCAGACTGTACCTGTGCCAGTGCACTGGAGCAGGGAGTGCTGCCAGGATGCTGATCCTTGGAAACCCACTGCTGGGATGCAGGTGCCATCCTAACTCCACAGCTGGCACAGGGTCGTGGAAATTGGGATTGCTCAAACTGGAGAAGAGAAGGGTCCAGGGAAACCTTATTGTGGCTTTCAATACTTAAGGTGTCTATGAGAACGATGGGGACAAACATTTTAGCAGTGCCTGTTGTGATAGGACAAGGGGGAATGGTTTGAGACTAACAGAGGATCGATTTAGATTAGCTATTAGGAGGAAGTGTTTTATGATGAGTTTCATGAGCCTCTGGCACAGGCTGCCCAGAGAAGCTGTGGCTGCCTCATCCCTGGAAGTGTTGAGGCCTTGGAGCAACCTGGTCTAGTTTTGGTGTCCCTGCTCTTGGCAGGGGGTAGAACTAAATGGTCTTTAAGGTCCCTTCCAACACAAACCAGTCTAGGATTCTGTGATCGTGCATAAGCAAAAGGCTGGTGCCTTACAACCTCCACTCTGCTGTGCTCCTTCCTCAGCCCTTGGCACTGTCTCACGAGCTCACAGCAGATGGCACAGAGCTGCATGGAAAAATTTGCATGAAAACCTCCGTTCATTTTACACCAGCAGAGAGTTCTGAAGTTGCCTCCTGCAATGTGAAACCTGCCGTGCTGCCTTCGCACTCTCACAGCCCAGAGTGAGCGAGTGTGAAGCAGAGACCTCAGCCTGAGCACAAAGTATCTCTTGGATAATCCACTTCTGTGGAAAAACCCAAACAAACCAGCTTTGTGAAAGCCCAGTGTAATGAGAATTGACTGCCCTCCACGAGAAGCATCGATTAATTACTCTGCTCTGGAAAAAAAAAGGCAACTACAATGATACACATTTTCCAATTCCAGCACAAACAAATGCTTCTGAGGCACAGAGAGACTGGACTGAGAAATCTCATGGAATGGAGTCCTCTCCAGGATGGAGACAGCAGCCAGGTTTAATGGAATGCAGCCAGATTTTGGCCAAAGAGACTTTCTTCTAAGGTTCTTTGAAGCAAGAACAAGTGTTTGAGTAACCTAGTGTAGTGGCAGGTGTCTCTGCCCATGGCAGGAGGGATGAAACTAGATGGTCTTTAGGGTCTTTCAGAGCCCAAATCAACCTGGGATTCTGTGATCATCTCCTGCACTTTTGGCTCAAGCTCAGTTTCAGATTTTCTAGAAGAGTTTCTTATGGGAACACGTACTTATGCATCTGCCTTGGTTCACAGACCCTGAGGTGCCCTCTGGGGAACACCCTTACAGTTTGTGGTTGTTGCTGTGCTGGTGGCAGTGCTCTGGCCATGCCACTGTGCTGCAGTCCTATGTCACCTCCCTAATTCATTTAGAGACCACAACAGAGACACTGACCAGGACAATCTCACCCACTCTAGAAATGGAAAAATCACTGGAAAATGTTATTCCTGGGAGTTGTAAAAAGAAAAGTCAATTTTGCAGGGCTGGACTGATGTATCAAGATGAGAGTTGGAATCAAAAAGTAAAATGAAGGAACAGGCTGCACATCTGGTTCAGCTGTGAGCATGCCAGGCCTTTCCCAGTAAGCAGTGCACATGCCCTCGGAAGGGAAAACATTGGAATATGTCTTCTGCTGACCTGCTGGTCTCACTGGCTTCAGAGGTAGGGCAGGACTTACAGCGGGTCCCTTTTCAGCTGTGAAATCCTTTTCCTTCAATTGCCACCAGTTACATCCAGAGCCTACACTGTCCTCAGGCACTGCTGGGAGCACCCCAGACTCAGCTCCTTTCTCCAACACAGCCCTTGCATGACCTTAGTCACGTCACTTCATCTGTCTCCACAGCAATTCTCTTTTGGGCAATTGGGTGTAGTGCTTCTTCTAGGTGTGCTGGGAAGAAAAACACATTATAGGTGGTAAAAAGCCAGACAATTGGATAAAAGCAGAAGATAGAAGTAAGATTCCCTCATGCATTCAGGTGCCTGGTTCACTCTCTCCAGGGATGGACTGTGTAGGATTGTGTAGATGAGTTATTAGACTAGTTGATTCTCAGCTGCATTTGGGGTCTCCAGTGCCAGAGGTAGTGGCTGCTCTCTGGGAAGCAGATATTGTATGGAATAGGTTAAGCAATGTTTGTATTTATGTACTATACACACACAAGGCAGGGAAGACAACTGCATCACCAATAACTTGCAAAAGTTATAAGTTAATGTTATTATGGTGCGCGCATGTCCCGGCACGTGGCCACACTGGCTGCTCCCTGTTAGCAAAGGGAGTGGGTGCTTCCCATCTCCCTGCTGCTGCCACGCTGGCCAGGGCCGGGGTAGGAGCACAGCCAGCAGGACCTGCCACTTGTGTACACCTGGTCCAGGTGTGCCCATGCTGACAGCAGTACAGCAATGGAGATTTTCCCTCCCACAGGAGATTTGGAGCTGGATTTAAAAACACAAGGAGGCAACCACTCAGCTCTTCTCCAGTGCCTTGTACTATGCACCATAAGGACCATGGGCTTTGGCCATCATCTCCTACAAGTAACTTATGGGACAGACTGTGGTCAGGTCGCAGCAAAGTGATTTAAGATGTGAATTTTTATGACATTTCTATACAAATGAGATCTTTATTATAGACAGAATTATATGTTATGTTGGCAGAAACACAAAATCAGTGTTAGTGCCCTAACTCTCTGCTCCTATATGAGTGATGGGACTTCTGAAGCCTGGTCCTAGAAACTGCCACCATTGGGTTTCTCTGGTGCTTCAGGGAGACTTTATAGGTGGCACTTGTCAAGTCCTGCCCAGTTCTGTGCACTGGGTTTCAGAGTTACCCCCATGTGTGAACAGTGTGATGCTGACAGAAGTATCTCCATGCCAGTCTCACTGTGTCTGTGTCATATCCGTAGTCTATTCACTGGAATTCTGTACTGGGATACGTGCATGTGTGTAGAACTCTATTGGTAAAAGTGTGTCCTTCTCTCCTCCCCTGCAGAGATCTGTAGTTGTATATCCATTGCAAAACTGATCAGCTCTGAAGCAGTTTCTCTTTTTACTTAGAAAATATTTGAGCTGTTCATACTCAGGCACTTTCAAAGGTCATGAAAGGTCTGCTGTGTAGGTGGGCAAAATGTAAGGTTCAGCCCTCAGACAACCAGCCCAAGAAGTGTTGTGTCATGAAGACAATTTGTTGAATACCTGTGGCACCTCCATTAGGTCAAGACAACCTTTAACTCTGGCTTTTCTCCCCAGACATGCTCATGATGGCCAACATGGGGTTGGAGCACAGGGAAGAGAGAATGGAGGGCATGTGCCATCACTTCTCCACAGTGAGTCCCACATGCCTGAGCCCAAGCACCTGTGACCGTGGGAAGGAAGCGGGTTCTTTTTCCCACTTAGCCTCTGGCACATTGACCAAGTAATTCCAGTAAAAAAAAAGATCCTAATTTGTCTGTTTGGAAGGGCAGAGGTGGTCAAACCAGATCATGAGAGCAAAGGGGCTAAACTAGTTATCAAAGATTTTCCTAGCCCAGGGCAAGAACAACAAGCAGGGATGGATGGGAGGGTTAATTACAGCACTGGATGCCCAATATTTTCCTTTTTCTACTCTGCTGCACTCAGGCATTTCTGTAAGCAGTGCCTGGTGATTATGGGCACAACCCACATCAGCAATTAATTGGATCTGTGGGCCTCAATTCTAGCACCCCTTTGAAATGTTCCCTCAGGAGATCATAAAAGATGGGGACTGAGCAAAGCAGTAAGAGGCAGGTATAATGTGGAGAGGATCCTTTTGTTAATCCTGCTCTGCTTATCTTTCATTAGCACACCTCATTATGACATCCTACAGATTTGTGCTTTGGCTCTACTGGTGAGAGGCAAATGATGTCTTAATGAATGATGGTGCCTCGAGCTGATAAGGGCCTGCCCCTCGCTCCCACTGAACAGAGGCTGTGCTCAGCACCCTGTGTCCATCTGCACTTAACGTAATTGGATGAAACTTGTAATAGTTTGTTCACTCCAGGTGGGTACAAAAGTCACAGCAAAAAATCCCAACGATAAAATATCAGTTGCTGTCTCTTGCTCAAGGATATAATTGTGGGTAGTGGTACTTGTGGAGCTGAGCATCTAGTCTGGAAGATCATGGGAGGAAGGATTCCCCCTGGCACATACAGCACAAGGCAGAGGCATCTTGAGCACAAGGCTACAGAGGCCAGGCCTTGAGCAGGCAGCTCTTATGACACTGGCACTGCTTTTCAATCCAGACCATTCCAGGATTCCTGCTGCTCCAGGAAGAACACCACTAGGATGGCCGTGCCAGTGCCCTCTCCAGCTCAGTGCCACTTCAGCCCCACGTGCCCCAGCCACTGTGTTTATAAAACATTTTCCCAAAGCCATTACTTTTATGCCCTGAATGATTACTTCATTTATCACATACATCAGAACTAAAATACCCAATATTAGCTCATTTAACTTCATGCTCAGTGATGGATTAATAGTTTCTCTTTTCTGGAGCAAAGCCCAGTCCTTTTCATCTGAGGACTGAGGAGAAATGTTCTTTGTCTCCTGAAGTCTGAGACATCTGCTGTGCTTTGTGGATCTGCTTGCCCACAAAAAACCCCAACCTGAGAATGCTTCAATATATATATAAAAAACCTGCTAAAGCTATAGATCACACCCATTTCTTTCCTACTTTCAGAGCAGGTGCAAAGGAAGCATATCAACAGTACAGTCAGCATAAGCCTGTGTCTCCTTTGAGGTTTCAGATGTCACATCACGTTACAGTGGATATTGGTTCCACATACTATGGTGCATCATGGGCCACACAGGGAAATGCAGAGATTGAAACAAACACAACGAGAGCAGACACCTGTGTTAGCCCCAGCCCAGCTGAGATGAGAGAATCCTGAGTGCTAAATATTGTGGCCAAAATAAAAACAATGGGTGAGTGACCAAACTGAAACGCTCGAGCTCTTGCTGTTCCCCAGAATGAACAGAGATGTTGATCAGTCAGTGCAATGAGTGTGAGGAAACGTCCCCCTCTGTCACTCCCGTGGGCAGCAGAGTTGTAGCAGGAAGCAAGGCTGGGTCTATGGCATGTGCCAGGGACCAAACTGGAAGGCCACGCTCAGTCAAAACTATCTTGGCTCCAGTGACACTTTCTCAGCTCCAGGATCTTTCTTCTATAGAAGCTGTGCCTGATGAAGCCCATTTTCTTCCAAAGCACAGGTGGCAGACTTTGGTTTTGGAATGTTTTTTTCTCCTTTCTCCCTAAAACATCAGCTGTCGAGGAAGGGGGGCAAAGAGAATTGGGAATGGGAGCAGAGATGTTCCCAAACTTAAAGAGTCACTTTGTTATTGGGAGCTCTATGTCTCCACATCTTCTGTTTGGTCACAAACCGAGGATGCTACTGTCTTTCTGCATTGTGAAAAAAAACATGGAACAAGAAAACAGAGCTGAAATATTTCAGCCAGTCTCCCTTATCCTGCACTCAGCAATTACTCTTTTTGTCCTCAGGAGGAAAGAGGCACGTACCATTTGAAAGTATTTAGAACTGACTGTGTGGTTTCTACACACAGGATCTTTCAAGGTACTCCTCTCTTCTCATTTGGTGTCACAGGCAATTAAGTTCTTAAGAGGTTCTCTGTAGCATTAGTGGACTATATGATACTCTTGAAAGTGCCTTTATAGCATCCTACAGATAAACTCCTTGCATCTTCCTTGGAAAGCAAAAGGCTAAATTCCAAGATTGGAAGCTGACCAAATTCCTTTTTATGTACAATCCAAGCTGGTTGGGTGCTCACCACTGCTGCTCCCCCCTCCAGCTGTGGCTCACCATGGGGGAGCTGCTCTCCAAAACCAAAGTCCCTTACCAGGAACTTCTCCCTAAAACCAAAGCCTGTTACCAGGGAGGGAAGGCTCAGTCCTGCCTCTTTGGCTTTACCCTGTGCCCAGCTGTGGGGAGCATCCAGCTGCAGGGAGAGCGAGTCAGAGTGTCAGGGAGCACCAAGGTCTACATATGCCCTCTCATTCAGCTCTAGCTAAGAGGAAGGTAAATATCAGAGTAAAAAGAGTAAAAAGAAGCAAGGAAGAGCCCATCCTTGGGACTGGCCCTCAGCTGCTCCAGAAGTACGTTTCTATTCGATGCTGCCATCCTTTCTGGCTGTAATGTATTTTCTCATTATGGTAAACATCCACATGGCATTTGTTTCTGGAATGACATTGCACAAAGCTGGGCAATAAAAATGCCTCTGATCTTGCAAAGCACAAGGCTCCAGACAAATAAAGTCTGTAAACAGTTCTGCACTCCAGGATGTTTTATGAGCTGGACTAGTGTTTACTCAGGGCTAAAGCTGAAGAAGTTCATTTCATCTCCCGGAAAAGGCACTGCTCCCGCAGGAGGCTTCATTCCTCAGGGGGTATTGCCATGGTCACTACGATCTAACTCTCAACTACCTTTTTTCCTTTGCTGCCTGCAAGTCGATATCATTCATTCCATACTTCCCTCTCCCAGCAATACTTCTCTGATATTTAGAAATGCATATAAATGTCAGCAGGCCAGAGGAAGCCTGCAGGACTCTGCAGGCAGCAGGTAGGTGTGGAGTTCACTGGGATTGTGTTGTGCTGAACCCTGAGCGCTGGGGAAGGGTGAAGCACTCCCCTCCCAGGGCTCCTTGGCTGCTCTGCAGGGATGTCTGACACCAGCCAGTGGCAGGAGGTGGACAGTGAGCGATGGCATCTCTCGCATTTTCTCCAGCAGTGACAATCTGATGTGTGCAGGCGGTGCTTGAAGCCAAAGCTGTGCAGGAGAGAGAGACAGACCCTCATTTGAAACCTCTATGTTGCAGTGAAGACTGGAGCAGGGCCACACATGTGAAGTGATGAGAACAGTACAAGGATCATAGAATCATCATGGAATCACAGAATGGTTTGGGTTCGAAGGGATCTTAAAGATCAACTAGTTCCAACTCCCTACCATGGGCAGGGACATCTTCCACTAGACCAGGTTGCTCAGTGCCCCATCCAACCCGGCCTTGAACACTTTCAGGGGTGAGGCAGCCACAACTAATGGCTCTGTTGAGGCTCTGAGATGTTACAGACCAGGCTGTACTCAGCTGAGGCCAAAAAGCCTTTTGCTCACTGCATGAAGGCACGTGGCTTTTTGAATTTTAGAATACAGTTGCCAGCTGGGGCACCTTCCAGATACAAAAGGGTAAGACCAGCATGGCACTAAAGTGATCCATCCAGCCTGACTGCCTGACAGTCATTCCCAGGGGCTGCCCTGCCCCGTGCCCTGAGGGATGCTGCCTAATCTCCACATGCAAGTGAGGAAGACTGAACATCTCACACCCCAAGAGACATCACCAACTGTTTCCAGGGGAAGAGACATCACCAAACCTGTTGCTGTTGGGAAGAGGGTGGCTCCAAACCAATCAGGGTTGGATTGTCCAACCCGCTTGCCTTGTCCAGCTGAGTTTGTAACAAGACTGGAGGTCCTACAGCCTCTGTGGGTCCCTCATTTGACATTTGACCATCTTCAGTGTGGGCACTTTTGACATCATATCTCACCAGAACTTCCCATGCTGCAATTTGTGCCTGTTGCCCCTTGTCCTGTCACTGTGCATCTCTGAGGACAGTCTGGCTCTGTCTTTTGTGTCCTTTGCACACCCTTCTGTTAAATGTCATCAACAGCAATAAGATGTCCCCTTTTCCCTCCTTAAAACTACAGCTTTTCTCAGTCTCATCCCAGTACATTGACATCTTCTTGCAAGGGAAGCCCAAAACCGGCCACCAGACCTCCAGTGCTCAAGCACATGTAGGAACAGCTCTGGGATTCCTGTCCCGTGAGCAGTTCCAGCTGCACTGCACTAATTCATCACCTGCTGGCGGGTGTCAGGAGCTCCTGGAAAAAAGCAGAAGTCAGAGAACTTTCCCGGCTGGTTCTCCTTTGACAGATTTCAAGCATTCACTCTCATCTGGCTATTTGTGAGGGGTTCACATGTCTAGAGCCGCTCCATTAGAGCTTGTCTGCACTGCTGGAAAGCTTCATTAGTTCAGGACAGTGAGTGCATATCTACTGTTCAGAGGGAAAACCAGAGTGGAAGACAAGCCACGTTACTTACAGCGTGAGGGAAACTCATCAGAGCCAAGCTCAGCTGCAGACTTAGACTGACTTTATCTTCCTGGTGTCTTTACCTCACAATAGCACAAGCCTTTGTTACACAGGGGAAGAAAAAAAGTGGTGATTTTTTTTGCTCTTACAGATTGTTTTGGGACAGACCAAAAAAAAAGGGTTTTAGAGGATACTTGGAGCAAGAGGGAAGGGGAAGATGCCCCCAGGCAGCACCAACAGGGTGAGATGCTATTAATCCACCAACTCCCCTGTCCGACCATGAACCCTTTCCTTAGGAAATTCCAGAAGGGTCCAAATTTGACATGTGAAAGGAAAAAACTATTTTTAATAAGTCCGGTCCAGGTCTTCCTCAGGTTCAGTTCCTTGTTGCAACTTGTACCTGATGGGGTTTTGTAGGTTACATGATCACACCAGATGCTCTGGTCCTATGCCTTTAGCAATGCCCTTCACTTTTTTGAGCACCAAACCAGAGATCAGGGAAGGACAGAAGGTATGACTGGAAATGGGGAAAAAATGGGGGAGAAAAGGGCTTTTTGTAGGCCTGACTGAAAAATGGAAAGTTCCCAGGTTAGCCATCCTTTTGGAAACCTCTGGACTCAAATACACTTCGCCACTGATCTGTTTTAATTCCAGGAACAACACACTGAGCTGAGGCTTAGACCTTGGGCAAATTCGCCTTTTGGCTCAAACAGCAAAGATCTTGAGCTGAAAATGCCTGCTGCTGACAGCCTGCACCACGGCTGCATCCCAAACACTGCTGGCATAGCTGTGGTGGAAAAAATAAAATACACTTCATTCCCCAATGGTCATGCTGTAATGGCATGAAATTAGAAACTCTAATCAATAGTGCTTTACACAGCATGACTCTCGTGTCAAAAGAAGAGTCGCAAATAAATATGAAAATCAAGGCTGTGAAGCATCAGTAATGAAGTATAATTCTGTCAAGTAATCCCAGCCCATGATTCTGTTCACAAAACCTTCACTCACCCAATCCTTCCCTCTCCACTCCTCTCTGGTCTTCCATCTCCACATAATTTTCCTGGTTTTATTTGCTCTTCGCACATGAAATGTTGCTGATTTGAGTGTGAGTGACGAAACTGGGGAGGGAAGGGCTGTGCTGCAGCCCTTGCTCTGCCTCTGCTTAGTTCTCAATACTTCTACCTCTGTTGCTCTGGAAGAGGCACCAACCTGCATCTGCTCACCTTGCTGAAACCGATGACACACCTTTCTTCTCAGGCATACCTCTTCCATTCCTACAAAATGTAAATGAAATGCAGATTATTATCTTTAGAACAACAGCAGAAGTTAGAGTTATCCTATTTATATCAAGAATTATCGGCAGTTGTGCTAAGACCCTTGTTTTTTGCTTGTACCGGCAACACTCCCAGAAGAACCACCGGGGAGGTAAAGTATTCAGAAATAATAAGCAGACCCCCAAAGGCATGAAGGGCTGACAGCCACAGGGCTCTCTATCTGTCATACAAGTCTTCCGGGAGCTGGCAGCGTTTTGTTCAGGGACAGGGTTTGGGTTTTTTCCAGCACTGGTTTTAAAACTCCTCTTGCCATGCACTGCTAACATCAGCACAGCTTGGCAGGTAGAGAAGTGCCCTGAAAATAGGAATTCTTGGAGTGAAGATTTTGTTAATTAGACCTTCTTCCTGCACACAGCTCCAGCTCTCCGTGCAGCTCCTGTGGCAGAGATGCAGTGATCGACCAAGAGTGGGATGTTTTCAGGAGGAGAACAGATAACAGCAGCTTGAATTCCAGACATAAATGAAAGTCCTCCAGAAAGACCTGCCAAACCCAAAGGCACAAGAGTCAGTGGGAAAAAAGCTTGCATGGCCTTAAGTGAAGCCCCCAATCTTTGTGAGGGGTGTCTCTGGCAGTTTCTGGGTCCTTTTCCTAATTGTGCCACTGAACCACATTACTTTGGTCACTTGAGTTACCTGCAGCCTTGTCTTTAGCACAGAAAAAGGTATTTCCCTTGAGCCGATACTACTGGAAATCTCAATGAGGACACAGAAACAGAGGTTTACACATCAAATCCATGGCCCGAAGCCCAGATGGAACCAGTAAAAACAAACCCCAGGGGACGACTCTCCACTCCAGACACACCAAATAGGGACCTGCCCGAGGTCCCCTGCAGGGACGGTGGCCTACGTGACCTCTAGTGGTCCCTTCCAACCGTACCCATTCTGAGATTCTGGGAATATCCAGGGAGAGCAAGGTGTTTTGGAAAGGGCACATCTGCTTGTGCTTTGTGCTGCCAACATACCTCCTGTAGAAGGTGCCCATGGCCCCGTCAAAGGCAGGGTGCCATGGGCCATGCCCTGCAGAGCAGTTCTCACAGCACTGCTTTAGTTCTCTCTCTCTGAAGAACAGTTGCTTCACTTCAGAGCAGTCACTTACACCATGCCACATCTGAAAAGTGGGATGAAAGCCAAAAAATATGTCTCTCCCAAGCCCTCAATAAAACCAGTGACTTGTGCAATACATGCAAAGCTTTAACTTGGGGAACTTCAAGTCACCAAGCATCTGTTAATCAGCAAGGCGCCAGTCCCAGGGGATTGTGGGGACGTTAAAGGTTATCCTGCTCTCCCGCACATTACACTGCTGAGCTCCATTACACAACCAAAGGATGATTTCATGTGTGGCAAAGAATTTTTGATTCTCCGGATATTATTTTAGATGTGGAAACCCAGCTGCTGAATGCTGCTTTTCAGGTTAAACAAAACTTACAGCCAACACTCATTCTCACACTATTAATGAAGATAATCTTGCCCTGCAATTGACTTTTTTCCAGAAATAGCAGGAGAGGGATTTTCAAATCCTTTCAGGTTTGCAAAACGTTATCTCACTCTATTCCTTTAATCTCCTGATGCTGAAAGATGGATCTTTTTCTCTTATGGCTGGATGTACTTCTACACTTCAGCAGCAAACCATGAAAGGGAATCAGGCTTATGGAAAAAAACCAACAAAGAATTTGCAGTGTTAACATTTACTTGGGCTTGTCTGGACTTCCTCAGCTTTGAATTCCAACATGATTGACCAGACTGAACATTGCACAGGAGAGACAAACAAAATGACAGGCTTTGTGTACAAAGGACTGCTAGGCAGGGGAAGAGACTGTGCTCTGCCCCAGGGCAGTGCTGGACAGGACAAGAAGCTGAAGAGCTCAAGGACAGACAGGGAGAGAGGTAGGTTGGACTGGGGAAAAGATTCTTGCAGTACTACAGCACCAGTACTGAGCACTGGGACACACTGTGGGGTCTCAAGGGTCAGTTTTAAGAACATCTTGAGCAAATAAGACAGGGCCAAAGTTTATCCATCCCTAGAAGTGTCCAAGGCCAGGTTGGACGAGGCTTGGAGCAACCTGGTCTACTGGAAGCTGTTCCTGCCCATGGCAGGGGGTTGGACTAGATGAGCTTTCCAACCCAAACCATGCTGTGGTTCTATGATACTATGATGCCACCTCCCTGAAGGAAGAAGGTGACCGGGAAAATCTCCTGAGGTCCCATTCACTTTTTGATTTCTAGGAAAACCCACAAATAAACAGCACAGCTACAGTAAAAGGCAGAGCAGAGCATTCCCTGAGCAATTCCTCCTCCTGAATTGCAGTGAAGGCACAATTCATAGCCTGCTTTTTCATTTCCATGAATCTCAATTGTTCACATAATAATCACAGAAGTATTTAATAATACAAAGCATATGGGCCAGATGTTCAACTGGTGTAAATCAATAGCACTCGGGAAGCTTTAGTGGTGCTGTGCTGGCATAATCACGTGAAGATCTGGTGCTGCATTTTTAAGGTGGCTCTCTGGATTTTAGTGCCTTCTTATTGCTTCCACTAAAACCAAGTCACAGAGTTTATTGCCCACCTAAAAATGGCCACCTCCCACCAAATACTCATAGTAGAAGATCAAAAACCCAACGCTCAAAATAGATTGACTTAAGATCACTTAAAAGCTACTGGTCTGGCTTCTGCTGGCCATCATCACAAAGTTTTATCATAGCCACATACTTCTCCATCTGACCTTACCCCGTCTCAGGTGGGGATAGAAAGCACTCACTTGACCAGATGCCTTGTCTTAGTCTCATCAGCTGGTGTGGGAGCTCTGCTTTATTTACTTATCACTATAAAAAAAGAAAAAGAAAAAGCTTTTAATTCACTTCCTCCTGGGAGTTTCTGTGATGCTCATTGATCCACTCTACAAATACTTCACAAACACTAATGTATCCAGTGAAACTCTCCACTAATGTCTTCCTGAGACTTGGCACCAAACTGCTCATTTCTGATGCTGTGCCCTTTTACAGTTGTTTTGCTTTGCTACCTGTTTCAGAGTTACTCTAGGGCTCATTAATTGTTCATCCTTTGTCCCTTGAAAATTTTCCTTTAATCTTTCCAGTCACATGTTGGACACTGATGTGAAACAGACTTCAATTTGTGGGCCTTCACACCTGCAATGATACTATTTGAACTGATTGTGGCATTACCACTTGCACATGGATCTATGTAATTGAACTGAAAAGCTTTGCAAGATGTATTCATTGGACTTCTGATCTCATTTGTTAGGCAGCCTGAGGGAACAGGCAATTTCCACTCCTCAATTTATGACAACTGGTCATAGTTACTTAAATGGAATAAAATAAATCCTGCAGCATGTGTCCCTTCTGGAAACCAGGTTGACAATTGTACCCAGAAGAGAATTAAATTGCCCAGTGACAGTACTGTACTGAGTGAAATATATATATATATAGCAGAAAGTCATGGTAGAGTTTTTTGTGGAGGTTCCCAGGTTAATATTCCTTCTGCTAATGTGACTCCTTGATTGAGATTCCCGCAGATCTCAAGAAATTGTATGGAGACTATGCAAATAAGCTGGTCTGCTACAGCTGAAAATAACTTATCCTTGTGCTAATCATATTTGGGACTAAGGTGTGACCTACTCCACTTCCATAACTAGGCCTCCAGCTGTCAATGACAGCTGGATTTTCAAAAGACCAGCAGACCAGCAAGGCTGGGCTCTTTGGGCAGCACAGTGCACACAGGAGGAATTTCACTGACCACCCAGCCCCAACCATCAGCCCTCAAAACACCATTCCCAAATCAGTAAATCTTTCTTTCATTCCACATAACAAGCAATTTGGGATTTTTTAAATTTTTTTTTTCTTTCTTTTTTTTTTTTGTCTTGGGTAGAAATTGCAGTATCTGGAAATCAAAGCAGCTGTTTCTAGACTCAGCCAGTTTTAAAGCTGAGGTTTGTACTGTGGCCCACACATCTCCCTGAGGACCACAAGCTCAACCTGGCATCCTGCCATAATACCCAGTGTGGGAAAGGCTGAGGAACTGGGAATTTGTACTCATGTGGGATACTGCAGCAAGAACTCCAACTGAGGAGCCCTTTGTTCACTCCATGTGCTGAACTGGCTTTCAGTTTGGGTCCTAAGAGGAGTATGAGCTCCAACAGACAAGGCTGTTTGAGTACACCTGCAGAGCTTGGCCTAAAAGGAGGCCAGGTCCTTCTTCCTTTTAGCCCTGCCCTCTTTTCCACTGGCTTTTTCCTCTCATGAAAGCAGCCCATTCCCATCTAAAGTGTGCCAAGTGACCTTCTGGAGGGTGAGGAACTGGTCCTGGGTGTATAGCAGTTGCCACACCTATTAATGTTCTGCTGTGTGAGAACACTAGTGTGGATTTATGAGATTATTTTAAATCCAAGCTGCACATTTCTTAATTATCGGTATTCTTTTCCTGTACATGAAGAATTTGCATGATTTCCCAGCAGTAGAGAAGAGCAACATCAAAACAATAAATTAAAAAAATGCACCAGTTGGTCATGGAAGTGTATGTACAGTTGTTGGTATTGCTCATTTTCCTTGCAGAGCCAATGCAGACATCAAGGAAGCAGATCCTCAGTGTAGCTTCCAGAGAACCCCATTCACTGGTGCTGGTTGAAGAGCTAGCCCCGCATTAGCATGTTTACTCCAGGAGTTCTTCAAGGAACCCAGATAGTTTTGGCAAAGAATGCCAACTCAGACAGTGATCCTGCAAATATTTAAGCACTGAGCACTGTTGCTGTTACAGGTGGTGTTCTTGGCACTGAAAAGACCTCTTACAGCAGTGGTGGGGCCAAGGGGACACAGAGTTTTTGAGGCTAAGACCTCACAGAGCAAAGACATCCACCATTTGGGTTTTAATAATATGGGAATGTGCATCACAGGCAGCTGGCTCCTGAGTTTAGCAGCAGAGAAACAGGCAATGGATTCACATGGAGATCCACTGCCTTCCTGGTGGGTTTGATCCTCTGGCACATCCGGGGAGTGTGACCCATCCTGCTCTGCCAGGAGCTCCCAGGCCACTCTCCCTCTGTATTGGGGGGAGGAGCTGGTGCCCTCCTCAGCCACTCTATATCTGCTGGTGGCTTTTGCAAATGGGAATTAGGACCCCAAACCAGTGAAGTGCTTTAATCCAACATCGCTTCATTGCTGCCCACCAAATGACAAAGGACATTAACATGATTTTTATCACTTCAGACAGTCCAGCTGCCCACATGAAAACTTAAAGATATATTTTGACCCTGTCTTGTCTACATTTGTGAATGGTTCAAACACTTGCCATCCTGGCACCATATAACTCAAACTGCCACTGCCCCAGTGATGTATTTTTAAAGAGAGACCATTCTCACACTGTACTATATCAGGGGAATGACAGGCCCTTGTGGTGTACATCAGCAGGAAGATGACACTCTACTTTTGTGTTTTAAGGGCTCCAAGATATATCATGGAAAGTGCTGTCTGATTCCTGGAACCTGGAGGCAGGCACAAGGTGTTATTGTCAAAATAAAAGAGAAAAACTGGGGCAGATTTTGAATCTGACTATCCCATGATGATAGCAACAGGCAGGGGGTCATGGAGGCATTTTCTTCTGACAGATTGGGATGTTTCCTCATCACTTTATCAGATCAGCCCAAAAGTGTGTTCCTAAAGCTCTATTTCAGAAATTATCTTTTGCTTAAATTTTACAATATTCTTCACTCCACTGGGCTTTCAGTGGATTTGCACATGTTTAATTTTAAGCATGTATTTTGCTGCCACGCTACCTAGGGGTAGTAATCTGGATTTTATAAGGCTGAGCTTAGTTCTGTAAAGTCAGAAGAAGAAAAGAACATGGAAATAATTCAGCAAAGGGCAGTAAAAGTATGTGAAGAAAGGACACTGTTGCTCACTCACTGATATTTTATATATCCCCTGGCATCAGAGGCACTGATTCCAGCACATGCTGAATAAGAATCATGAAGCTGTAGGGGCTCCACCAGTCCTCAGCAGCAGGGGAAAGCAGAGCTGGTGACGAAATGAAAAGAGGGAAATGCAAAAACTCACATGCCTGTGCAAGGTGCAAAAGTGATTGTGAAACAAAAGTGACTGTGAAATGAAAAAGAGAGAAAAAAAATCTAGTGTTCCTTAGAGGACCCAATTGTGGGGCAGTCCCAAATCCTCAAAGTCAGATTTCCTATTTTAGAGCATCACACTCAGGACAATAAGCATGGCAGGTTTATAACCCACCCAAGTGAAACAAGAATCCTGGCCAGAGCTGGAAGTCCCTGTTCCTGATTCCATCATTTATCTACTGGCTCAGGTTCCATCTACACAGATTTAAAGCTTCACACTGGCTCCTAAGGCTATGCTATATAAAATTTGATTGTTACATTCAACGGGCTGTAATAAATTAAATGAACTATCAGTAATAAGTTCACAGGCAACACTATCTTTTTTCAGTAAAGTATACTTCCTTAAAATATACCAGCAGCATCAAATGTAACTAGATTTAATTTCATACTGAAGAGTCTGTGAATATTCATTTTAAAATAGTCACCAAGGCCTAATTTTAATTTGTGTGATGTTTCTGCTAATACCAATGCCTACTTAAAACATCCATTAAAAAGCCTTAAGAATATTAACTGGGAATTCTTACAGAAATGCACTAGAGTTTTATGTTTTGAATTAACATTACAGGCTTTTTGGTTTAACTCCTGTTAAACAGACTTCATTATTACAAGAATATGTGCAAATTAAAAGAAGCCCATTGAAATCTAAAATTCCATGCTAAAAAGATTAGGGATATTTGAGTTATTTTTCTTCTGAAAGAATAAATGTAATAAAATGTGATAGGGAGTAAAACCCAATACTTAGAAACACAAGATTGTCAGGGGCTAGACAGTGGTGAGAATTTTCTAATGAGCTTCAGAATAACAGGCTTCATACAAGTAATCATTTCCCTTGTGTTTTTCTGCCTCCCATCACAAAGACATCACATTTATAAAGCCTTTGTCACAGATCTTGTTGGCAAACCATTCTATGATTCCATGATCTTCACCTGGCTCAAAGGTGCAGGCAGGGATGTGCTGGGTCAGGGAAGAGACATATGGTCCTGACATGGTTTAAGCCCAGCCAGCGGCTAAGGACTCTGCAGCAGCTCTCTCCCTGCTTCCTCAGTGGGATGGGAAGGAGAATCAGTAGGGGAAATGTAAAACTTGTGGTTTGAGACAAGAATTTAATAATTGAAACAAAGTAAAATAAAATAGTAGTAATAATACTAATGATTATTATAATAATAATAATTGTAATTAAAAGGAGAGAGAGAGAAACCCCAAGAGAAACAAGGGACGCACAATACAGTTGCTCACTCCCCTCCACCCCGTGCCCAGCCCATTCCCCAGCAGTGATCAGTGTCTCCCAGCAACTCCCCAGTTTCTATATTGGGCCTGATGCTCCATGGTATGGAATATCCCTCTGGCCAGTTTGGGTGAGCTGTCCTAGCCATGCTCCCTCCTGGTTGTTTGTGCATCTTCTCATTGGCGGAGCATAACACACTGAAAAGTCCTTGATTTAGGGTAAGCACTGCTCAGCACCAACCAAAACATTAGTGTGTAATCAGTATTATTCTCACACTGAACCCAAAATACAGCACTGCACCAGCTACCAAGAAGGAAAATGATTTCTATCCCAGCCAAACCAGGACCAGTCCCCACTGACACCAGCCGGGTTTAGGAGACCTGGACACCTCGGACTTGCTCTCCAAAGGCTGCCCTCTGCTCCCTACCTGACCAAACCCTGGCTGCTGAGGATGGGAGTGAAGGTGCACAGGGCTGGATCTCTGACAGGACATCTACCAGGCTTGGTTTGGCACTCTGCACTGGGCTGGGCTTCCCCCTCCACCAAGGAAATTCCACTGCCCAACAGCTTGTCTGAAGTCGGGCTCATTCCACAGCCCTGGAGGGAGCTGGAGCCTCTGGAAGGATGTTCCCTGCTCCAGCACTACATACATATATATGTGTCTATATGGTGAAGCTCACTCTGAGGCCTAAGGGGCAGTGGAAGGACTTCACATGGAAGCAAGGCACTGCAAAATACATTTCTCCTTCATTTGCTTTGGCTCTCAGCTGCTGTATTGATCCCCTTGGCTTCTAAATAGCCTTTCATTCAATATAGTCATCAATGAAAAGTCTCCTACTCTCATAAATCACATGAATATTTACGCTGCCTTGTGTAAAATACATCTTGTAGCCTACCAGGTGCTTCATGTCCCTGTTCCCCGTCTGGTTACTTCTGTCCCTCTGTTTACCTGGGGGGGCTGGGGCAGCCCCTGACCCTTCCCTGGGCTCCAGGCAGCCACAGCCAATTATCTGTGCTAAAACTCTTCTGTCGAGCTGCCAAATCTTTTGCATTAATCCTGAAAATTACAATTAACGAGTGCTAAGAGGATCTTTCCACCTCTGTGTATGGCTCTATTCAGTTGTAATGATCCTTGCTGCTCCACCAGCATCCGAAGCCTCTTATGGTCACGGCTTTTGGCTCTGGGGCAGGGCAAGGCACTCAGGGAAGGGAAGGGGGCTGGTGGCAGAGGGGCTTCTGCTTTTTCTTGCTTGATGTCCTGTGACAAGGATGCTCCACACTGAAGATGGGAGAGATGTGAGTTAGTAAGAGCCCACGGTCACCAGAGCATGGATGTCCCCTCCATGTGAAAGGTCGTGTCAACATTTCAGGAGTTGAAGTCATTAAATTTTCTGGGATCTGCCAGAAGACGGGGCTGATGATCAGACTGCATGGGACCCCACCCTGGCTGGCTAATGAGACAACTTGAAACAACTTCACTGAGGCTCCAGGAGTCAAATTCCCAGGTTACTAATGCAGCTATAGAGACGCAGCTCTCTGAGGACCAAAACTTTTAAAATATGGTATTTTTAGTGATTAAGAACCAGAACTGGGACTCTCACTGACATGCTAATGTTATCTCTAGATGTGAATTAGGGATCTCAATCACGTCTGGATCAATTAATCCCCTGACTGGGCATGGTGAAATACCTGCAGTAATCTTTAAGATTTGAAGAGAGATCTGTTCATATTTTTTAGCATGGACTGATTGCTATTCCCTCACAACAATCCCACCTCCACCTGAGCTGTTGAACAGTTCCAGGAAAGGTTCTCGTTCTTGATTTTTTCCCCTTGCTTTGACCAGCAAACACTTGAAGGTGTTTAACCTTCACCAAGCAGTCAGTAATTGCCCCAGCTGGGCAGGTACTGGCTCTGCTCAATTCACCACTCACAGAAACTAAAGGATCTCCTACAATTCAATGGGTTGGTAGGTCTTGTGCTCCTGGTTTCACAAACCTCTTCATTGACATTTCCCCTTCAGGACTATTTATCTTTTTTCTCCTCTGTGTGTTCACTTTAGTCTGAGTTTATACTAAACCACTTCACTGAGAATGGAGCATTTGTGCATTTCCAGTGTTTCAATCCCAGAAATAACCCTACAGAAATCACTAGAATTACACTGGGGGAAAAGCAATGGATGTCAAAGGAGAAACAAGGTTTGTTTCTTTATTCCTTAGAGAGGAAATGTTAGATAACTAACTGCTTCCCTGACTTAATAATTTCCACTATCTTCAGTCAAATGATTTTCCATTAGAACTAATAATAAATTTGCCTTGTAATTACTAGATTTAATCTATAAATAATATATAATATATATTCAATATATATTATCCTCTATCCTTGATATATATTATCCTCTATGAGGTTAACCACTTCTCCCCTCACTTTAGATGCTCTTTAAATTAGAGGATACAAACACAAACCAAAAATCAGAGTAGCCCAAGTATCTACTACCCCAAGCAGATCCCCTTCTGGAGAGGTCTCTGTCTGTGCAGGTGGGTCCCTGCAGGTGGACAGATGCCTGTGTGGGACACAGTTAACAGGGTTAGCTGGGCAATCAGCATCTGGAGCTGGGCAGGAGTGTACATCCTCATTCTTTGCATCCACACCAGTTCAAGCACTTAATGGACTTCTAATCTCAGCTGGGGACCAGTGCTGCTGTTACATAAAACTTTAATGATTTCAGGGCAAAGGGAAACTTTTCACAGTAGTAATTGCTGACATTAAAACATCAGCTCTGTCCATACACCACACCCAGTGCTGTCTGCAGGCCCAGAAGTGCCACAGCAGTGCTAAGCCAGTGAGAGCTCTCAGATGTGACTGCGCCAGCTCATCCCACATTAGTTTGGTGATGTCCACACTGTCATGTGTTGTGTGCTCCTCACACACCTACCTAGGTTTTTAAAAATTAATTAAATTATTATATATATACACACACATATATATATATATATATGAAACTATTAAAATATTAATACAAGATTAAATCTCAAATCTGGTACAGGTAATGGAGGCTTTGGTAGGAAAAGATATAAGACATTCAGTGTCAGTGAACTGTGTTGATCTGAAACTTATGAATAACCTGCTCTCAGCTCCCACCTTGTCTGGTGGCATTTGGCACTGATGTGTTGGCAGTAGTGGAGTCATCTGTTGGGGTCACAAATGCATGGTAGGAGAGCTGAGTGATTATAGAGAAAAGGCCACATAGAAAAAGCAGTATTCTAAGAAACTGGATTTGCAGGGACTCCAATACTAGATCTCTGTGGGAAACAGGTAGGGTGGTGTACAACTGAAAGATGCTGAGATTAGGAAGGAGCAGGAAGGACAGCAGCAGTATCTCACATGTACAAGGTAGTGGGGCTCATCTCAAAAGAAGCCCTGTCATTATAAAATTAATTTTGTGCAACTTACTATGAAACAGTGATTTGGCCCTTCTCAGGTGGAGATCCCAGAAGTGCAGTGGCTTTTTAAGCATTGAAGATCAGGTGACAGCAGAAGGAAGAGGAGAAAACAGGGTCCATCTGGAACTGCTGGATCCTGGGGAAGGGTGACAGATTTAGCCAGTGGCTCCTGAATCCAAGTACCACCCTGGCAATGGGACCCAGGGTGACCACGGGGTATGGGATGGATTTAACATATCCTTTGATGCCAGAGCCCTTCTCAACACAAAGCATCACTGTTCCCACTGCTTCCAAAGAGGTCAGTGCTGTCCCTAAGATCACCAGCCTTCTTTAGCTTCTGGCACTACTTTTTTTGGGTTGTGGGTAATTCTTCCTCTGAGAGGGCAAAATTGACTCCTTCCTGCGAGCACATTAAAAAGGCATTTGTGAATGAAGATAATGCTGGGATAGTGGTGCTAATAAAATCAGCAGAGAAACAGCATTTAGCAGCTGGGAGGGGAGGGAAGCATTTTTTTCAGGAACACACAAGCTCCTGCTTTGATGTTACATTCAAGCCAAAGCAAGGGCATTTTTTAAATTCCCAATAATTCAAGTTTCTTTTCAAGTTACCAAGCCTGGCTGAGCTCTTAAAGACAACAGATCTTGCTCCTGGGGTTGGCTTTCCTAGGCAATTGCAGCTCTGCTCAGAATACTATTTAAATACCAATTATTGTAATTCTCGGCAGAAATATTACAGGCATTCAGATTTTTTTCTTAACAGCCAAAGGGAGACATTTCCAGCATCTATCAAACCTCTTTTATTTTAATTCACATTAAAATCTCTTTCCAGAAGGACTGGTCAATGGAGCATAATTTATCATTATAGTTTAAAGATTTGTCAGTGCTGCCCTGTGCCAAGCCAACCTGTCTAGAGAAGCCTTTGGGGAGCAGGGGGGATGGCTGGAGAGAGCAAAGGGTGCTGCAGCCAACAAGTAATGGAGTGTGGATAGGCAGGAGGCAGTGGAAGCAATATCCCACGCTTTCCTGCAAGGAGCAAATTCCCCATCTCCCACATTGTGGGGAAAACACACAAATCTTCCTTTGATTTTATGGTGGAAGTGAGCAAGCAGGGCACACCTTGGGACTGAGCTGGCAACCAGCTGGTATCACGTCAGTGAAGAGCTCCTGCTGAGAGGATGGAGCCTGTCCCTGTGGTGACCCTTCCCTAGGCCCTGGCAGCCCCACTGACCCCACTTGTGAGGAAAAAGAGAGACACTTGGTACCTTGTCTGTTGAGACCCTGGGTCTGGCCAGTCTTCAGAAGGGCAAATGGTTCTCCTGCTGCCAAGAGTGATCACACTGCATGACAAGACTGCTCCAAAGCTGTCATTTTTCTTTCCTTCAATAGTCACCATCATACCGGGGCAACTGCGATGACTGTCCTGGCACGACCACGGAGTCAGGGGTCCTGTGGTGCAAGTTTGGTGCTGTTATTAACAGCCAACACCCCGAATTGAAAAACAGATGTTAGAGAAGTGTTGTTGTGTTATACAAAAAGAGGTATGCTCATGGCTCACTCCTCAGCCCAGGTGGCTTGATAGATGAAGGGCAGCAAAGGAGCTTGCCCTGTTCCCTGTACCTGTGGAACTGCTGCTTCCCAATCCCAGCACGACTTTGGTTCCTGAAGGACACAGGGCATGTGTCTGAGCTTTCCACCTTGCCCTCTTTCACTGCCTCTTCCCCCAAACAGTTTCAGCCAGACAGATAATCTCAACCAAATTTGGCAGAGGCAGAGGTTAAATATGAAGCTTGTAGAGGTTTTGGGGGAATCAGGGTAATGGGGACATCCCCAGAGGATCCCCACCAAGGGATCAACCCGGAAGGTGGGTGCTGTGCAGGGGGGCCACAGAGCACACCCACCCTGCCCACCCCTTTGGGGGCTGCACCTCCCACAGACCCGCAGGGACGCGCTGCCAGGGAGGGAGTGGGATGTTCACCAGCACAGGAGCTTCAAGCTTTGCAGGGAGGAAAAAGGCCTTCCAGGCACAGGGGCAATTGCGAAGTGTGAGGGAGGGCAAGGAACACAAATCCCTGCTCATGCAACAACTTGTTATTTTAAATGCCAAAGCAGCCAGAACTGGTGAATGCTAGTCCTGCTCCTGCCAGAAAACCCATCAGCAACCCCCTCCCTACTCCCAGCACAGAGAGACTGGTGCCTGTGCCCTCAGCCACTTCTCAAGATAAGCAGAATCTATAGCTCAAGTCAAGCTAAAAACTGTCTCTCTTCCTTCCTCCTCTTTCTTCAGCTGCACCCATTGTAAACGGAGCACAGCTGTGGTTCTGGCCCTCAGACTCTATAGGAGCTATAGCAAAGTGCTTAATGTATTCTTAGCTTTTAAAATACTATTCATCAGCTGCAATCAAAGAAGAGAGCCAGCATCATGTTGCCAGCCAAATTAATCACAGCTCCCCCACTCCCCCCTCCACTCACACAGCCACATTGTGCACATCAGTGGTGGTCCCAAGACCACGGTTTAGCAGACTCTGGAAAAGGCCAAGGTGGTAAATGTAAATCCTGGCTGCTCTTAATCATGTTCGTAATGACCATGTCATCAATCATACTTGTTCTCAAGTGCTCAGCAACCACAGCCCAAGGGTATATTTTTCAAAGAATTCAGTTCAGTGAGGTCTCTCAAAAGCTGGGTCACCATTATTCCTACTCACATGGGAGGAGGGTTTCCTCTGACTTTCTGGCACTGACAGTGCATGGAGTCTCAGCATCTCCCTACCAGCCTGAATGCAATGAGTAAAGTCAATAAAATTTATGCAACTGAAAATTTCACTGACCTTTAGAAGAAAACAAGATAAGGAAAAACAAAACACATCAATATAACAGATTGGGAAAAACACAGTACTTCTACCATTTCCCTAGTCTTGCTATTTTTCACTGGGGACATGGTCAAAACACTTCAAATATCCAGGCTTTCAAACTTCCTACAAATGTTGGAACGTTGAGAACCGAAGAGAATTGTAGTAGTTACAGATTTTTCCTACAGATCTCCAAAGGACTTGAGACCTTCTGGCTATAGACACATAACACAGAGATACTCATGTGAAATAACCCATACACAATTGCTAAACATCCCAAATTCCCAGAAACATTACAAAATGAGCCACATGCGAGTCACCAGACCAATTCAACTCCTGTGACTGGGTCCTGTCACCACCTGATGGTGCAATCGTGCCCTACTGCAAAGCTAACTGTGAAGCCCATCCATGAATATATTGGAGCCATTTGGTGGTTCTCCCACGTGTCAGCGGTGCAGAGCTGTAGCAATGATTGCATTTCACACCCCAGCCAGAGCTGAACGGGACCTGTTTGATGCCACGGGAGGAGCTGATGGAAGTTTTAACACTTCAAGGAGAGTTCAAGACGATTTTACGGAAGCACGCCTTGGGGAAATTGAAATGTCAAGCATAATTTGGCACTTGAAACATGAAGGAGAGAAGCTTTGCATTTGTTTTCATCTGCATCTTCCCCTCCTCTGAACTGTACATGCTCCATTTCCTGCTCTTCCCTGAGCTTTCATTAGGCAGTGCTGAAATCTGCTGGATTTGAGGGATCTCCAAGGATAAACAAGTATCTGGCATTAACCTGCTCTGTAAAAGTCAGTTTGACATGTCTCACTATTCTTCCATTCTTGCTAGGGAAACTAGACCAAAACAAGCTTTTCCCGTTATCTTTCTTTTCCCATCCATTTATTTGATCTTTCGTGTAAGACTCGAAGCTTACTTCTCACTAGTCCAATTCTTAATACGTGAGGGTTCACCTGAAAAAAAAATAGGCTTTTGATCTGAGTTTCAATCTCAGACCTGGTCTCTGGGGCCACAGACACTCCACCAGGGTCTGAGCAGGCAGCAGGCAGGAATGGGGCAGTTGGAAAGGCTGGGAAACAGAGGAGCCTCCTCTCCCCCTACAATAGAAGTGCTCTCATAGCTGTCAGCATGAGAAGGAACAACAGGAGCTGGCAAACAGGCCTCTGTTAGGTGCAGCTCCTGGGAACGCTGATAGTGTGTTCCCAGGAGATAAATTTTTAATTCTCCCCATCATCTGAGTAATTTCTGGTGAGACAGACCACAGAGCCAAATCTTTCCCACAAGGATTTTCCATGAGGCAATGCTTGCTTGATGTGTGGGGAATTTCTTGCACCAATTTTGTAAGTTTAACTGAAGGTCATATTTAGAGAACAGTCAAGAGCTTTCAATATTATAGAAACACATAATATATTGGAGTAACTTCCTTAAAAACATTCTCTTTGCACAGCCATTATGAGATACAACTTAGCCAGAGAAACACAGAGTCACACCAATATAAGATATTTCAACTTTGTAAAGAAAAGAGTTTCAATCCACTTGATATAAGGGTTTAGTTTAAAGGGGTTGGAATTGTAATTTTTCAGGAAATTTTTGTTCAAAATTTTTTACATGAGGATAAAAGGGGTTTCTAAGAATTCCCTACAAGGTAAAAAAATCCATTTACTGTAAGCCTTGGAGGTGACCTTCAGTGACCAACACTATTTCTGTCTTTGACAAGGAGCTGCAAGGTGCAGCACATTTAGTGTGAAATTCTGCCTAAGTTTTGCCTAAAAAAGAGGCAGCACAATCAACAAAATTTTCCTTTTAGCTCAACAGGACAATTTTAGGAAAAGTCACCTTAACACCCCCTTGAAGACCCCTTCAGAAGCACCTGAGCAGCTCTTTTCACATGGGGTGCTGTTTCCATCAGTCTGTGGTTTTGCATGGCTCCAGCTGCAGGAGTGAATTATTTTGGGACTACCGTGTGTCATTAGATGCAGAGGCTTTATACCAATGACCAGTTTATGTCAGTGAAAGCAGATTGGATTTGAAACAAACCCCATTGATTTTCCGTCACCACTTCACTGTAGCCCTGCCGCCAGAATGAATGCACAGCAAATGAACCCAGGGCTCCTCGGTCCTCTCTGGGCAGGGGAACGAGGCAGAGCCACCATTCCCTGAATGTCAGGGCTCTCCTGCAGCACTGCTGGCAGCTGCTACAGAAATAACAGGTTTAGGGCAGTGCAGACAGCAATGCACTGGGCAGCAGCTCAGAGCAGCACCAAGGTTTTGTCTAAGTCATAGAATCCCAGAATCCCAGAACGGTTTGGGTTGGAAGGGACCTCAAAGCTTATCCAGTTCCAACCTCCTTGCCACGGGCAGGGACACCTTCCACTAGACCAGGTTCCTCCAAGTCCTGTCCAACCTGGCCTTGGACACTTCCAGGGATGGGGCAGTCACAGCTTCTCTGGGCAACCTGTGCCAGGGCCTCCCCACCCTCACAGGGAACAATTCCTTCCCAGTATCCCATCTCTGCCCTCTGGCAGTGGGAAGCCATTCTCCCTTGTCCTGTCAGTCCAGGCCCTTGTCCCAAGTCCCTCTCCATCTCTCCTGGAGCCCCTTTAGGCCCTGGAAGGGGCTCTCGGGTCTCCCTGGAGCCTTCTCTTCTCCATGTGAACACCTCCAGCTCTCCCAGCCTGGATCCAGAGCAGAGGGGCACCAGACCTCAGAGGACCTTTATGGTCTCCTCTGGACCCTCTCCAACAGGTCTGTGTCTTGCTTGTGCTCAGGACCCCTAACCTGGATGCAGTACTCCAGGTGGGATATCACTAGGGCAG
Organism: Lepidothrix coronata; assembly: GCF_001604755.1. Classification (NCBI taxonomy): domain Eukaryota; kingdom Metazoa; phylum Chordata; class Aves; order Passeriformes; family Pipridae; genus Lepidothrix; species Lepidothrix coronata. Next base: position 2,253,146 of record NW_016690288.1, read on the forward strand.
AGTAGAGTTCTACCAAAACCACAGTTTCAGGGTGTTTCTGGAAACAAGCAGGATGCAAACCCATCAGCAATGGCCCAGCACAGACCACTGCAGAGATGAGAAATGCCCGAGAGCCCATCTTGGAGATAAATAAAGATAAATAGCAGGATTTAAGGTCCCTGCACTGCATCCCCCCAACAGCCACCACCACCCTGCCATGCTGCCCTGGGTGGGGGGGAAAGTGTTTCTCCCCACAAGGCAGAACCTTGTTTTACACAAGTAAAAGGGAAAATCTTCTGGATATCACTGTCAGGAACAGCCTTGGATGAAGTACTGCAAGACTATATTGTGAAAGGCAAAAAATATAACCCACTTCACTGGTTAAGGAGTGTGTTCCTCCTTGTGGGTGGATAAGATCTCTCTCAAGTGAATGACTCTGGTATTTATTATGTCAGATTATGGCACTTCAGTTACTGGTTCAGATTATAACAAAACTGGAAAAACAACCACTTACTAGATATTAATTTTATCTTACAGATTCTATTGTAAATGGGATACAGGCCCCTATGTATATACTACAATTCTTAAAATAGCTCCATCTAAATGCAAATGTAGGCCTCTGCCTAACACAGAGCTGAAAGCCTTCCCATTAACACACCAAGAGATAGGGGAATTAATTTAATGCTTAAAAATTCCCAGGGATAAGAGGAACTTCTTTCTCTTCGCATCTAGCATCATTTTCTCTTCATGCCCAAAGCACCCTTAATACAATAATTTTTACCTTTCTCAAACTTACAGAGGGAAAAGGCACTACAGTCTCTCTCTAGAAATTACTTTACAGGCTGTACCCTCCTGACCAAAGCACAGGTCTGTGTGTACTTGGGAAGGGAGGCCAGGGAAAGACAGGAGATGAAGATCACTTGAAGGAAGGTTGTTAGGATTCAATTACTTGCCTTTGCAAACTAATCAAAAGCAGAGATAGTGCTGGACAGTGTTCATCTCTCACCAGCACCTTCTACTCCACCTGCTCCTCTAAGCCCGCCACACACAGGAGGCTCACTCTGTACCCACCCCGCACACACACGGTGTGCGAGTCTGCTTTCTCTTTGGAGGACTTTAGTGATCCCCTGGTGGCACGTGGAAGGTGCTGGACCCCACTGCAAAGAATCACAGAATACACAGAATCATAGAACAGCCGCAGACTCGTGGTGCCTCTCCTGCCCCTGCTGCAGCCCAGCCCGAGGGCATGGCAGGACAGAGGGGAAGGATGCTTCTCTGGCTGTCCTCTAGGTATGAAGTGTGCCATGGGGAACCGCTCTCTGCAAATGCATCTCCATGTTGATTCCCAGGTGCTGGGCAGCAGAAGTCAGCTCTGTTCCCTTCCCCATTGTGGGAATTCAGTTCTTAGAAGTAGCTGGTATCCATCTGTAGAAGGGCACATAGCACACAACAAATGGATCTCTTTTTTTCAATATTTGTGAAACTTCACTAGCAGCTTTTGTTAAACTTCGTGTCTTTCCATCAGAATATATGTAGCCCAAATTTGTTCCAAAAGAGTATTTTCAGGGAAAAAAAAAAGGAAAAAGGAAGAGTCATACATGACCTCAGTAGGAAGAAGAGACATCCACCTTAACACCCCATCTGGAACAGGCATCTTGGAAGCCACAGGACTGGAAACCACCATGTCCAGATGGAGGAACATTATCATCATGCAAAAGCTGGGCAAGTGAGAGAAATATTCAGGCACTTCCAACAGACTTGCACTCTGAAGTGTATCTCTTTCTACATGAATTCAGAAACCAAACATAACAATGGACACGAGGTTGTGTTGCTGTGACTGATAAGTCATTGTTGTACTGACACAGCAGCAGCAGAATTTACATGCAGAGATTTGCTTTAGATTGTCTCACATGTCACAGGTTGAGCTTGCCCTAAGACCCCCTGTAGTGGGGCACTTGGAAGGAACTTATGTGTTCTTGCTCTCTGAGGTGTTTTATATCACACAGCACTTCTCATTCATTGCTTGGGGTTTTTCTTGTTTTCTGGCATTTTTGTGCCTGTGCTGAACACGACTGGCTGCTGAATTCTCCCAGGGTTACAGTCTGCACTACCAGGAGCTCTGCAGAGGTGCCAGAGCCAGCTCCTCTGATCAATATGGACATATTTTCAGAGTCATGAAGAAATTCCTGTTTTCTTTCTGAAGCTTGTCTTGTCAGTGCTGAATATTTTCTGTGCAGGAGCTCAGTGGCTGGGTCTTTTGTGACTGATCATCTGTGAGTTAATGCCCTAAATGGCATAAGAAAACTAAAAAAAAGGTAACCTCTCATGGCAAACAGATGTGCCTCAATTTAGGGAACTCTGCATCTCTCTCAGTACAGAGTCAGGGTTGCTTAAAGTGGAGTTTCCTCTGGCAAAGTCAAAGGGTCTGGCCTGGCTTTTGATCATCAGCAACATAAAATAGTGATTTAAACAGACTTGAGAAATTTGGGAAACAAAAGACTTGTTGCAGCTTTAAAATGACAGAGAGAAAACTACAGACCGAAAGGATGGTGTAAAACTCCACACATAAGTTACTGTCATAAAAACATCATTGTCCCCAAACAATTTTTGTTACTTCATGAAACACAAGACTTGCCAATGCAGTCCTGGAATCTAGAAAGAGTTTATGAAATAATGACATTATCGGCATTACTGATATTCCCATAGTAATTATCTTTCCTAATTATTAAACAATATGGCGTGAAATCTGGTGAGGCTTGTTCCTGATAACTAATCTTTTGGATTTAATTTACTTTCTACTCTTACAGAGACAAACATCTTTCAGAGCCTAAAAATCGCTGTTCTTCACAATTTTCACTGGACTTTATATTAACAAGGACATTATGCAAAAGCAGAATTCTAGTTTCTCTGGGGCTTAGGTTTTTTCCTTTTTTACTTTTTTTTAGCTCAAATTACATCAAATTTTGAACTGAAATTGAAGATTATGCTCAATTTTATACTTGTTGAGGATCTGGTTTTCTAAGTGGGAATTTATGGTGGAAATCTTCCCTGACCCCAGCATTACAAATGCTTGCTTTGCAATACACAGAAATCTGGCCTTTCCCCATTCTCCTCAGTTTTGGGCCTTGTGGATTCCAGATTTGGCTCCACTGTAGAGTAAAAAAATATAATGTAAAGCCTTTCAAACTGCAAAACACTCCAGCTTTGCTAACAAGAATCCAGGATCTAAGCTTGAAGGGATCTTGAAACATCAGAAGTAGTTAGTGAGAGCTTGAGACATTTTCAGTGAAATGTGGGAGATAAAAAGAAGATTCAGGAAAACCACAGGATAAAAACTAAAGGAGAAATGTAATCCCAAAATAGCTCTGTTTGGAGTGTTCTTCTGGATGAGTTATTATACTGTTCCGTATGGTAAAACATCAAAGAGGGAATAATTCAACCAAATTACTTGTGAACTGAATTTCTCATCTCCTTCCAGATCATCACAAGTTTCTGGTTTCCTCAATGTGGCCAAACATGGCAGGGCTCTCTTGTGCACCCAACTGAGGCAACACAGGGGCAGAAGCAGAACTGCTGATGAAGCAGCTGTCCTTCCCCACAGTGCTGCTGTTCCAGTCCTATCCACATATCCCTGTCTCCTGCAGCATCTTGAACACTGGCATTTTCCTCACCAAGGGGCTTCCCTCTTCTCCCCATTTGCACACACGTGAGGGCCCCAGTCAAGCAGTGAGTTTGTGTAAGAATTTACCTCCAGTCCCCTCCAGTCTCACCAATATCTGTCAGGCTGTCACTGGCCTGTTCTCCTGGATCTTGGCTGGCTCTAGAAGTGGACTTAAACAGCTGTTCACTGGTACAAATCCTGCTTCTTTGCATTCCTGTTTCCTCCTCGTGCCCCCCACTGCCTCTCTCTCTCTCTCTCATACCCCTGCACTCATAGAACAAGTCCTTGAGATTAACCACAATATGATTACATTTTAATTGAGGCCAGCTTAGTGTGGGGACATCCTTTTAACTCAGGAGGCCTCAATTCCACAGAACCATAATGAACTAATAATGAATGTACTAAAGTCATTAAATCAAAATTCATAAAAGGGTGAATATTGCTTTCTTTTATAATAAAGCAATTAAAATCCCATATACTATAATAGATACTACTAAGGTGCACTAAGTGTTCTTTATGCCACCACACACGAATGCGGGGATCTTTTCAAAATAAGACTGCAACACTATTAATAGATGGTCAGAACTCTTTTCATGTCTTCTCTGGTTCAGCATTGTTGCCTGCTTTAAGAAATACTGGCATGATTTCATTAGTAGGGTTTATGGAATAGTTATAATAAATCATGACTTCCAATATAAGTACTACCTTTGAAGCAGTGGAGATATGCTACTTGTCAATTTGTGTTCCATCACTGTTCCTTTCATCATGACGTCCCATTCCCATCTCTAATGCTCTGTTCCTTGGGGGTTAACAGCCCCAGTGTATGGCAGCAGAGAAAGCATGCAGTGGGTATGTCTGACTTGGCAAGCCAGGCCTAGCTAGGGAAAGAGTGCTCCAGAAAAATGCATGATATATGACCACCTGTCTCTTCACATGGTCTTTGCTCCAAGGAAAACTCAAGTGAGAAGCCCTGGTTTATTTTAAACTTGGATCTCTTTACCACAGATATTGGAAAGCTAATGGGCTCAGAGAGGGATAAGGTCAGTTAACAGATGGGTTTGTAGCTGCTTGTTCACCATGATGGTCTGGAAACACCTCTTCATAGAATCATAGAATATGGGGGGTTGGAAGGGAGCCACAAGGATCATCAAAGTCCAGCTCCTGGCCCTGCATTGGACAGACCCAAGAATCCTACCATGTACCTGAGAACATTGTCCAAGCACTTCTTGAGCTCTGTCAGCCTTGGGAGAGCCTGTTCAGTGCCCAACCACCCTCTGGGGGAAGAATCTTTTCCTAATACCCAGCCTAAACCTCCCTGACAGAGCTGTTCCCTTGGGTTCTGTCACTGGTCACCAGATCAGTGGGGCAGACTCAGAGCAGTTGATCTCCGTGGGCCCTTGGTCCCCCTCCCCTTGGCCCTGCCACAAAACATTCCCCAGCTCCCAGCTCTACATATTTCTGCTCAGCCAGTGCAAAGTGGTCGTGTCAAAGACAGCCCCATGGGAGAGCTGAACTCTGAGGTATCTGCACATCAAAGATCCCTGATGCCCAAAGCTCGTGTTCCCACCAAGGAAAGCCCCTTCTCTGAAGGGCTCCAATCCACCCTTGGAATGGCTGAGAAGAAAGAAGAGTCACAAAGTGACTGGGATCAGATAAAACAACCAGCAGCAAACAGAAATACCACCAAGCCCATGCTACTGCTTGCTGTGCCAGACCTTGTTTTCTCCCGAAGGCCTTTGGCCTCCATTCAGGAAAAAAATCATTATTGTGTGCCAAATGGCTGGGATCTAAACACAGGACAATTTACTGTTACTCAAAAATCTACACAAGTAACAACTGTTATTCCTCTTAGTGACACAGTCATGGAGAACTAAGATTTGAAGACTGCTCAGAAGAGATATTGGTGGAAAGCCTGTCCTGGGGTAGGCGGGCACATGTGCCTGGGTGAGAGAGGAGAACAGATTGGCAGAAGAAAAACTATTAAATAGTACATGGTGGAGTAGGGGATTATCTGGAGAACATGATATAAGAACAGATAGATTAAAGGAACACTAAATATTTATTACAAAGTCCTTCATATCATATGCAATAATACATGTCATAGCTGCTGCTGAATAATACAGGCAACAGCCCATTGCTGCGATTGCTCTCGGAGTTGGATAAAATAGAATTAGAGGCTTTTATCCACTGGAGACCATGTGCTGTTATACATAATAATTAAAATCACTCAGAAAAGAGAGAGAAATAGCTCACTGATCACTGTAACTACATTGGACAAAACACATTATGTCCAGGTTACCACAGGCCTTTGCTGTCCATGAGGGGTGGGAAGGCACCAGACAATCATAGTCCTTTTCATCCCTGAATTTTGGAATGGATGAGCCCAAAGGGATACAAGTACTTCAGGCCATAAAGGACCAAAACTGGGGGCTCCTGAGGAGTCCACAGGCTCTGCCCTGGGCCACGGGCCAGTTTGCTGTATGCTGGGCTTAGGGGAGGTACAGTGTGCTTTGGGCACAGCCAAAATTATTCTGTTTCTGTGGGGATGACACAAGTGCATCAGCACATTATTCAGGCAGTCTGACCCTAGAGTTAGCAAGGAACAAAACACAATATTGCAACCAGTTTGTCTCATGAGCCCATTCCTTCTGTTTCACAAACCCATGCAGGCACAGGGGATGTGCTCCTGGGTTCCCTGAGAAGGCTAAAAATGAATTTACTTAAATGGAAAATCTCCTTGCTGTGGCAAATTACCCTTTGATATCAACTCATGTCTAACACCTTATACACAGGCAGGAAAAGAGAGGATTATCCAACAGAAGTAACTTGTCACAATGCAGCTGCTCTGTACCTCCTTTCCAGAGCTGAGTCCCCAAAACCAAAGAAATCCTTCCGAGTTGTGGGAAGGGGAGAAAAGGGCATGGGAAGCAAACTGGTTCAGGACTGGGACTTTTTAACCAGACAGAGTGATTTTTTCAGAACTACTGCACAGTAGTGGGTACTCTGAAGGATGGCAGTAAGATGGAAACACCACAACCTGTGTGCAGCAGTACCACAATCACAGAAATCACAGGATTGGAAAGTGCCTTAAACACCATCTACTTCCCACCCTCCTTCCATGGGCAAGGACACCTTCCAGTAGCCCAGGTTGCTCTGAGCCCCATCCAGCCTGGCCTTGAACACTTCCAGGGGTGGGACAGCCACAGCTTCTCTGGGCAACCCTCACAGTCAAAAATTTCTTCCTAATATATCATCTAAATGTACTCTCAGTCTGAGACCATTCCCCCTTGTCCTGTCACTACATGCCCTTATAAACAGTTCCTCTCCAGATTTCTTGTAGGATTTAGCAGATTTAGCAGAGTAAACTCTCCTCACTCAGAATGCGATTCCCATATGTACTTTTGGAGGTTTTACACAGGCAGTTCCCACTGGCACCACGGGAATTGCCTTGAGCAATGCACCGTGATTCGGGAGCACAAGGATCCCAAGGAGTATTGTATTTCTTCATCTCTCCTACGTACTGAGGAGAGCAGGGCTGCTCCACTGAGGGGAACCCAGGTGCTGAATTCATCTAACAAGCTGCTTAAAACTCTAAACAGATGTATCTGTGTCTTTCCTGCTCCTTGAGCAGGCTGTGTGGAAGCACCAGCAGATTTACAATAGAGCAGAGGCACATACCTTACATGCCTTAATATCAAGGCCTGAGTCATTGAAAAATGGTTTATGACTGCTGTGTGTGCACATGATTTGAGCAATGTGCCATAGGAATATAGGATCAACCTTGTCCCTAATGGAAATGTAGATTGACTGGCTGGAGTCAGACTGGAGGCAGCAAAATTCCCACTGAAACTGGCAATTATACCTGTCGTGGTGTGTTCCCTGCTCCTGCACTGACTCATGAAAATGCAGATTGGGTATTTAGGCTGGATCTCATCCAGTGCCTGGGGAGGTGTACAAAACAACTCAGATTTTAATGGATATTTTATCAAGGTCCTTAACTTTGCAAAGATGATGGAAGGATCGTAGACTGACCAGTAAACACACCGACAGCTATTAGAGCCTGGAAAAGCTAATTCTCACACTACATCATTTTTTTATACTGCCAGAGCAGTGAAAATTTATCTCAGTATCCAAAATTTCTGACTGCAGCATCACCAAGCACCACAGTCCCCAACAACCATGAAACTGGTTTGAAGAGCAGACATGATTTAAAAACACGTTCCCAGAACTACTTCATGTCCCCGGTGTTTCCTGACCATTTAGGATTTACTACTTGCAACTTTTTCATGCAGATTACTACTTTCATAGGAAAAAATGAAACCTGATATTCTTATGTGCTCAGATAACTTCAGGAAGTGAGCTTTAGTGAGAAATATTAGTATCAGACTTGTAGGTTAGAGGAGGTGAATCCCACCTGAGATGACAACAGTCACGGTAGTTGCACCATGGCAGAGGGAGAGGATACACACATGGGGTCCCAGGTGGTCCAGTGCCTTTCTTGGCTTCCTTATTCACAAAGCTGGAGCTCCTGGACTATTATAATTATTCAGGAGCTTTAACAGTGGTTCTTAAGGCAACTGGGGCACAATCACAGGAAGATAAATCAGGCAGCCACAGCCCACAGGTCTAGGGTGGGTCAGGGAGAGCATACATTTAAAAATTGTATTCCCGCCAGTCTGTCCATGGATCAAGGCATAGAATGAGGATGAACTTTTATATATAATATCATCCTGATATTGTAAAAAAACTGGTTTCAAGGAAATTGGAGGTGGAATTTGAAGTCCCAAAGACTCAAAGTTTCTGAAGGTGTGGAACACCTGAGCACATGGTCTTGTAGGTGGGTATGCCCCAAATTACTGCCTCTGATGGAAAAAAAAACATATTGACCACAAGCACCAGGAAATCCTCAGGGAGAATTTCACAAACATCCACTGATGCCAAGGAACCACTTGTTTAATACACACAAGACAGACTTGTTTTCTCAGGTAATGCACGGTAATAGCCAGTTATTAGTCCCTTCAGCTGTAGGTTGGATTTTTTAGATACCATAGACATCACTGACAGGGAAGTCACAGAAGCCTGACCCTAGAGACTGCAGAAGAAACCCTTTTCTCACTGCAGTGCAGGGGAACTCCCTCTGCCTCTCACAGGGACATGATTTCACCACTGTGTGAGCTACAGAGATTCCTACCAACTGGACAGCTCAGGGTTACCATTCTTTCTTACATCAAACATCCCAGGGCATTTACAAAGTCAGGAAGAGATTCACAGCAAGCACTGAAGATCTCTGCTTCAGTTACATCTGCTGCATTTCACATGTTGCATTTCCTGATGAAAATGGGTTCCATTATTTCTGAAATCCTAAATGTGAAAAGTGGAGCTGTAACATATGAATTATACAGTGCTGCAAAAGCTATCATCATGTCCAGTTTTTTTGGCATTTGAATGTATAAATATTATACCAAGGAGCTTTTATACTAATGGATAATTGCCTGCAGTGCACACTTAACCTTTGTCCCCTTCATTTGACTTGGTAGTGCTACCTACATACATCAAACATCAATTCCTCCAAATTGGCACCACAGCAAAGGCATGTGGCCAAATTCCTTCTCTCCTGCAAAGCTCAGCTCAGCTCTACAGGATTTGAATAGTGATGCAAAGGAGAACCCATGCTGCTTGGACTAATTGGGCTAGATCCTCCAATAGCCCATTCTGCTCATGTCAAGGGAGGTATCCTGAATTTGGGTTAACAGTAATTCAGGCACCATAAAAAGTTAGTTATTGGGCCCACGCAGATCTCAATTAACTGCCAGTAAACAATCTCACCCGATGTAACACATTATTACTCTATCAAACATGAAACTTCTTGGGGGAAAAAAGCCCCAGACTACATTTTATGAAGGCAGTGCACATCCTCCTCTGCATATGGAAAAGCCACACTGATCTCCTTGCTCCAGGGAAATAAAATATGTCCTGTAAACTTTCAGAGAAAGGGAAGATGGAGGCTGCTAGAAATAGCCAGTTGCTCCTCTTCAACTCTTCCACCTGTGCTCCATGAGAAGTGACCTCTGCTAACTCTCTGTAGGCAGGACCAAGACTTATCTTTGCTCTGTATTCTCTGACTTTTGCCATGTCATATAGTCCCTGACTTAGTACAGGAAATTTGATTTCAGTGATTATCAAGCACCTGAATTCCTTTGTTCACACTTTTACTCCTGACCTGGAGGCTACTCCCACCTCCTCACCTGCACAACTGACATGATGTCCCCCCCCAGCCTTGCTGCAGCATCACACAAGGGGTGTCATTGGAGAAAAATGTTCAAGAGCTCAAGTATCACAATAGCAGCACCAAACACTAAACAGAAACAGTGATATATTTCAGATAGGGAGAAGAGTAAGTCTATATAACTCTTAGAAAGTGGACCTGGGAGCCGTTCCTTCAAGGGCTAACAGATTATTCCCATAGGATTTGGGAGGGCAGCTTTACTGTCTGGTTTGCTGATGCAGAGATAGTCCAAGTGCACCCAAGAACTCCATACATGACATACACTAGAGATCCCCATAAAGTGCCATGCAGACACTTTGTGGAGGAAACAGGAGCTGAGAGAAAAACAAACACAACTGTCTGGTATTGGCAGCAGCCTTTCTGCAGAAAGAGGCTTTCAAGAATGAGAAGCAGCCACAGATGAATGACAGCCAGAAGAGCTCTCCTGCTGCCTGAGCGCTGCTTCAGGATGAAGCTGGAACATGCAACCAAGCAAAAAGTCATGCTTGGCCTCTTGCCTCAAAGATCTCATGGCTTCCGACTGTCCCCAGGTCAGCTCAGGCTGATTCACCTGGGGCAGCAGTTGAGAGGCTGATGAAGGTGATGGATAGGCCCAGGGCTGGCCCATGTGAGGGGTGTAGGTGGTACCCCAGGCAGCACACTTGCCATCAAGTTTGGAGATGTTCTGCCTGTTCAGACCTTTCATGCGGAATCACTCGTGTTGGCCTGGAGCTGTGTCAGGGCAGGCTCAGGTTGGATCTCAGCAAAAGGTTCTTCCCCCAGAGGCTGTTTGGGCACTGCCCAGGCTCCCCAGGGCAGTGGGCACAGCCCCAAGGCTGCCAGAGCTCAGGGAGGGTTTGGCTGATCCTCTGGGGCACAGGGGGTGACTCTTGGGGCTGGGCCTGTGCAGGGCTGAGGGTCGGACTCCAGGATCCTTGGGGGTCCCTTCCAACTTGACTGATTGTGTGATTCTGTGATTTGTAATTATGTGATTCTGTGTGTCTTCCCTGCTTTTGTATTCTGCAGGGAGCTATTTTATTTGTTCAAAAGGCTTCTGCTCAAGTGCATTAGTGATGCAGCAGAGTTCACCTTTCTCCTGTGCCATCTCTTGCAGGAGGATCAGTGTCTGCCCAGCAGGTTCAGCTGAGCTGTGCTGGCCGAGTGCTCGGCTCCTCCTCACGGGCATCTCCGTGTGCTCCCAGGAGTGCACTCGGAGACTGGGGGACACACAGTGTGTGCTTTCAGCTCCACACAATGCTGGTCAAGTTCTACATTCCCTGTGTTATCTTTGCACTCTCTTGAAGTGCAATTACCTCCTCATTTTGCAGCTCTTTGTGGCCATTTAATCTCTCCCATTTTGTTTCTGACATCTCCAATAATCTAACCCTGGCATTCCTTACAGATACTGCAATTACAATACAGAGCAGCTCTTGACAGGATGAGTCGTATTTTGCTTCCTTTCTGTAACACTCAAACCACCAGGCATGGCTACATGTAATGGCAAAAGAAACCATCGCCAACAATTTGTATGGGTCCCTAGCACATAGTGACACTGCTATATATCTGTTTTAACCAATTAAATGTCTGGAAGCTCCCCAGAACAGGCTAGCCGAGGTAAAATTTACATGTGAATCTGCTCTCAGTAATAACTCAGGGGTGATTTTCCATTTCTTTCCCTATATTTAGGTCAGAGACTTTGCTGTAGCAACTGTCCTGCCTTCCCACCCCATCACACAGTTGCCAACTGTCCTCAGGTTTCAACATGCCCATGACAATGGGGATCAGGGTGCAAGACACAGGAAGGAGAACAGTTCCCAAAATAACCTTTAAAAATGGGCTTTTTGCTTCAGCCATCACAGAAATGGGCCAAGGAATCAGCAACACCTTCTGTCTGATTATAGCATCACAGAATGTTTGGGTTCGAAGGGACCTTAAAGGTCATTTCCCTCCACCTTCCCTGCCATGGGCAGGGACATTTCCACTGTCCCATGTTGCTCCAAGCCCCGTCCAACCTGGCCTTGGACACTCCCAGGGATGGGGCAGCCACAGCTTCTCTGGGCAACCTGTGCCAGGGCCTACCCACCCTCAAAGCCACGAATTCCTTCCCAATATCCCATCTATCCCTGCCCTCTGGCAGTGGGAAGCCATTCTCCCTTGTCCTATCCCTCCAGGCCCTTGTCAAAAGTCTCTCTCCAGTTCTCTTGTAGAGAAAGATCTTGAGGACAACTAAGTAGCTCACAGAAAACATCTCCACACAATGCAAGGCAACATCTGATGTTCTTCATTACTTCTCCAACTCCCAATATATGCTGAGATGTGTCATATTCCTCTTTTTATTTGGCCAAGAAAGTATCAGTCACCTCCAGCTGCTCCATCAAAATCCAAAGGGACTATTCGCTGACTATAAAATGGATGGGCCTTGTGGTAACCCTGCAGCTCATGCCCCTCCCTTAAACCATTTGCAGCAAAAACTAAGCCCAGGAAGTATATACACAGATCCCAATATAATGGGTTTCCTGATCTCTGGTGTCAGTTAATCCCCAGCTAAGGTGAGATCTCAGAAATAATCAAATCCTTCCAGAACAGGTTTGATTTGTAAGAGGGCTGAAGGATTTAGGCATTCTCCTGCCACTGAGTTTGTTTACACCTTATTTATATAGCATTAATCCCATGCTTTGGGACTTCTAGGTACCTGCAGGAACCAGGAGGGATTATTTTCCCCTGCAGATGCCCAATTTGCTTTTCAGCTTCCTTCTTGTTTTCTGGCTCTCATCCAAAGTGGTCGGTTTTAAACTCATCCTCAAACCTGGAGTAAGGAAAGACTCATTCCTACCTAATGTGTAGGATTTGTAGCAAGACAAACCTCAGCCTTCAGCACTATCATTCCCTGCAGAGTATCACACTGGAGTCAGCCCTGGCCTTGGTGTTTGCTGAGAACTAGAGAGACTTTAAGAGAAGTTATCACACCCTGTAAAGGAGTCACAGTCCCCTCTGCACCAGGGAGCTGCAGACAGGGGTTAAAGACACGTTTTGGAGGGATTTTCTCCTGCAGCTCAGAAGAGGTGTGGGGATGTGTGGTTGTGAGGGGCTGGGGGAAGAAGCAGAGCCCAACATCTATTTCTCAGCCAAGAAGTCACACTCTCTGCATGTGACCTTGAACATGTGCCATCAGGAGCACACTTGGAAATTCCACTCTGCACTGAGGATAATTAAACCAACCCACCTGGCAGGTGTTGGGGAGGCTTCTCCTCCACACTGATTTGTGACTGTCACAGCACAGCGTTTGTGCATTGAGGGAGTAGGTTTCGTGTAAGGGGAGCTCAGCTGAATCCAGCACTGCTGGAGCCTCATCCAAGCAAAGGATAAAGGACTCTGCTGCCTTTGGGAATACCTAATACAACATGACAGGGCTCCTAAAGAGCAGAAGAAAAGAAACTGATTGCCCTACCTGTACCTGAACAGAAAGTATCTTAAGAGATGCAGTGACATCGGGGTGATCCCTTTTTACTTTGTAGTGGTAAATGTAGCAGTGTGCTTGTGTATGTTCCTTAAAATCAGGCTAAGTATTATTTTAAAGAAGCTAATGAGTACTTATGAGGTATAATGAACATGCAAAGAACATATAGAGCTAGTGGGTATTAAGGAAACCTCACACACTATCTCCATCTACAGAAGGATGGATGTATACTAAATGGATTTGTTGCCAATATTATGACTGGAATAGTTATACCAGTATGAAGTTTGCTTTCTTCTCACCCTCATTATAGTTCAACAAACTAATCCCTTTTATTGATGATATAATGTGCATCCCTGTGCTAACAAATTATTTGCCATGTGCAATTGATTTCTGCTGCTGTAGTCACTACACACAAATATCTTCTGTATCATTGCTCTGTAGAAAAATATGCCTTCCAGCAAGATTATATAGAGTAATAGTGTGATTACTCAGCTTCCATGAAGTTATCTATCTGCTTAACCTCTGTGCAGCCTTTACAGCAGGTTTATACAGATATGCTTCAGGAATTTATCCACCTACACTTTGTAAAACACCTTGTTAAACCACCTTCCATCTCAGCCTGAGGATGAACTTCCAACTACTTTATGGAGAGGGCTGTGTCTAAGAGTAATTGCTTAATTTAGGAGAGCCAGCCAGCTTCCCTTTTTAGTGATATTACTCTTCCAAACTGAATTTCACACAGGTAAGTCTCAGATCAGCAGTTCTGTGGACTGGACTCTTTACTTGAGTACAAGCCTGGTAAAAGGAGCAGCATAGGTTTTCTTTGTGATTGAAATCTGAGCCCAGTTGGTGCCCCCTACACCAACTCAGATTTCAGGTTTTATCCTGGGAGAATGGACAACGTGTACAAGCTAATGAGTCACTGCACCTACAGTCTCCTGTCCACCAGGACCATGCCCAAGGGCACTCGACAGCCCTTCCGCAGGCTTTTGTCCTGCTGCCCCAAAATAGGTACTTCCTGCCTGCTGGTCAACATTTGGTCTAAGGGGAGAATTAAAGGAAATGAGCAGTGCCTGGATTTGAGGTGATGACAAACTGCCACTGGCACAGCATCCCTGGCACAGTGTCCAAGCTCACCTGCTTTGCCTGCTACACAAAGATTCCAGGCAAAGGTTTGCTGGTAGGAAGCCTTTCTCACCAGCTCCCAAGTACAGACGTGGATGCTCCCAGCTCCCCAGCCACGCTGGAAGCACAGCTTTGTTACAGCCTCAGAGCAAAGAGGCAGCTGCTGCCTGACATTTCTCTACATCTCTGAGCACTGGCACCGCCCTGGCAGCAGCAGCACAGACAGGATGCTTTACTGGAGCTGAGGATCCAGCCCCTCTTGTTTATCCTGCCCTATAAAACTGTCTCATAAAGGTTGTTACTGGCCCTGCCTGTATTTGTCACAAGGCCATTTTGCTCTGGTGTTTTCAGATGTGACTGATAAGCACTCCTGCCTGAAATGTTTCAGATTCACAGCACCTAGATATTCCCAGGTACAGCAGTTACACACCAATCAAAAGCAAATGTCTTTCAATCACAAGAAGAGAAATGTTTCTGCTGCGTTATGCACAATTATGTGCTCAGCTGTTATGAATAACTCTGAAGCTCCTGCTCTGAGACTATTTCAACCATATGTACCACTTGCTCAGCCACTTTCTGCTCTCTTCTCAGACAGGGAAGAGCAGGAGAGACAGTTTCACCCTTTACCATTGCAGAAACAGCCATTATTTATATCAGCTACAGCCAGGAGGATGATTTGGGCTCTGTATAACTTTAAAATATAAACCATTAAGTCACCTCTGAGATATCAAACTGAATCCAAGCAAGTCCCACTATTCAAAATACACTTTGAAATCTATAGAGCACAAACAGCATCCTCATCACAAAGCTGTCTCAGAAAAATCTCCCCTTTTCCTGAGCCAAAGCTGTATGCCACAGCTAACGGTGCCTGGGATGCCCTGCTGTGAAACCACCACCAGCCCTTCAGGAGAGAGCTCAGAGCTGAGCAGCAGCTCCTCTTTGTGAGGCAGCCCAGCTCATACTGATCTCACTTGTTTCTGCTTTGCCAGGGATCGCTGCTGAGCTGGGAGTGATGCCCCCACACATCTGCTGGGTGTCCTGAGCCCTCTCCTGTCTGTCAGAGTGACCACGGGTGCAACTGGTCCAGAGTCAGCAAGTGAGGCAAAACTGGCCAAAAAATCATAGAATATGCTGTGTTGGAAGGGACCCACATTGGGTCCAACCCTCAGCCCTGCACAGGCCCAGCCCCAAGAGTCACCCCCTGTGCCCCAGAGGATCAGCCAAACCCTCCCTGAGCTCTGGCAGCCTTGGGGCTGTGCCCACTGCCCTGGGGAGCCTGGGCAGTGCCCAACCAGCCTCTGGGGGAAGAACCTTTGCCTGAGATCCAACCTGAGCCTGCCCTGACACAGCTCCAGCCATTCCCTGGCTGCTGTCCCTGGTCCCCCCAGAGCAGAGCTCAGTCCCTGCCCCTCCTCTGCCCCTGCCCAGGAAGGTGGAACTGCAGTGAGGTCTCCCCTCAGCCTCCTCTTTTCCAGGCTGAATAGACCAAGTGCCCTCAGCTGCTCCTCATAAATGGCACATCTATCTGCAGGTCTTTAGGATAACTTGGCTTAATGTGAGTTGGTGGAGCAGGAAGGAAGGCAGTGGCCATCCTGCACCAGCAGATTGGAGCACGTGGTGACAGCCATCAAGGGAGCAATGACTGGGAGGGAAGGTTGGTTCCAGGAGGCTCTTCATACCTCATGTTCTGTCTCCAACACCATGTGAATGCAGCCACAGGGTTCAGGTGCAGCAAAGCCCTCAGCTCATGTTTCAGCTCATCCTGGATCCCCACAGGTGCTCCAGCAGGCACATCTCTCTGAGCCCACCATTAAGCCTTTGAGATCACCACACAACAAGAGGGGAACATGTGTCCTTCCTGAACAGCCCTCTCAACAGGAATAATAGCAAGTCATGCAAGGAGAAAAAAAATAGGCCATTTCCCTTTTTTGTGCATGTGGATGGGGGGTTGGTAAAATTAACTCTGTAAAAGGGGGGTTTTCAGTAAGGAATGTTGTTTATGCTTCTAATTTTAAGATGTTCAATGATGCATTTAGGGCAGTGGTATGTACCTTGTGAGTGGTACACACATGCTCACATACCTTGCTTGTCTGACAGAGGAAGCCATCAATAATTGCTGAGCCTGTGAGTACGAATTGTCTCTTGAAAGGAACTAAGAGACCTCGAGAGCACTAAGGAAAATAAAACTCAACTGGGAGAGACAGTAACCTGACAGTTTTCTCATCCAAAGATGTCTCAGTTTCTTAATTGCACAGATTGCTTCTGATTACATCAGGTAGCACCAGAAGTAGGTTACTCTGCAGAAGGAGGTGACAAAATAAGCAGAATTCCAACTACAGTATCTTTGATCTAGACTCTGGTTCACCAAGGCTCTCATTGCTGACAAAAAGAGAAATATTATCATCATCACGTGGCAACACCACCATCAACGTGACTACTTCATCCACTGATCCCTGCCTCAGGATCTGGCTGTTCCTCTTAGCCACTACAGTGATGATTAAACTGGAAAGAGATTTTAAAGATTGGAAAGCGAGTGTATAAAACAGAGCAAAAATATACTGGTTAAACCCTGGTTGAAATATACTGGTCAATATTGTGAGAGACAGGTGAAGAACACAAGAATATGAGATTAAAAACTCACCTGTATACATAAAACTCACTATATGCTAAGTCCTGAGAAAGAACCTGGCCTTCGTGCAATTTCACATTCAAAAATCAGTCAGCAAGACTGGTGTATATTTAGACAAATGGTAGGTGCTTACCTGGGATAAGCACAGCCAGCCAGCTTACCTTGCCAGTGGTACAGTCAAGCATGAGGGTGTGATGGGTGAAGGCCAGGTTTGGGGTTTGGCACTCCTCTTTTTGCTGTTTGTTCTAGGAAAGATAATTATTCACCATGGGAATACTCCCCTCAGTAAATATTCCTGGAAAGAAATCACAAAGAAATACAGAGAGGGCACCTGGTTTTTGTTTTGCAGACAGAGAAATCCTATCCAGGATGGAAAACCGTGCCATGAACCCACAGAAAAGAGCACCTCGACTTGCATCATGGCCATCAGAGGGGTGTCAGGTGCCAGGGTGTACCTGCTCCTGCAGGACATGAGTCTCATGAGCATCTTAGAGATGGAAAAGGGCCCAAAAGCCTGAAAAGCCAGAGGCAGCAGCAGTGGGCACAGCCTGCCTGGCATTTCTACAACCAACAGTCCATTCCACTACTTTTTGAACTCAAACTATAAGCTCAAGGGCTTCAGTAAGTGGGTGGCCTCTTTAGGGCACATTTGAGAAGGCTGATTTTCACACAGCACCTTGGGAAATGGAGAGAACTCAGTTAATGTTTTTCGTTTTTCCCCCTTTCTCATTGTCTCTTTTTTTTTCCTTCCTCCTAAGGTGCTGCAGTTTCTCAGAACAGCAACAGCCAAAGGTATCGAACACTCACCCTTCCAGGGCCAAGTGTGTCTCCCCAGCACTCCAGTGCAGCAACCTGGGGTTGGCATCGATAGACAGTCAGCTGACATATCTTCTGTGATTAACACTTAAGGTAGGTCTGTTTTCTTGTTCAAATAAAAGGCCAAATATGTTGTCAACTCCTTTTTTTTTGTTTCAAATCCACACTAGTCCTATAAGAGCAGCCCCACATGCTGCCCACTGACACACAGTCCTCATCCCCCACACCTTCCAATGCCCAATCTCACAAAAAAAGAGATTTATTCCCATCCAAAGGCAAGGTAGGGCACACCCAGATGAACACCTCAAAGACAGAGAGAAAAAGCAAGCTGGACAAACACCAAAAGCACCAAGAGGCCAAGAAGACTGAGTAAATATCAGCATTATTTTTGATGCTGCCAGATTTAAATCCCATTTGGTGTTCAGATTTGAACAGGAGTTTCTGAGAAAACACCACTGGAAAGCGGCTTATGAACAGCAGAAAGTCACAGGGTCAGATAAAAACCACCAACACGTGCGTGTAGAGGACAAGGGGGGATGCCTGGGATGAAGGAGGAAATTAAAACTGTGGAATATGAAATTATATACAGAGTCCTGCATGATTCCAAGGTTGCCAAGTTCAAGACAATGAATAAATAAGAGAAATTCAAACCCAAGCAAATCTCTAGGATGAGACAAAATTCATTGCAGGGTGTTAGAGCAGATTTGAGGAAGGAAATATGTGTGCCAACAGCAATTACTATGGAGAACTCGCTGAGCACAAGTCTAGAAGACTGGAAAATTGGAAAATAACAAACCAAATGTGGTATCAATATGCAAAAAGTGAGAGCAAGCCTGGCACAGGAAATTACAGGGCTATCAGCTTAATATTCATTACATATAGGAAAACACAAGGTCCCCATTGTATACAAGAGTGTAATTAAATCAAGGGGTTCAGCTGAAATCAACTGCTTGTGATGTTTATGAATCAGCAGCAGATTCCAAATGCAGCAGCAGCCTCAGCACCCAGCCCAGGCCTGGGGTTGTTTGGTACAAGCTGCAAACCAGCCTTGGGGGGGAATTTTCTCCCAGACAGTGTAAGTTTAAAATCTCTTGCTCAGAGGTTTGGAGGGTTGTTTTTTTTTGCTTTGCATGTGATTGAGTGCTGAGGAGGATTAGAACAAACAGGCCATCTGAGGACAGTATCTGGGGGAAGATGTTATGGGCTGATTTACTGATTAGTTCTTATTTGTTTAATGTTTAGAGCAATGGCAGTGAAGCATATCTCTAATTCCTCCTGCTTCTGCCCCCCTTTTTCCACAGCAGTAACATCTGCAGTTACCCACACATTTCCTGGGAAATATGGGAAGCAGTGCCAGACATTCACAGAATCCCAGAATGGGTCAGGTTGGAAAGGACCACAGTTGGAAGGGGCATCTGGTCCAACCTCCCTGCTCCAGAGCACATGGCACAGGATTGTGTCCAGATGCTTGTGGAATATCCCCAGTGAGGGAGACTCCATACCCTCCCTGGGCAGCCTGTTCAGAGCTTGGTCACAGGGAAGTTTCTTCCTTGTGTACAGGTGGAACTTCGTGGCATCAGTTTCTGCCATGGCCTCTTGTCCTATTGCTGGGCACCACCAAGGAGACCCTGACTCCATCCTCTGGACACCAGTCACCTTTCGAAGGGTGGTCACTTGATGCCTATGGAAACACCCTCTTGCATTTGTCCTGCTTGTAAAGTCACACAGGTTTTTACTTTCAAAGGCACTGCCAGGCTTTGCAAGTGGAACAATGGCAACACATCCCAGTGTCTGCTGAACCAGCAAGGCTCTGGTGGTCCCATCCAAGGCCAGAGACAGGATTTACATCGAGACCTCCACCGCTGGGCAAGTGGTTCAGACAACTGAATCAGCATCCCAAGTCCCGGGAAATACCAAGGATGCAGCTCAGCCTTCAGATGAAGAACTTCTCTTATTTCCCGGAGAACCTGTGGCTGCCCCATCCCTGGAAGTGTTCAAGGCCAGCCTGATGGGACTCTGAGCAACCATGTCTAGTGGAAGGTGTTCCTGCCCATGCAGTGGCATTGGAACAAGATGAGTTGTAGGGTCCCTTCTAACCCAAACAGTCTGTGATTCTGTGAGCTGAATGTGCTCAGCCAGGTAGATGCCCTGAGTAATGTACATTAATCCTCACCTGCTCCTCCTCAGCAAGAAAAAGCTAGAAATGTTAATAAACATATCAAAAGCTCCTACAGTGCACCTCACTTTTAGAAAGGCACTCCACAATCCTTTGTTACCCTGATAACCTCCAAGAAAAAAGTATGAATGAACACAAAGAGCCTATTTTAAATGTGCAAATACCAAACATGATTTTGAAACACAGCAAACAGTGCCAGAGAAAAAATACAAGTCTCTTCACTTCCATCACAAGTTTCTTGTATCAATAAAAACATGTGGAGAAATGACACAGAACCTGACAGTGTTTTTTAAGTCAAAATGAGATCTTTGAATAAATATTCTCTGAATTTTTGTATTTATACCATCAACACCAGATAAAAAAGCTCGCCTCTTGTTTATAATGAGTTAAAATGAAAATCCCACAACAGCCCAAACTGGAAAGGATTTAAAATACAGATCCTGATCCCAAACCCCATTTTGTGCAGGGCCAGAAGCTGGACTTGGATGATCCTTGTGGGTCCCTCCCAACCCAGGGTATTCTGTGGCTCTATGATCACCTATGGAGAGCCAGCCAGTTCTTTTGGGGCTTATGTGGATTTGGCAGATTGCACAGTGAACAGGAACTGAGGGAAAGCCATGACAGCAAGTTCTGGCTGCAGAGGTCAGCCCAGGCTCCGAGGGCAGACAGAAGAGCCAGCACGTGAAGAAAGGTCCCTTCTCATGATCATTTCTAGATATCAAGGAGTCTCAGCCCTGCTCCATATTCCCTCTTCTCTGCAAAGCCTGGGCTGAGCATCAGGAGTAGTTTTGGCAGCAGCTTGTACAGTGCTGATGGAACACAGTTTAATTAAAATTCACCTCAGAAGGAGGAAATGAAAATCCTCAAGGCCACAAATTAAAAATTGTGACTTGACAGAACAACAATTTATAAATAGAAAGACCTATTTCCTGCAAAAATCCTGTAGACTGAGTATTGGAAACTAATTAGTGGACTGAATCAGCAGGAAAAAAAGCTATTTTCCTGTTATTTTTGAGAAGATATTACGTTTCTAACACTTTTCCTTTGGCACTGGTGATCAGCATAATCCTGTGGGCACTCTGCAGCCCCCCTTAGTTGCATTTTCTTCCTATTCTAATAAAACACAGTAAGGTAAAGGACAAAACTTATTATTAGCCATTACTTTTATAGCACCAGTAGCTGCAAACTGTCTTTTTCCTCCTGATTATATGATCATGGAGCAGAAAGATGTCATTACACCTAAAATGCTTTATTAATAAATGCCAGTTCCAACCAAGAGGACTTTCATGGAATGATACAATGGTTTGGGTTGGAAGGGACATTAAAGACCATCTCATTCCACCCCCTGCCATGGGCAGGGACACATTCCACCAGCCCAGGTTGCTCCAAGCCCCATCCAACCTGGCCTTGGACACTTCCAGGGATGGGGCAGCCACAGCTTCTCTGGGCAACCTGTGCCAGGGCCTCCCCACCCTCACAGGGAACAATTTCTTCTTCATATCCAATATAAATATCTCCCTTTTTAGTGTGAAACCATTCTCCCTTGTCCTATCACTATCTGTCATGTAAAAAGTCCCTCTCCCTCTCTTTTTAAGCCTTCCCTTCGTGCTGGAAGGTTGCAATGAGTTCTCCCAAGAGCCTTCTACTTTTTCCCACTAAATTCATTAAGAAGATAAACAAAAACCAAAATAGCCCCTGGCCCAAGTAGACTTTTGCACAACTCCATGTAAAGATGGAAACCTCAGGGCTCACCCCTGGGGGACAAAAAGTGCAAGTGAGCCCCTGTGCAGGAGCCTGCTCATCACTCAGTGTCAGCAGGACTGCTCCCGTGGGATCTGTCTGCAGGAAGCCTTGGCCTCAGCCAGCAGAGAAATCAGCTCCAGTGTCAGCACTGTAGTGCCACAACACATTGAAGCAGTAAAAAATCAGCACAAAGTAAAGTTCTCAGCATAGTTAAGAGCCATATTTGCAGAGTGCAGAGCTCTTTCCCTGGTGACTGCACCCACACAAAAGCACACAAGCAAAAATTGGTGGTCAGTGCTGCTTCTGGATGAAAGCCAAGGTCCCAGGGGCTGCAACATGAGTGGATCTTTCTGGAGCAATTCCTGCTGGATTGCCCAGTGGTCTGTTTTCTCTCAGGACACAGAGAAGACCCACACTGCAGCCTGCACAAGCACTGTTGGGAACAGCTCTGGTACAGCTCACAGAGCAACAGGGAACCAGAAAAAACTTCTGAGAAAGGAGTGGAGGGCTTCAGAGCTCTTCTGCACAGACTGGAGAGTCAGGCTGCAAGGGACCATGTGACTTGTCTCAATCTTGAGTCTCTTTGGGCATCCTCTTCTAGATGTGATCTTGGGCTGATGAGTCACCACACCACTGACCAAGGTCACCATCCACCCCAGTGGGCCAGACAAGCACCACAATTCTCCTCATTCCCTCCAGAAATCAGTGTGATGAGATACAAACTACTCCTACAAAAAACATCTCAGTCGAGTGTAGGGCTGTTCAGAGAAGGCAGTGCTCTTTTATTACCAAATTAACTTTAAAAACCACATCCAGTTCACTTTCCCCATCAAAGATCATAATCTCCATGTAAAGTACAGAGTTGGTGAAAAAGGAGGTACTTAGAAAACACATTTTAAAATTTGAAACACTACTAGCACTGATTCTTCTTGCTTGTAAAGAACTCTGGGTTTTTTTGTCTTATAAAGTACTCCAAGATCTCATTTGCAAACTACCACTGCTCACTACCCTGGGTTTTGCTGGCTGCTCATGTACTCTTTGGGGATTTCATATTCTTTTAAATTTTGTAAATGGCCACTAAACTGGAGATGAACATTATAAAACACATTTCAATCACCCTCACAATTTAGACTAATTCATTGGCAACTGTACAAAATGCTATTTACAAGGTACTTCCATCAGCTGGTATCTGGCATTAAGTATTTTGAATCAATCTACCATCATTTTCATCTCTTATTTTTCATACAAGGGAAATTATTGATCGAAGCTTTTCAGCCTCATTTAATATACTGGAATAGGCTTTAAATTTTCCCATGTAAACCTCAGTGGATATTAGCAACTCTGTCTTGCTTAATGCAACACAAATCAGTCTCCCTGGTGAGACCACAATATTGAACATGACATCATGACCACTTTACTAGTTGATGGGCCTGAGACAGGCACCTGCTAGAAACTCCCCAGGGACTCCACACTGGAGTGTAGTTTGAGTTAATAGGTGCCTTAAAGGGAAAAATCATAGAATCATTAAGGATGGAAGGGATCTTTAAGATCATCAAGTCCAATCATCAACCCAGCACCACCATCAAGTTCACCACTAAACCACGTCCACATCCACACATATTTTGAACACTTCCAGGGATGGTAACTCCCCCAGTTCCATGGGCAGCCTGTTCCAGTGCTTGACAAGCCTTTCCATGAAATTATTATTTTCCCTAATATCCAAGCTAAACCTCACTTGGTGCAACTTGAGGCCAATTTCCTCCTTTAACTCTCAGATGCCATTACAGTCTCACAGAGTGATACTCGGGATGGATTTCGGGAACAGGCAGACTTCTTTCATTGCTTCTGTCAAGTTTGCATTCAGTTTTTGAATCGCAGGGAATTTTGCATTCAGTTGCTATTGTGATGGGTGTGTTCAAATGTTCGATTAGATCTCTGTATGTTGAGGACAGAAAGCCTGGCTGAATTTTGATAAACTTGTTCTTGAATAAATAAGTAAAACCATCACTGAACAAGATACTCAGCCAGCTTCAATAAATACATATGGTAGGAAAACAGCCAGCTAGGCAAACAGAATATATCACACTGAAACGAGCACTGATGATTTTGTAATGACTCCAGCAGCTTTCGGCATATTAGATACTACTGTAAAAAACAATATGCAAATGCCTGAGTCCAGTTTACAGTAAAAAACAAGTTATGCCCCTGTTACCAAAGCAGCAGTGAGTGATCCAACACAGTGTGCTCTCCTCTCCCTTATCAAATTCAAGCTGGGTCTAATTGGCAGGCACGGGCACAGCAGAGCTGCAGGTTGTGCAGGTGATGCTTCCCCAGGCAGCACAACTTCCAGAGGCCATGGGGAAACTCTGCATTGGAGATCCCATCAGATAAGGACATCAGGATGGATTGAGTGGGAATACAAAATTGTTTTGTTGTGAGGAAACACAAGACTGCAAATGCTATTACAAGCCAAGCCCAATACAAGACAAAAGCTGCTGTGGCGTCCTCAATATTGCATTCGATGCCGAGCAAGAGAGAATGAATCTCCTCCGGGGCTGAACTTCCAGTGGTCCATTTCATGGGCTAATTTGTGTGCAGGCTGATACATTCAGTATGTTTCTGTACTAACAGAGAATTATCATAGGATAAGTAGAGCAAGGTAAGTACATATGCTGCTATTGTTTTCTTGCAGCATAATAGCATCATCAATGAAGCCTGAATGCAGCCCAATTAGCATAGAGTAATTAGAATCACCGCTGCTTCTTCATTTACTGTTGCACACCACGATGAGGTGTTGGTTGCAGTATATGGGGATGCAATTCTATGGATAATGCCCATCATGCAAAGCACATATCCTGGTCTCTCACCAAAAATCCACAAGGGAGACATTAGACTGCCTCAAGCTGCTAAAATTTCAATTTCAGCCTGACTTAGGGAAGTCTCCAGCTTACTCAAAGAATATCTAAGCACAGGCTGTGTTCCCAAGGGATTATCACACCTGTAATACCTGTTGCCTCTAAAGGCAGATGGAAGCTTTAATAAAAAATTTGATTTTCTAAAAAACATCATCTTTTAGCTTGAAACTTTTAACAAGTTGCTGACTGCTGCTACTTAGAGCTCAGACAAGCGTTAGGAACTCGGCTGAAGAAACCCTGTGCAATTGTCCTGTGTTGTTACATGGCTGTCCTAGGAAAAAGCAGAAGGCAGATATTTGGAGAGGGGTCTTTCAGAGCAGCATTTGTGGAAGCTGGCTGGGCTGTGGACTATTTATAACCCATCCACCTCTGAAAAGTCTCTTAACGCTTCTCCGGACTTAAATGGTTAAGTTTTACGGCCCTTTTATGGCTCATTTCAGCAAAGCAGTTAAACATGCTCCAGGACTGGTATCTACATGTAAATAAAGGAAAGGGTACTTGGCTGGCACCCGGGCTCCCCGTGCCCACCTGCCCTGCACAGACAGCCCCGAGCCCCACTTGAGGCACCACGATGTGGGACCCTTTTAACAGAGGGCAGAGCATGATGTTCATTCAGTGGGACCCTCTTTCCCTTTGAAATCCAGCCTGCAGCCCCTAAGGCTCATGGGCAGCCCCACAGCCTCGCTGGAAGGGGAGATGCCCTCACCTGTTGCATGTTCCCTGCTGCTCCCAGGACCTGCAGCACACACCCAACCTCACACCAAGAGTCACACCAACCAAACACAGTTTCATTAGGATTTATACCAAGGCTGGAAAGGCAGAGGTTAGTGGACTAGTCTGGAAGGGCTTAAAATCCAGGAGATTTTTCATGTGTTTTGTTCACATATCCCCCAGGAGAAGGAAATCACATAAGCCAGGGTGCAGGACATGGTACTTTCTACGACTGGAAATGATGCTACAGCAAGAAAGAGCATATAAGGAGAAGTATTACATAAGATGTGGGTTTTACAAGCTTTATAAAGACTCAGCACTTGTTAGTGGCAGGAACATCCCCATGGTCCAACTGGTCTGAAATGGGAAGGATAGAAAAGTGTCTTCCATTTAAAGAAATGGGCTGTGAAGGTGCTGTCAATGTCTGTGATTCTTTTTATCGATTTACAGTGTGTAAGCCATAAATCACTCTACCTTTTACTGAGCCCATAACTATGCATCACTCTGTCAGGGAAACTCCTCAAATTTTAAGGGGGACGTGCAAGAAAACAGACTTGTCTTTCATCGACTGGGCTCAACCGGGGCTGGATTTAACACTCACGGTGGGGTGGACATATATAGACAAAACACTTAATTTGAACAGCTGCCCATATCTGCTGCTCTTTATCTCTCCCAGGATTAATCTTTGGCTACAAAGGGACAGATGCAAGCCATACTTGCATTGGCAGACACTACACAGAGGTTTGCCTCTGTTGCCAAACACTCAACCCATTCCAGGGCAGCACAGCAGAGGGGCCTCTAATGGCACCAAATTTTGAGAGAGCATCTTAGCAGGGGACAGGGCTGTGATCTGGGGCAGAAGCAGTGTTTGTCCTGAAGTTGGATTTGCCCAGGGCAGAAACATCATCCACTCTGCCAGAAAAACAACAAAATGCGTCAACCTTACAACATATTACAGGACAAAAATTATGTTAAATGAATTTATGGACAAATTTCCAGCTGGCATCAGTTTGAACAAGGAGGTTTCCACATACTCTTTCCAATCCTCAAGAAGCAGCCATGCAGAATTAGATAGTTCGGATTTGGTTCATTCACAGCATTCAGTAGTTACATTCTTGGTACAAAAATCTCAGCTGAAGGCTAAGAGTTACCTAAGGACTCCTACAAATTCTAACTGCTCTCTGCAGAGCATCCCTAGCTAGGTGTTCAAGGTTCAGTCCCAGTGAAGTCGTGACTTCCTCTGCCATGGGAGCAACACCAAGCCATAAGGATTTTGGGATGCTGCATGAAACTGGGATGGGTGGACTTCACCCACACAGGGAGCTGGCAGAGCACCATCTGCTGGCACTAAGAAGTGTTCCTCCCTTGGTGGGTCCTGTCATGCTTGGATTGTTTTATGTTTTAAATAACCTTGCTGATCTGCCTCGTAAGGCATTTCATTCTTTGTATGCTAATTCAAGCCCAAGGCAAAAATCCATTCTTCTTCAGCAAAAGCCCTACAACACCTTCTCCAATCCAGCCTGGTATCCGAGTCTTGCACAGGTGTAAAATTAAGGTGTGATTTAGTGCCTTGCTGAAGAAGGACTGCTTGCTGCAGGAGCACTGAGCTTGCTGGATTGGGACCTTGCTGCTTTAAGGTTTTCTGATTAAACATCCCCACCAGATTGCACTGCAGGAGGCTCTGAAGAGCAGTTCTCTGCCGGAGTGAAGCAACTGGGATAATTCAGGTCTTTTGCTTGCTCAGGGGTGATCACTGAAGGGGCAGAAATTAATTTCCTATAAACACAGGCATATTTTTTTCACTACTTTGGCAAATGCTGTTGTAAATAAGCCATTACAGGAGCTGATCTTTATGATGCGTGACTTCAGCTTGTCCCAATGGGGGATATTTTATGAGGCATTTACATAAACATATACAAATCAAAAGAGCCAGCTGTGCTCCTCCTGTACCTGCAACCTACAGATACTTCAGCTAATTCCAGGTTCACATAACCAGCCACCCTGAAGTGGAACAAGGTCAAATGTCTGGGATGGACAAACTGAAGCGGGATCCAACACACACCCCCAATCCCAAAACTCTGAGACTTTGAGGAGCTGTCTCAGCACACAGCTGGGCACTCTGAGGCACACAGAAATAAATAAACTATCAGATTCCCTTCAGTGCCTGTCTGTGGGGATGATACTGTTCATCAGGACTCCAGTCCAATCCCTCTAAAATACATTAGTTAAAAGAGTTGACTCGGGACTTACCTGAATTGGAGGTTTTAGAGTCTTTGTTTTAAGTATATTTTGGGCATTACTTGGTGGTAATTTAACAGTCAGACAGTATTATCATCACATCAGGATGAGAAACAAGTGTAGGTGTGACACTGACAACATGCTTTCTCTTGGAAAACCTGGGTGGTCCAGGACTTCATTTTAGACCTCAGTATCTAGAACTCAGTGTCTAAAATCACTGTTTTGTTCCTCACATTTGCAAACTTTTATTCCTCTAATTCACCTTGGCCAAGGGCAGGGAAGGAGCCAGCGGCAGGAACTGAGTCCCTGATTTCTGCCTTGCCATTTCCTCAATTCATCTTCTCAATTTCCACCTCCCTCCAGATCTCTTCTCTTTATCCTAACAGGCATCAGACAGTTGGCCATCTCTTTTTTCACTTAATACCGCTATTTTCTCTCAAAACATCAGTCTTGGGCAGCTGATGTCAGTTCAAACACACACATGCCTCTGCCTTGGCCAAGAGTCAGTCTTCAACTCAAACTGTTGCCTCCCCACCAGGCATTGCAAATACTCAGAGAGCTTTTACACTGAGCCCTCAAGCCAAGGCTGCTCAAGAAGGGCAGTGCCCATCCTTTCCATCCCTCTGCTGCTCGTGGAAAGCCAGGCTTCTCTCAGGAGAAAGGGAGAACTGATGATCTGGCCAAATGCAGCCAGAGGGAGGTGCCTGTCAGGCCAGGCTTAGCAGCTGATTGAGCTGAATTAAGTTCTCTGCAGCCTGTTTGTTTCTTTAAATGACAGAGGCCCCTTCACAGGAACAATGCAGGCAGCACATGGCCTGTTCCAGCCCTTCTCCCTTCCCCAGCCATGCCTGGGCTGCACTCATCCTGTTTGATCTCTGTTAACACATATAAAACCTCAGGCCAGCTGCTCCCCAAGCACTCTGGAAATGACAGCCAAAGTCTATTCAAGAAGCTGCATTCAATGGATGGGGAGAGAAAAAACACACTGCTTTGAAAGTATGGCCTGATTTCCTCTCCGTTACTATCAAATGGACTTTTCCAAACTCTCCTGCTCTTTCACCAGCTCTCAGAACAACGTCAATCCTTAAACCAGCTGTGCTCAATTTCAGTAGGCTGTGCAGCCTGATCAATAGGCTGCCCCTCCTTCCCCACCCCTCCTGGGGTGTTCTCATTTGCTTGAAAGTGCATCTGAAGGGCATCTGTTTCCTCTCCCTCTGGTGACCTGGAGGTATTCAGAGCACCACTGCTCAAGTTTAGACTGGCCATGTTGTGTGTAAGACTGCCTTTAAATTGCTGGTTTAAAGAATAGGGATTGGCTCCCTAGAAGGTTTTAGTATCTAAAAGGTATAGGAAAGTGGGCTGAGGATGAAGAGAGCTTGCTCCATCATGGGTTGGAGCAGCTCTCACCCTCTGCTAGAGGCTGTCAGATCCCAAACTCAGTGCTCAGAGTGAGGCAGGACCAGCTAGGTAAGCTTTGGAATAGGATCCAGCCAGCTAAGAACACAGGATGGGATGAGACAGCAGGTATCTGGAGGAAGGTTGCTAATTCTGGCATTCACAAGCCAAAAGGAAGATTCCTGGTCTGCAACCACAGCATATTTTCCCCACAGCCCTACAGCTGGATGCTTCCCCATGCAGAAAGCACACAGAAAGCTCACACCCCCATTTTCTTTCCACTTATGCTGTGTTTTAGGGATTCAACATGCTTTGTGCAAGTTCTGTGTGAGATGCACAGTGAATTTAGAGAAAGATAAGGGGCAACAGCTTCTCTGGATTTCTAGGACTGAAGCACTCCAGTGCAACTCTGCTGATGAAGTCTTTCCACTTGCCCTCCAACCTGGCTCTGACTGATCCATGGAGACAGGCTCAGATAGATACAAATGTCAAACCACTAAGCTTGATTAGGCTTTATAAATGCCACAGTGGGAGAAAGGGAAGCCTTTCCTTCTTCACAAGCTATTGTCTTTAACTGGATAAAAGAGTCAGCCTAGAAAGTATCACCGGTTCAAATTCACTCAGTAACGTCTAACAACTGGGTTAATTTGAAGTTGGGAATCTGAAAGCTTTCACATCAGTTTGCTGCTACAAAATCAACCCAGCCCACCCTTTCAGGAGCCGAGTGGTCAGAAAAAAGCATCAGTTCAAAAAGCACTCAATGGTATTCTCATCCATCATTTTCTGACCCTTTTTTTATTTATTTTCCCCAAACTGGTGGATATTGATTACCCAGTCTACAGACCTGCATACATCAATACCTGTTTTCAAAAGAATATTGTGCAAAACTAAAGAAATTAGTTTATTTTGTAATGGGGAAGAAACAGCATGTCAATCAGACCTCTGGACTTTCCTGTCAAGGCAGAACAGTGCTCCCTGCTAAAGTACAAAAATGTGAGACAGCAGGAATTGGCCAGGCTGGTAGGAAAAGGGATTTGTGTTTTACAGGAAAGGAGGCAGCAAGGGAAGAGGATTCCCTAAAGAACTGCCACTGCCTGGTGCCTTCCTTGCCACACCTTCTCCTTTCCTGTAGCACAAACATGGCCCTTGGCTTCACATTGCTGAGTAATTTGTGATTTCACCTGGAGCAGTAAGAGGAAAGAGATGCTTTTTTCAGTCATGTGCACAGTAGTTAATTGGACCCCACCTATGTACTACTGCAGGGCAATCAAAACTCAGCAGAACTTGAGGCTGAAATGTTCACATCTATCTAACTGCCAATAAAAATCAACAAGAAATGGAAGCTGACATCCCACAAATATCTTAAATTTCAACTTTAATACCCAAACCACAGGTTATCAGCATTCAATAGCATTATGACAAGATCTAGGTGACACTGCCAGGACCTGGCATAAGGTCCAGCACATGCCAAGAGACAGGCCTTTCTCTGAAGAGTTTGACCATCTACACTGAAAAAGTGGGTGATGTCCTGATAATCTCCATAATAACCAAGCAGAGCTCATAGAGAGAGTATAACAATACCTTATAAGTGACTAAGCAAGTCTTGTAAGAAAAGAAATCTTTCCCCCAAGTTTAGTACACAATCAGGATATTTTCCTGAAGAATTTACTTGCTCTTACCAGATTCGTCCATATACATGTTATTTGTTGAAATTCTGTCACATAGCCTGGGAGCAACTAACCCCAGGAGACATGAGCTTTGCTGCTTTAACAAGCGCTTTCAGAGGAAAGCCTTGCCAAGATCAGTGTTTGCCTTTAGAGGACCAGAAGTCACTGGACTGCCCATCTCTTTTCCTTGGAACTAGCAAAGGCATCGAGGGAAAAGAACAACAAAAACAGTACCTGGAATCTGATACTGTAAAATGAAAACCTTCACCTGGCACAGGTGCTCACAGGAAATTATGGTTCTGCTGAGACATTCTTTGGGTCCTCTAAGGTACAGCTACATTATTCTTTGATTTGCATCTCCTGTCCAAACTTGCCTTTATTTCACAGCAGTGCCAGGCTGGTGCAGCATTTCTCTTACCCTTAAGCTGTGGCACAGCCTGTGCAATGCTCTACACTGCTCTCCAATTAAGCTGCATACCGACAACATGTTGACATTGTTAAGGTTAATGACCTAATGATGAGCACCAGGAAACAGGTTTGCAATAAAATGCTCTGTACTGATAGCTTCCATGATGAATGCGAACAATATGTTGGACTGGGAACAATATGTTAAACAATATGTTGTGGTTTATCAATGTCAGGGTGCGGCGCTGCCACAGCGGCTGCTCCTGGGAGCGGCTGCTGACCCTCAGGAGGGTCACTTTGAAACCAGCACAGGGAATTCTCGGCGCTCTCAGAGGGGGAGTGAGTGGGACCAGCCTTAAGGAATGCAGAGGGAGAGCCTGATCCAGCCCAGCTGAGGATCATCAGGAAGCACAGGCCAGACCTGGCATGGCAACACAGATCTGCTACACCTGCCATTAGAAATGAACCACCTTCTAAAAGACTTAGTTAAAATAATACAAGGACTAGAATCTAATGCAAGACAGATTTGATGCCCCTGAGAAACAGGCACAGTGAAGCAGACATTAATACAGAAGAACAGCTCAGCCGTTATGTGAATAGATATAAAAAATTTAAGAGCTGAAAAACAGAACTTCTAAAGAAGTATTTTCCTTATTCATGGAAAAGTTAATTTCTTGGGGGGGAAACCCCCAAAAACCTCCTTTCATCCTAAAAAGCCTTGCTTGGAAAAGGAACTGCAGGGCCTTAGTGCAGGTGATGCAGAAACTCAAAGGGCTGCTCTGTGCATCCTCAGGGCACAGCCAGGCAAGAGCCTGTGGACGAGTCCACTGCTGCCACCTGTGTTGAGCAAGTGCCTACCCCACACCAACAAACTCCACAGGAGCAGCACCCACAACACAAGCTCTCCAAACTCAAGTCAGTTAGAACCACATTAGCATCAAGTGACACAGAAACCAGGGCAGGAGCTGAGCAGTGGGACCCTGCAGCACCTCTGCTATTGTCTGGGTTCAGCAAAGCCAGAGATCAGAAGGCAGCACCAGGCTAATGGCAACATGTTCATGAAAGCCATGAGTCAGGCAAATAACCCAACCTTCTGCATAGCCCAGAGAGAAAGCTTAGACTTGCAGCCTTCAGAAAGAAACAATGAACAAGAGAGGAGGCAATATTCAGTGTATTAATAGACAAGCCACTTCACATCAATACATGTAAACTTATTTTTCAAATGAAGAGAAATAAAGATAAACAGATAATCCTATTAGCCAAAAGTTAGGCCACAATTTTAGGACCTCAAGGTGCACAACCCCTAACTAGGAAGGGCACAGACAGCTTGACGTGCTCACCAGACAAACCCTCTGCAGACACCCACTCCCTCCCAAGCCCTGGACACTGTGACAAGCCCTTTGGCTTCTCCCCCCTGAGCCCCCTAAGCCTCCCAGCTGAAGCACAGTTACCATATGGGTGATTTCACTGTAGGAAAGGTAAAGCCTGGCCCAGATAGACTTCTGAGAGCTCCCTGAGCACTGTGAGCTTGTTGTCAGCCTCCCAAGTTTGCCTTTTAGCAGATGTCAGTAGTGAAAGATGGCAACCAGGTTTCCTTGTGGCTAAAAGTAGGTGGCAGTTTTTGCAGAAGGAAATACCTAGAGCTGGATGTAACCCATGACCCTTTGGGCAAAAGCTGCCAGTGAAATAGTTTGCTCTGACACGTCTCACCAGAGAAATGAAGTAAGACTGGTAGAGACACTCCAGGCTGATCTGTGGGCTCTGAGAAGATGGACAAGGTTTTAGATAACTTGGTCCCGGACTAGGAGAGGGAAGGGCTTCTCCAGGTGGGAATTCAGAGCACATCTGAGGAATGTGTCCTTAAATCCCCATCGACTATAAACAGACACTAACTCCTAAACTGAATTAAGTATGTAATATCTGGCAGTGCCAATACCTCCTCTCATCACACGTGCTCTTCCTGTCAAGGGCTTGTGTGAATTTATTTCCAGCTCATCTCCCTAACAAAGGAGAAATATTTAGAGCACTGAACTGGGAGTCAAGAGCCTGTGTTTCTGCCCCTAGGTCTGAGTTAAGAAAAACCATTTAGCTCGGTGATTTGGGAAAATGAATGCCCTACATTTGGCAGTAAGGCTAGATAACTGTTTCAAATGTTCAGCTAATAGATCTTGGGCTTCTTGGACACTTGGGAGCTTTGAGCATGTTATGCTGCATCTATCAGAGTGAGGTGGATTCTATGCACTGCTGTCCTCCGTGCATTTGAGGGAGGCCTTCCTATGAAAAGTTCCCAATAAGACCCCTCTATTCAGGGTCTTCTCTGGAACTCAAGCTTTCCCTGAAACCATGGCTCCAGAGGGGCTGATTGCCACTCTGTGCTGTTTAAAAGCTACAAGCTTACTAACATTATACATGCAGGGTTTTTTTATCTAAGTATCAGAGTGGTAAATTTTTCATGTCTGATTCACAAAGTAAAGGAAAAAATTGCATTCAGTGGAGAGAAAACGTACTCTTTGTCAATACCAATCAACTTTCAGAGCAAATAATTTAATTACAAATGAAAGAAAACAACAAAATTCAAAGAAAAGCCAGTCCTTCCCAGATGCAAGAGCATGTCAATTTGTTTCTAACTCATTTTGACTGGTGATATATCCTATATGATCTCCAAAAGTCATTCAAGTATTTATAATGATGTTAGCTGAAACAAAGGCTTGGAAAGACTCTGGCTTTGTGGAATGAATTTCAAAACCATATGCCCCATTAAAAATCAGTAGGTTCCTGCAGGCTAAAATCCTTGAGAACTGACCTCTGCCAACTTGAAGCTCACTATGTCATCACATTAAAAGTTACATTGGTTATAGGTTAATGCTAAACCCCTCTGATTAGAAAAAATAAGCTTAAAAATTACCGAGGCAGAATTCACCTTGCTTCTGGTGCTCTGGAAATACAAAGGCAGCTAATCAAAGTTCAGATTCTGCATAATTCTTGAAAAAAAACATGCAGCCCGTTTGCACTCCTGTCTGTCCTGAAGTCCACAGGCTTTTGCCCTTGGGAGGTCTTATTTCCAGCAATCTCAGCACTTCTGGGAGTTCAAATGGGGTGGACACCTTGTCCTGGAAACCTGGTAGGGAAGCACCTGGGGGCTGCTGGTACCTCTGACCTGGTGCAAACCTTCCTTCTCCCTGCAGCCTCTTTCAGAAAAGGTGACGTTGGAAAATAGTTACCAGCTCCCCATGTACCTCCCCTCACAGGTGAGATACATTGGAAAACAGGTGAATATGCTGCAGTTACAGAGCTTCAAATGGGCTGATTTAGGAAGGGAAACCTCAAAGATGTCCTGGAAAATGCCTGGCTCACCAGGGAGCAAGCATCAAAGGGCATTCCGAGGTCACCTACCATTGGCACCTCAGTCCCAGACATCCTGCCCAAACTACCTGAGCTACAGCCTCCCCAGTCAATGGGTGATTCATCCTGTCAGTCCTGTCATTTGAAAGAGGGATGAGTCACGCTCTGAGCCTGTTAAGCTGTCTCAAGGGAGCCTGGATGCAAGGAGTGGAGTTATGCAGGCTAGGGCTGGACTCTGGTTACCATAGTTATTATTTCATCTACAAAACAAACCTACAATTGTTGAGTCTGCTGTGGGGCCCTTCCCTGAGCAATACTAATACAAAGAATCCCACTGCAATCAGCAAACAGCAGCAAAACTCCTCGTTTCCACTTGACATATGTCAGGTGGGATTGGGCCCTGAGCAGGAGCCTTCCACTTCCGACTGGGATCCTTTCATAAAAATGACTAGTTCCCCCTTTGATGTGTGCTTATCTCCTGCTCGGTGCTTCGGAAGGAAAGGGAATCGTCCTAGTTCCTGGTGTTGAGGTATTTGCCTTGCTAATGAAGACGTTGCATATTCACTTTTGATCTGCAGAGAAATGGAAAGTGAAAGTGGCTGATTTCCACCACTAATATTGTCACTGAACATCCCTGCGCTGTCTCCTGGCTGTGATCTCTATGTGTGCTACTGCCATGGGAGCTGATGCCAGCTAAAAACATGCCAGGCTGGTTTGTCCCAGTGGATGCCTCGACTTATGAACCCCCCGATGGCAGCACTGCCCTGACCAGGCTTGGTGCAAATCTTACTGAGTCCCCAAAACAGAGAAAAAATCCCAGCATGTTTAAACCAATGGCTTCAATGTTTGCTTTAAAACTGGATCCCAGTTAAAGGCATATATTAGGAAAAACCTGGCATATCCCTTCCCTTCAGTCAGGAAATCCTCCGCTCTGTGGGTTTGGGCCTGTGAGGTGGAAGCAAGATGCACAAAGAGGGTTTCATCACTGTGTTGCTTCCCCAGATCTCAGATGGCCTGTGCACAGCACAAGCTGGTAGAGGCTCCTGAGACTGAGGATGAGGAGTCATTCAAGGGATGAAACCTCTGCTGATACACAGTGTGGACTGGATACAGGGGAGCTTCTAAAAATCCCCATCTCCCTTTAACACAGCATCTCCTTGTCTCCCAAATTTCAGAATAATACCACGTAGAACAGCAGAAATTGCTGTTGTTCCCTGGAACAAAAGAGATCAAAACCTTGTCCCACTGAATTTCCTGGCTAAAGTCACAAAAGCAGGCTGTGACCCTAAATACCTTGAGGTCTGATATAAAACAGGTTATATAAAAGCTTCTATGGTGGCACAAACAGAGCAGACATCAGGACCCTTGATCTGTACAAACAAAAGAGAAAATGTGGATCAAAGGGGCTAAAGCTGCAGGGGGACCTAGTGTTTGACAGAGCTGCCTCTTCTGAAATGGGGCTGGAAGACAAACACAGAGTTCACACAGTCACTAGGTGCTAAAAACAGGTTTGCCTGGGCTTTTTGGTGTTTGTCACCTCTTTTGTACAGACTCTCCATCCCATTCCCTGGGACACAGGGAGTTACTCCACGCCGCCCAAACCGGCCCAGCATCCCACTGCACACGCAGCATCATCTTACTCAAGTCAAACTCCTTTTTATTGACTAGATCTGTAATGTGTGAAGGTCATTGCCTCACTTCACACGTCTCAGCAGGGCTGTATTTCCACATTTAGCCACTTCAGTTTGTCAATATTAACATCTGTTACTATTTAACACCTGCCACTGCTCCAACGCACGTGGGTTTAGCACCGAGCTACAGCCACCCAGCCTGGCTCCACTGCGGCTCCCCTTCATCTGCTCACCCAAGCTGCCCCAACGCTGCCTCGCCCACGTTCTCTGAGGAGAAGGGAAACCCAGGAAGCAGCTCACCTGCTGCAGGGACAGACGTGGATAGTGCTGGAAGCTGCGCTTCACTCTGACAGAGATGTGAGCAGCAGCTCGAGCAACGTTCCTGCCATTGAGCCACCAGATCAGTTGTTTTCACTGCAGTGGTAGGGGAAAAAACCCAGCCCACAACTCCAAGCTGGGAACTTTCTGTCAAGATTCCTTGTAGTCAGAGTTTGGCCTCCCCAGGGTGCTTGTTATTATGAAAAATAACAGTGTGTGAATGTTAACAGTTCCAAATATTTGTGTGGTTCACGACTCATTCCCTATTCAGGTAACTAAGGAATATATAACATGGCCATGGCAGCTGAGTCATAAGTAGAGATGGGCTGATTGGTAAAATCCCCCTCTGCACCAGAATCTTCCCAGAGCACTGCACTGCTGAACACAAAGGTTTGTACACAGACCTGTTCAGTTGCTCCATCCTGCCTGTACAGAATCAGAGAATCACTTAGGCTGGAAAAGCCTCTAAGATCATTGAGTCCAGCTGTTCCTCCAGCAATGCCAAGGCCAATACTAAGCCACATCACCAAGTGCCACATCCACACACCTTTTGAACGCTTCCAGGGACAATGACTCCACCACTGCCCTGGGCAGCCTGTTCCAATGCCTGACCATTTCTTCTGTGAAGAAATTTTCCCTAATATTCACTCTAAACCTCCCCTGGTGCCACTTCAGGCTGTTCCCTCTCCTCCTGTCCCTTGTTCCCTGGGAGCAGAGCCCAAAACCCCCCCTGGCTCCCCCCTCCTGTCAGGGAGTTGCAGAGCCAGAAGGTCCCCCCTGAGCCTCCTTTTCTCCAGGCTGAGCCCCCCCAGCTCCCTCAGCTGCTCCTGGTGCTCCAGACCCTTCCCCAGCTCCATTCCCTTCTCTGGACGTGCTCCAGCCCCTTAATGTCTCTCTTGTCATGAGGGGCCCAAAACTGAACCCAGAATTCAAGGTGAGGCCTCTCCAGTGCCCAGCACAGAAGGATGGTCACTGCCCTGGTCCTGCTGGCCACACAATGGCTGATAAAAGCCCCTCTACTGCTGCAGGCTCCAATTTTGCACGAAATCACACTCTCTAGCATTCCCTATTGCCCAATATCTGCTCTCCAAGCTCCCTC
Source organism: Lepidothrix coronata (assembly GCF_001604755.1). Classification (NCBI taxonomy): domain Eukaryota; kingdom Metazoa; phylum Chordata; class Aves; order Passeriformes; family Pipridae; genus Lepidothrix; species Lepidothrix coronata. Next base: position 2,290,718 of record NW_016690288.1, read on the forward strand.
ATCCCAGGAGTTACAGCTACAGTGCCTCATGCAATGACCAACAGTGCCATGACTCTGCCAAAGCCCCCAGTCCCACGGCATGTGCCCTAAACCAGAGCTGGCTGACTGAGCTTAGTCAACAGAGCATGTACCAGGCTTTGGAACTCAGACTCATGCTGGCAACCAAACAGGCTCTTGATAGAAAAATAGTAGCTTCAAACATCACTTTGACATTGCTGATGTGGCACAGCAAAGCACAACACCTCTTGTATTAACACAAGACAGCTGGGAATGTCAGATGAAGTAAGAATTGACTCCAAAGCAAACCAAGATGGTGCAATCTCACTCGAACTGGCTTTCATTTCCACATGCTTTTGCATTTCCTGGTGGTGACTAGGAGCAAAAATACCCACAGATAAACTCCTGCTGAGGTGTTTCACAGTTTTGCAAGCTGAGAAGTCCAGAGAAACACCTACACCCACGGGAAGGCAGAACTAAACTGAACTCTGTTTAAATGGCTTGTTCAAGGCTCATCTATCACTGTACCTCCCTGCCTGCAGTGACAATGGTGGCAGCTCTGGTAGCTGGGACAAAACCACATAAACCAGAGTAAACAATCCTGAGCAGATGTGGCTGTTTACAAGATGCCCCTAGGACCAGTGGAACAAATTCTATCTCTCTGCTGCTGGGTTTCTTCTGCTGAACAGGGCTCTTCATCTCTAAATTCCCTTGAACTGTGTGTGATTTCATTTTCTCATGAGTCATGTGTCTCATGAAAGCAGTGTCCAACTGGGACATCATTACAAAGCCTCAAAACATTATTTTTGTAGCAAAATCCCAGCAGAATAAACTTCATAAACTTCTATTTAATTATTAGTGTGAACAATTGCTTGCAGACTCTGCAAGCCATGGCAACAAGCCAAGCCCAATGTCTTTAAAAGAGGTTTCAAGTATCAGAGTTTTCCACCTCCAAACTCCCTCACTTCTCTGACAAGACAAATATAATTACTGCTTATTTGCTTAACTTGTTCAGGTAAAAATTCAACAGTTCCCTATAATTTCAAATAGCTGTATGGAAATTTCATTGTTTATTTAAAATCTGTTTATTTGTTTAGAAGAAATTTTATGTCTGTTCAGCTATGCCTGCCTTGTGGGAATTTTACAGACTATTAATTCTGTGAGACAATATCCACTAAAACAGGAATGACTGGTCACCCTACGAAGCCATTACAGTGTTTCTGGTCCTTCTCATCTCCTAAAGAGGATGAGAAAGAAACAGGAAAAAGAAAAACTAAGACAAAAATTAAAAAAAAAAAAGAGTAGGAGAAGGAGAGGAAATGGAGAAGGAGAAGAAGAGGAAATGGAAAAGGAAAAGGAGAGAAAAGAGAGTGAAAGAAGAGAAGAGGAGAAAGAAGAGAAAAGGGAAGGGAAGAGAAAGAAGAGAAAAGGGAAGGCTTGGGAAGGTTTGGGAAGTCAAGGCAAGGCAAGGAAAGGCAAGGGTAGAAAAGGGAAGGGAAGAAAAGAGAAGAAAAAAGAAAAAAGAAAAGAAAAGAAAAGAAAAGAAAAGAAAAGAAAAGAAAAGAAAAGAAAAGAAAAGAAAAGTAAGAGGAAAAAGAAAAGAAAAGAAAAGAAAAGAAAAGAAAAGAAAAGAAAAGAAAAGAAAAGAAAAGAAAAGAAAAGAAAAGAAAAGAA